>NC_137329.1:100233778-100598778 GCF_965287045.1 Carcharhinus amblyrhynchos
CTTAAGTCAGATAAGACTGTACAAATATGGGGGGGACTATAAATTAATCAGGTGGCAAAACTGGACAAGTATCCTATACCTAAAATGGAGGACCTCTACGTTAAGCTTACTCAAGGTCTAACCGACAATAAGACATGACCAATGCATACCAGCAGCTGGAACGGTATGATGCATCCAGGGGTTTTGTTACTATTAACACACATAAGAGCCTTTGCCATTACACCAGACCTGCAGTTTGCAGTCTTATCAGCTTGTGCACACTTTCAACTTACAATGAAAAATGAATTTACTTAAGATAGTTGTTCACTTGGATGATGTGTTAATCATAGGAGCTGCAGGAGAAGAGCACCTAACCAACCTAGATGAGGTTTTAAAAAAGTTCCAGAAAGCTACAGTATGATTAAAGAGAGAGAAACACCTTTAAGGCAAACAATGTGACTTATCTGGGGTTTGGAGTAGATGCAAAAGGATTGCACCCAATGGAAGATAAAGTTAGGGCCAATAAAGAAGCACCTGGTGAATTTTTACAGAAGGTTTATTCCAATATTGGCACCTCAACTTGCATTATTAATAAAACACACCACAGATGATACTGCAAGACACAGCAAAGCAAAGTCTTTGGACAAGTGAAACAAACCCTGCAGTCTTCCTGCCTTTTAGTCCATTTTGATCCTTCAGAACAAATCATTCTCACTTGTGATGCATCTCCTTATGGAATTGGAGCTATTTTGTCACAAAATGAAGGATGGGTTAGAAAGATCCATTGGCTTTGCTTCACGGATCCTAACTGATGCAGAAAAAGCATACTCTCAGATTGAGAAAGAGGGGTTGGCCATCATGTTTGAGGTAAATCAATTCCACCATTATATTCATGAGCATTTCACCGTAATTACTGATCATAAATCCCTGCTAGGTTTACTTGGGGAAAATAAAGCTATCCCACATTGTCGGAACAGCTCAAATACTGGCCTCAGAAGAATCCAATATTGTCCGGAATTAAGCATATGGTTCTTCATGATTGCGTTACGATGACAACTAAAACCTTTTCGATCAAGGAAGGCTGAATTGAAATTCAAAGGCGGTGTCCTGCTGTGAGGAATGAGGGAGTTGGCCCCAAGCCTGGCAAGAGATTATGATTGGAGGAAGTACACAGCATCCACCCAGGGATGTCCAAGCTGAAAATGTTGGCTTGCAACTATGTGTGGTGGCCCGGATTAGACACAGGCAAAGAAAGCTTGTTTAAACAGTGCAACCAACAGTGCCAGGTCCAACAAACATTACCATCAGCAGCCCCAACTCACCTTTGGCAGTGGCCAAGACTCCACGTTGATTTTTTCCAGGCTCATTCTTGGGCACAATGTTCCAATTTATAGTGGATGTGCACTCAAAATGGCTAGACATCTATGAAATAAAGTCCATGGCTGGAATTTTATGGCCCCACCCACCACAGGAATGGGAGCGGGTGAAGGGCGGACCATGGAGAGATCTGTTGACGACGGGCGAGATTTTACAGTTTCGGGATGAGCAAAGCCATAAAATCCCATTCAATGACTTATTTTGCAACAGTGGAAAAGGGACCTAAGAGGGGGGAGGAACATAGTAGTGAGCCCCTTCAAGAGGAGAGGCTTCAGAGGGTCATATGATCCTTTTGGCCAATCGGTTCAAAGTATGCAAATCTTGGGGCCAAGCGTGGGCTCTCCCAGGCAGTCTGGAAACTAGAGTCAAGGTTATTGGTAGCATTTTTCTCATTCTCTGTATATAGTTAATAAATAGTTCTTTAGTTATGTCACTTGGTGGTTGCCACTCTTTGAGGTATTACAGAAGCAAAATAATTATTTAATATTTCTGTCATGTCTCTACCGTTAGCTTTCCTCAATTACCTTCCCCTCCCCCATTTCCCAAAAGTTTCATGGAAAACATCTGCCATGAAATTAATCCTAGGCCCACACAATTTGACAGGCACATCCAGTATCAGCAAGCCATACTTAGAACAGTCATCATAGAACTCCAAGTAGGCTCTTGTGTTCAGTCTCAAAATAGATTTCTTTTAGTTATTGAAACTCAAGGCTTATCTGAGCTATTCCTGCAAAAAAATTGACAGATGAGTTTCGAGATACTTTCCATACAAGCCATTTTCTTTTAAAGAAGAAGCTTGTGAAATCTGTACAACACATTTTTAGATCTACGTTGAAAAACTGAAGTTATGAAATTTGATACTTAGCTGCAATGCCATCAATATTTTACGCTGAGCCTCACTTGAGCTTCCAAAGGAACATGACTTTTCAGCAACTACTATCTAAAACAACACGAATATTTGCACAGCAGCTTTAACACAATGAAACCTCCCAAGGCACTCCACGGGAACATTATTAAATGAAGCACAACTCTGAGCCACAGAAGGAAATATTAAATACATGACTAAATTGTTAGTTGAAGAGGTAGGTTTTAAAGAGTGTCTTAAAAGGAGGAAAGTGAAGTAGAGAGGCAGAAAAGAGCAAGGAGGGAGTTGCAGAGCTTGAGGCTTAGGCAACTGAAAACATGGTCATCAATAATGCAGAAATTATGAGGCAATTTTGTGCCCACACGAGAGTAAATGGAGATGCAGGCACAAAATCCCGCGGGAGTCAGAAAATGAGATTCTTGCAGGCGAGGCCTAATTTCTCGATTTCCTCACCCCTTGCCGGTGACAGAACAACGTTCCCGCCCCTCATTTAAATATATTTTAATAAACGTTCATATTATTAATGGGCCTCTCTGCGACTTGATATCCCCCTCATTGAATAGTCACGTTGGTGAGGTCTACAACAGATTCATAAGAATGTGATTCAGTTGAGGGGATCCTGCAGAGGCACTGAGGTAAGTATAGCACCTGGGGGAGAGGGACATGCCCAGGCAGTGCCCAGTTAATGCCCCCCCAGCACAGGTTGTCAGAGCCAATCTGGCAGTGTCAACCTGTGTCAGGGGCAATGCCAGGGTGGGCCTTCTGAGAAGCCCCACTGTGCAGGGGGTTGAGAGGGGGTGGTTCCCATTATGTGTGGTGCAGGGGAAGGGGAAAGAGCTGATGCCTCTTGAGGGGTGGGGAGGACTTGCCGCTAAAGGGGAGAGTGGCCAGCGATATGGGTTCAGTGGTGGGGGAGGGGAAGGGAGAATTCCTGATAACTTTGTGGTGGAGTGGTCACCCAATGCCTGTGGTGGGGGTTGGTGGGGGGGGAGGGGGTGGTGTTGTGGTCCTCTATGTCCATGGGGCTGGGTGGGGGGGGAGTTTAAACTCAACATCGATGGGGCACCCTTTAAATGTGGCATCCCAATCTCTGTGCAGCTGGCCTCAGATCCTGGTTTGTCAGAGCGGTTGAAGCTTGACACTCTGACAAATTATGGGAAATTTCTGACACATGAATGAGGACGTGGGGTTGGAGAAGATTACGGAGTGGGCTACGGAGGGATTTGCAAACAAGGAGAATTTTAAAGTCAAGGCCATGTTCACTGATACAGATCAGTGAACACAGGGAGGATAGGGGAACAGAACTTGCTGCAAGTTAAGACATGAGAAGTAGAGTTTTGGATGACTTCAAGTTTACAGAGGGTAGAATGTGGGAGACCACCCAGGAGCGCATTGGAATAGGTGATCTAGAGGTAACAAAGATATGAGTAAGGATTTCAGCAGTAGCTGAACTGAGACAGGTGCTGGAATTTTACTGCCCAAGCCTCGTAAGATCCCACCCGAAGCCAATGGAGAATGCTGTTCTGCCAGCTATGCCTGCCCCGATTCGGGGTGAAGACGGATAATGCTACCAAAGTTGAAATCGGCAGCTTTAGTGATGGCAAGAATAAGGTTAGAAGCTCACCGCAAGATCAAACGTGACACAAGGTTGCGAAGAGACTGGCTTAACAACAGGCTGTTGGGAGATAAATGGATTGTTGGCTGGGTAACAGAGTTCAGACCAGAGACCAAAAACAATGTCTTCAGTCCTCCCAATAGTTAATAGGAAGGAATTTCTGCCATCCAATATTAAATGTCAGATAAGCGACCTTTAGCAACAGATTTAACAACAGTGAAGGAGTTGACAAAATGGTGGTGAGGTGCAACTGGGTGTTGTTAGTGTATGCGGATTTTCACAGTAACTTCATTACAATGTTAATGTAAGTTTACTTGTGACACTAATAAATAAACATGTGAAAATGAGTGCTGTGCCTTTCAATAATATTGCTGATTTGCAGCATGTGGATGAGGAATAGATGGGGGAAAAGAACTGATCCTCAGAAAATCCCAGAAGTAACCTTGCTGGAAGAGAAACCATTGCAAGTGATTCCCTGCCTCTGATTAAATAGCTAAGAATTGAACTAAGAGCAGTCCTAGCCAGCTGGATGATGGTGTCGATGTGTTGGAGGAGGATGGTGTGATGAGCCATGTCAAACGCTCCAGACATGTTGGGAAGCATGAGGAGAGGAAAGTTTACCTTTGTCACAGTCCCAATGGGTGTCACAGAATCATCATAGAATTATAAATCACCTAATGTTCAGACGGAAGCTATTTGGCCCATCGAGCTGACAACAATCCCAACCAGGCCCTATCCCCATAACTCTGCAAATTTACCCTACTAATCCCCCTGACACTAAGGAGCAATTTAGCATGGCCAATCAACCTAACTCGCACATTTTTGGACTGTGGGAGGAAACCGAGCACCTGGAAGAAACCCCACGCAGACACAGGAAGAACGTGCAAACTCCTTACTGAGAGTAACTCAAGCCAGGAACCGAACCTGGATCCCTGACACTGTGAGGCAGCAGTCCTAATCACTGTTCCACCGTGCACAGTCATTTGTGACTTGGATCAGAGTTGACCAAGCTATGACAAAGATGGAAACCCGATTAGAGACATTAAAACATGGGAGTTTCAGTAAAAATAGAAACATATTTGGGAGACAACAGTTTGTTCAAGGAATTTGAACATGGAAAGGGAGTTTGGAGATGGAATGTTACTTTGCAAGGATGGGGCTCAAAGGTTATTTTATTGAGAGGCCGTGATGATTACAGATTTATAAAGAGGGGCAAAACTAGTTTATACTTACGATATTGACTAAAATTTCATCGGATGAAAGGCTATTGAAGTAAAACATTAACTCTGTTTCTGTCTCTACAGATGCTGCCTGATGAGAGTATTTCCATATTTTCTGTTTTTATTTCTGATTTCCACCATCTGCAATATTTGCTTTTGTATAAAATTCAGTTTTGAATTCACGAGTGAATATTAGTTGTCAATGAAATGTCATGTACATATAGTCAGACTAATACAGAACTTATTTTTTTCAGCTCTCCACATTATACTACGAAACTACTTGGTTTACATGTACTTCTACTATCCATCTACTTCTACACGTAAATCATCCTAATTATCTTTATTTCCCACGCACTATTTATAGGGGTTTGCTTTATTTGAGTATAAATGGAAAATCAACAAACGAGTTGAAACATTTTACATTGGGACTGCTGCCTCGAAGCGCCAGGGACCCGGGTTCAATTCTGGTTTTGGATGACTATCTGTGTGGAGTTTGCACATTCTCCCCATGACTACATGGGTTTCCTCTGGGTGCTCAGGTTTCCTTGTACAGTCCAAAGATGTGGAGGTTAGGTGGATTGCCTGTACCAAATTGCTCCAAGATGTGTAAGTTAGCTGGAATAGCGGGGTAAATGCTTGGGGTTATGGGGATAGGGCGGGGGTTGCCGCGCCTGATTAAGATGTTGGAGATGTCTGTCAGAGAATCAGTACAGATTTGATGGGCCAAATGGCCTCCTTCTGCACTGTAGCAGTTCTATGATTCCAAAATGGAATGAAGAGTCTTCAAACTCCAAATACTTTTCATCAACTAACAAAGAGCGTAGCTGTAGATTGGCATCAGTTATGTCTCACACTAAGAATTCAGAATGAAAACCTGCACTAAAGCAGTTAGGTGCCATTTTGCATGACAAACGCAAAGGGAAAAGCAGACGTTTGTCCATCTAGTATCCTAACAACAGCAAGCAGCCCATATTCTCCTACACGCTTAGAGATAGAAATTATCTTCAGTTCTAATTATTTGCAAGTACCTACAACATTAGGCCAAATTTTCCCAACCCAGTGACGGCAAGCTTGAAGTCAAGAAAATGGGAGGGTGAGAAGGTGATGGTCTGATGCAGTGTGGCCACCTGGGAACATTCCCAGGGATAGGCTGGAAATCACGCCAGCTGAAATTACACTTGTTAAAGCCCCATTTCAGGCCTTTCCTGCAGTTTACTGTTGACGTCCCCGCTCTCCCAGCAACCCGCTGCATCCAAAGGCTGCGGGGTCAGTGGAAGTGGCCAACCTGTGACAGGCAGATGAGTCTTCAGAGCCAAGTTTCCATGCCTCAATGACAGAGCTGCAGCTAGGAAAGGTCGCTATTGAGGCTGAACCCAATTCAGCAGAAGGATTCTGTCTCCATCCCTATACACTTGCCAGTCTAGGTTTTGCTCACTTCTGTTTTTATTTCCAGCATCTGCAGTATTTGCTTTTGTTGAAGATTCAGTTTTAAATTCACCCGTGAATACTAGTTATCATTTCCATTGAATACCATATATAGTCAAACTAACACAGGGCTTAAATTTCTGGGTCATCACATTATAATGTTTGAGTTACTATAAATTGGGTGATAAGGAATTCAATTATTTAATCAGATTAATGTGTTTCCTAGGCAACATTTATGGTCCTTTTTCCTTTATTTCAACAATTGTTACTTGAATCCAGAAAATCAACAAATAAGTTCAAATATTTTTGTGTTTATAAATGGAACTATTCAGCCCAGTCAAGATGCCTCCATATTGAGACAACTTCATGGTCCTGATTTGCCTCAGCGATAGTGGTGTAGTGATATTGTCACTGGACTACTAATCCAGAGACACAGGGGACCCAGATTCAAATCCCACTAAGGCCAAAGGTGAAATTTGAATTCAATAAAAAAATCTGGATTTATAAAATCTACTGTTGGCCACAAAACCATTTTGTAAAAACTCATCTGGTTCACTAATGTGCTTTAGGGAAGGAAATTTGCTGTCCGTACTTGGTCTGGCCTACATGTGACTCCAGATCAAAAGCAATGTAGTTGATTCGTAAATGCCCTCCAGAATATATCAAGCTACTCAGTTCAAAGGATAGACAATAAATGTTGACCCAGGCAGGAGTGCCCAGATCTCCTAGACGAGTAAGAAAAAGCATACCCATTCTCTCAGTACAGCTGCCGAAGGCACTCTGACTTTTTGCCAGGGGAAAGATGCAGCATCAAAAAAATTGCACTATTATCCCTAAAAAATATACACGCAACCCATCTCCAATGTGGGGGTCTATGTTTAGGATAACTAAGTTGCTCAAAGTAGAATAGACTGCATAAGTTGAATATACCTTTCATTCTTTGAGAAGACATGTAGTACGAGAAATATGGCTGTACGATGACCAATGCTTGGGTGCTGAACAGTCCCCCTATCCTCCATTATCCTATTTGGTATAAACCAGCTGAACCTCAGCCTCTATTATGGTGGAGGCATACTGGGACCCAGCACTGTCATATTGGTATAAACCACCAAAACAAAGTGTGGCATGGTAAACAAACAGTCCTTTGCATCTTAAAAACAAGAACCTCAAGTCCGCTTGAGGTCCACACTATCAGGCTGGTTTCCCCAAGGCACGTCTGAATTTGTAGTCCATTTATTGGAATCATAGAATCCTTACAGTGCAGAAGGAGGCCATTTGGCCCATTGAGTTTGTACCAATCACAATTCCATTCAGTCCCTATCCCCATAACCCCATGTATATACCCTTCTGGTCCCCAAACACTAAGGATCAATTTAGCATGGCCAATCAAACTAACCCACACATCTTTGGACTGTGGGAGAAACTGGAGCACCCAGAGGAAACTCATGCAGACATGGGGAGAACATGCAAACACCACACAATCACTGAAGACCAGAATTGAACCCAGGTCCTTGGCCTTGTGAGGCAGCAGTGCAAACCACTGAGTCACCCTATTAAAAGATTTTATAGCAATGGCCTTAGTAGCAATGTTCTGCACAAGGATAATCCAATTTGAATAATACATTTTCCCACTTCCTTACACCTTTCGGTATCATGCAGTTTTACCTGAGTTATCTTGAGTTCATTTATAGGTTTCTAAGGCATTTAGTTCAATGGATCTTTTATTCTTAGCATCAACATGTTACGATACCTTAAAAGTAATTACAGCATTATAATGAATAGAATTAAAGGTAAAGATAATTTTTAAATTAGCAATGAAACTGAAGCAGGGTAACTAGAAGTGATGAGAAATTTTATTTAATGAAAATGTATAACTTTTTACCAACAGGCTTATGATGACATCAGGATAGTTAATTTACAATATTAGTTAGTGGGAAAAATCACTTTGAACTTGTTTTAACAAACGGCAATAATGACCATCTTTAAGAGATACTTCATAAGAAACAGGTCCACATTAAGGAATTATTTGCCAGCGGGCTTAGAATGAAAACCTCCTTTCCAAGTAAATTCAGATTTACTAGCATGAGGACAACAATGAAAACCACATAGTTGCAGCTTAATGGCTTGTAATTGCTTTTGGATTGAAACAGGGTTTGCTATAATATTCAACCGGCAATGGGAATCAAAGTAGGTGGATGCACTTAATTGTGCAGGAGGTGGATTGTCAGGTTAGTGATAGTGGGATAAAAGTAGGGAATTTAGTTTGCAGCGGATTAAAGGCAGATTGATGAGCTGTCTGACAACAAGCAGTAGGAACTTATTTTTAATGCATTTGCATATTATGCATGCTCATTAAAGCATGAGTAAATGGTACATTTGCAATTAATTCTGGAATAAATAAGTATGTGCCTTCAAATTCATGATTGGTTAAAGACTGCAACAGATGGGGTGCATTTGGACTGAATGGGAACTGATTTCCTTTCATGGGGAGCTTTTTTGGACCATAGATTCACAATAGTGCAGAAGGAGGCCATTCAGCCCATCAAGCCTACACTGGCAACAATCCCACCCAGGCCCTATCACTTTAATCCCACGAATTTACCCTGATAATCCCTTAATCCCTCTGACATTAAAGGACAATATAGCATGTCCAATCAACCTAACCTGCACATCTTTGGATTGTGGGAGGAAACCTATGCACACAGGGGGAGAATGTGCATACTCCACACAGACAGTGACCCAAGCATGGAATTGAACCCAGGTCCCTGGCGCTGTGAGCCAGCACTGCTAGCCACTATGCCACCCACAAATAGGAGAGGAGGTACTGATGCATTGAGATTATGTGGTGGCAATGCAAAGGGATCAGCACATGGCTGACCATGGAGGGTGCTAGTTGTGCAAGGGTATCGGAGCATGGCTGATTGAGAAAGGGTTGGTCATGATGGACCTACAAGAGCTCATGGGAGTCAGAGCAAGGAATGTGTGTATTACACAGGGAAAGTCACATTATTACATTTCTTTCCACAAACAATCTATAGTTGCTCTCAGCTTCCAATTCCCTTGTCCCCATTTCACTGAGTGATAACTTTAAGTGACAATCTCCAGGTACTTCCCTCCGTTTTTGGTTTCTTAAATCCGCCTCTAACAGTTAACTGATTACGATGATTCTTCTTTCCCTATGCCATGATCAACTAAATCTAAAAGAATTAGGGGGCTGCTTCCCTTCAAATAGAGACTCTCCTTCCTGCACCTATGGTAGTAGCTCACAAAGCCAATCAGCAATTTTTCTGTGCCTTCTCAACAAAACAATCCAAGTCTCCAAGCCTTACTGTCAACCGATCATATGACCCCCTTCCTTTATCCTAAGTTTAAAGCTAAAGCTTCAAAATATACCAATCTTACATGGTTCAGTGTGTGAGCGTGTGTGTGTTGAAGGAGACACTTTCTAGATATAGAGTTTAATTCTAGTGTTATAAGTTCTTGGTCTCAGAAATGTTGAATTTTTACTGTGTGGCATCAATAAAGTCCTGACAAAAGGTCATTTGCCAATCTTCCTGATTAGGGAATGGTTGCTGATATAAAAGAAGCCAAAGTGTCAATGGTTCAAATTTTGTATCATCAGCATTTCAAAAATGTTGTTTGCATATCAGTACTTGCGCACAAATATCTGCTTTTATTCCTCCAGCAGTCCATATGTCTGTGTCATGCTAGAATGCTCTCAGCAGCAAGCAGACAAAGTGGCAACAAGTAGAGCGTAATGGCTTGGAGCAAGGACATTACCTTGAGTGTACTGTTGCATCCATGCAAATCATTAGATTGAAACATGTTGAGCCCCTTCCACTTTGCCAAAACTAGCAGATAAAAAAAAAATCAATGCAGGATTTAAGCTTTCCTACCTACCCTAGTTGTATTAGGTTCTTCTGGCTACATGCAGTTGTGCTGGAGGTGTTCCTTTCACTGACCTCAGCCACTAAGTTAAGTCAACTCCAGGAAATAGTGTCTGTTGGAGACTATTAAGGCAGCATGTGGCGTCAGTGTTGTGTGGGTTTGATAGAATATAGGCTAACACTGAAATAGTATAAGGGCAGAGCACCTGAGACTGCCTGATCCAGAATATAGAATCATAGAATCCCACCCAATGTCTTTTCAATTGTTAGCTTTCTTTGAATGTCAACTTTTCTGACTTCCAGGTTGCCACGTATAAATGTTAAAAAAACAACAATTTGAATTTATAAAACATTTTAACAAATAAAATGTGTGAAAGTGCTTCACAGGTGAAATGTCAAACACAATGTCATTGAACCGCATAAGGACAATCTAAGTGATCTAAGAAGTGGGTTTCAATAAATACCTTAAAGGAGGATAAAGCAGAAGAGAGGTAGAAAACTTTAGGGAGGGAATTCTAGAGATTAAGACCGAGACAGATGAAGGTATGGCCACGAATGGGGAAGTGGCTAAAATTGTGAATGCTCAAGAGGGCATTGGAGGATTGCAGGTATCTGGGAATGTTCTAAAGCTGGAGAAGAGTACAGAGGTCGGAATGGATAAGGCCACTGAGGAATATGAAAACAAGGATGAGAATTTTAAAATTGAGTCAATAACTGGGAGCCAATGTTGACCTGCACACACAGGATTGACGGGTGACCAAGACTTGGTGCAAGGTAGGACAATGGCAGCAGAGTTTAGATAACCTCAAGTTTCTGAAGAAAGGAACACGGGAGGCCAGATCGGAGTGCACTAGAATTGTCAAGATTAGACGTAACAAAGGCATGGATGAGAGTTTCAGCTGCAGATGAGCTGAGATGGGAGCAGGGCCAGATAATGTTAGAGTGATGGAAATAGGTAGTCCTAGCAATGGTGTAAGAAGTCTTGTGGTGCATTGGGTAGCAGTCCTGCCTCTGAGCCAGAAGTTCTGGGTATGAGTCCCAGGCCTTGACCGTGGGAGATGCATTCATAACATGGTGAAAAGGTTTGATTGTCAACCTGCAAATCCTTCAATACACCAATGGCAGGCAGTAAGATCAGGAAAATCTCCTGGAGAGTCAGGTTTAATGTGGAGTGGTGCCTCTTGAGCTGTAGCTTCTGGTGACAGGTACATAAGAACATAAGAACATAAGAAATAGGAGCAGGAGTAGGCCATCTAGCCCTTCGAGCCTGCCCCGCCATTCAATAAGATCATGGCTGATCTGTTGTGGCTCAGTTCCACTTTCCCGCCCTCTCCCCATAACCCTTAATCCCCTCTCTTATCAAGAACCCATCAACCCGCTTCTTAAAAATATTTAGCGAGGCAGCCTCCACCACTTCAACGGGCAGAGAATTCCAGAGATTCACCACCCTTTGAGTGAAGAAGTTCCTCCTCAACTCCGTTCTAAAACGCCTCCCCTTTATCTTGAGGCTGTGCCCCCTAGTCCTACTGTCTTTTTTGAGCGGGAAGAGTCTCTCCACCTCTATCCTATCCATCCCATTCATCATCTTATACGTCTCAATGAGATCTCCCCTCATTCTTCTAAACTCTAACGAGTACAAGCCTAGTTTATTCAGCCTCTCCTCATAGCTCAATCCCCTCAACTCCGGTATCAGCCTAGTAAACCTCCTCTGCACTCCCTCCAGGGCCAAAATATCCTTGCGCAGGTGCGGCGCCCAAAACTGCACACAGTACTCCAGCTGCGGCCTCACCAATGCCCTATACAGCTGCAGCAAGACCTCCCTACTTTTATATTCAATCCCCCTCGCTAGGTAGTGATGAGTCCCAGGAAAAACTAACAATGGAAAAAGGCATAAGTATGTGCTTCATGTACGTCTAGATGCAGGAAGGGAACTTAGAGAGAGAGAGAGTAATAATGTGCGTTTGAAACTCATTTTGTCCTTGGATATGGCACCAAATTGTGAACAATCTGGTTCAGCCTCAGGCAGTTGACAGGAAGAGGAATGGAAGTAGGAAACAGAATTCCTGGCGGGAACCAAAGACAGTGGCTTCAGAATTTCTAACATTTACTTGGAGGGATTTTCTGCTTATCCAATACTGGACAGACAACCGGGCAATTTGGCAGAGGGATCAAAAGAGGTAGTGGTGAGGTAGGTCTGGGTATTGTCAGCTAGGTATGGAAAGTGATGCAGTGCCTAAGGATGATATCAAAGAAACGGTATTTCGATGAGAGACAGGGTTGGGGAAGGGAGAAGGGCGGTAGGCAGAAGAAAGTAAAGTTTATGCGTCACAAGTAGACTTACATTAACATTGCAATGAAGTTACTGCGAAAATCCCCTAATTACCATACTGAAGGGAAAATTTAGCATGGCTAATGCACCTAACCAGCACGGTCTTTGGGAGGAAACCAGAGAACCTAGAGGAAACCCATGCAGATATGGGGAGAACATGCAGATTCCGCACAGACAGTGACCCAAGCATCAAATCCAGGTCCTGGTGCTGTGAGGCAGCAGTGCTAACCACTGTGCCACCGTGCCGCCCATATAGATGCTTGATGTTGAAACAGAGTGGGAAGACATGGCATTAATTGCACAAAATCAAAGCAGGAATGTGTACAATTGTGATGGAGCTGGCCACTTCATGAAAGACAATGTTACAGCATAAAGAAAGCAATGAATATATCAAGTCAGTGGAATAATATAGAAACAAAAGAACAAAAAGATATGGACAAACATGTTGCATAGGAGATTTCTGGAATCATGGATGTGGAGATATTGGAAGGTCAGGACTGAAATGAACAGTGGCTGACAGTATGATGATGAAAATTAAGACAATGACAGAGAAGATGTTGGGGTGAGGTATTAAATCATCAGATCATAAAAAGTTCAGGGTGAAATGCATATGCAAGGCCTTTTCTGGAGTCACAGTAATGTCACCCGCTGCTTCTTGGGCTAGGATTAGTGTTACAGAGGCTGAAACTGAGAATAAGGCTTGACAACTTTTGTGACTTCCTTTGTTCAAGATGCAATATCGTCCGCTATTCACCTTGGTGGACAGGAATGTAATGTGGAATACTGACTGAAATGAAGGTCAGGAATGGGTTCTTAATATCCAACTCATTACAAAATATTCAGGAATGATGAGGAAGACAGGAACAAGGAGGGACTGTAGTAAGGATGGTGTTACAGTTCCAAGTAAAATGGATTTATTAAATGGTTCCGAAGACTAAATCTGCCTGACTTGAGCTGAGGAACAGTGGGGGAACTGTTAGTTCATTGGGAGTTTTTTTTATAGAACTCCAAACAGTGAGGACATGGATGAGGAAATTTTTTGGCAAATTTCAAAGCAATGTAACAAAAATAGCACAGTAATATTAGTAGTCTTTAGTTGCTCTAATATAGACTGGGAAAAACATTATGTTATTGGGAGGGGAGGAGAATAATTTCTGATATTTGCTTAGGAAAGCTTTCTTGATCTTTATGTCTCCAATCCAACAAGGGAAACACAGTTTTGGATCTGGTCCTGGAAAATCAAATCAGGGAAGTGAGTGTGAGAGAGCATTCAGCTTGCAGTGGCCATAACACAATTTGATTGAAAGTAATTATAGATATTTTCTGATCTGTCCCACGTAAAAGTGCTCAACTGGGAAAGAACTATTTCTAGTGATTTAAGAAAAGGATTGGAAAGGGTGATTTAAAATGCGATGGAGATTGAAAACGACGATTTCAGGGTAAAGCAGTAGCAGAACGGTGGAAAGCATTCAGGAAAGAGATAATTCGGGCACAAGGCATTTTCCTTTGAAGGAAACAGGCAGAGCAGCTAACCCAAAGCTAATGTGCCCTAAATGAAAATGAAATAAAAGTTAAAACAGAACAGGAAAAGGAGGCACGTGACGAATAGCAAGAGCAAGTTTCAGTTAATAACTAATGAAATGATGAAAAGTGCAGGAGGGAATTTAAAAAGTTCACTCAGGAGACAAGGAGAGGTTATGAGAAACAATTAGAAGGCAATGTTAAATTGAACCCCAAAACATTAATATAAATATATATGTCAATTTTTTCCAGCCATTCCTGCTGGCGGGATTTTCCAATCCAACCAATGGTAGGCCCCGGCCATGGGTTCCCCAGTGTGGAGGTGCAAACAACAGGACAACCCGTTGACAGCAGCCAGACTGGAAGATATTGCCACCAGCGAATGATGGAATGCTCCGCTGTCGTAAAAGTCACACAGGATGGGGTGGGGTGCCAGGTGCATGGGAAATCACACCCGTAATGTTTAAATGATTTGCCAGGGTAAATGTTCAGCCAATTAAGGACCTAAAATGAAATGTTCATGTAGAGGTAGAAGGCAGGATATTAAATGAATTTGCATCCATCTTCACAAAAGAAGCTGATGATGTTAAGGTTACACGAAAGGAGGAGAGGGAAGTTATACTAATAGAGAGGGCATACTAAAAAGACAACCTCTGCTGAAAGTTGGTAATTCACCTAGTCTAGATAGAATGCATCCCTGTGCTAAATTGCTGAGTGAAGCAAAGATAAAAGTAGCAGAGGAATTGGTGAGAAATTTTCAATCATCAATGGATCCAAGGCTAGTGCCAGAGGACTGGAGGGTTGCTGATATTATGCCACTATTGAAGAAAGGAAAGAGGGACAAACAAGGAAACTACTAGCCAGTTGGCCTAACAATCAGTGATGCAAAAGCTATTGGATTTTTTTTTCAGTGCATTGTGCAGTTTTACTTGGAGCTAGTGTACTTGGTCACCGCCTTTGTTCCCTCTGACATGGCGTGGTTGGCCAGTTCCCTGGGCGGCAGCAGGCGCACGGCAGTCTGGATCTCCCTGGAGCTGATGGTGCTGCACTTGTTGTAATGGGCCAGGCAGGAAGCCTCACCCACAATGCGCTCGAAGATGTCATTGACAACGGTGTTTATTGGAAACCAAGGTCAGAGACAGAATGAACTTCCATTTGGAGGGCATGAGTTAATCAAGGGGAGCGAGCATAGATTTGTTAAAGGTAGGGGAGAGAGGAGTACACTTCCAAAAGAGGTACCCCACATCTGCCCAGCAGCATCCCACACTGTCACAGCTGCCTGACTGCCTGCCTTGCTTAAAAGTTAAGTTGAAGTTTATTTATTCACAGGTAAGGCTTACATTAACACTGCAATGACGTCACAGTGAAATATCTCTAGTCGCCAAACTCCGGCACCTGTTTAGATCAATGCATCTAATCAACATGTCTTTCAGACTGTAAGAGGAAACCAGAGCACCTGGTGGAAACTCACGCAGGCATGGAGAGAACATGCAAAATCCACACAGACAGTGACCAAGCCAGGAATCAAACCTGGGTCTCTGGTGCTGTGAGGCAGTATGCTAACCACTGTCCCATTGTGCTGCTTCTGCGCCAGGGACCTAGGTTCAATTCTGGCCTCGGTGACTGCCTGTGCAGAGTGTGCATGCTTTCCCCATATCTGCTTGAGTTTCCTCCGGGTGCTCTGGTTTCCTCCCCCAGTCCGAAAGACGTGCTGGTTAGTTGCATTGGCCATGCTAAATTATCCATCAGTATACCCAAATAGACACCGGAATGTGGCAGCTAAGGGATTTTCACAGTAACTCCATTGCAGTGCTAATGTAAGCCTACTTGTGACACTGATAAATAAACTTTAAACCTTTCCTCACAGAGGAAAGAATTGCATCAGGGGCTAGAGTGAGGCCCTAAGTCACAGTTAATTGTCCACTTGAGGGCCACAATAGGCCTAGGGACAGGTGAGCTGTCTGGCACCTTACTCACCTACCGTAATAAAGAGAAACAGGTCTGGTGTAGGCCCGAAGACAGCAAGCTGGACACCTATTTTATTAGCCAGCTTTGTTTTACGTGCCCCCACTGCCAATAAAATTGGCTGTAACATCTATCCCTCTGTTTGGTTAACTTGATTGAATTATTTGATGAAGTGACAGAATGGTCATGATGATAATGCAGTAGGCATCTTTTTAATATATATTCAATAAATGGATATTTGGAATACATTTAACAAAGTGCCACACAGGAGGCTCACTAAGAAGATGGAAACACATGGAATTAAGAGGAAAATCATGGTATTGATACAACAAAATCGAATTGATTGAACATAAGAACATAAGAACATAAGAAATAGGAGCAGGAGTAGGCCATCTGGCCCTTCGAGCCTGCCCCGCCATTCAATAAGATCATGGCTGATCTGTCGTGGCTCAGTTCCACTTTCCCGCCCTCTCCCCATAACCCTTAATCCCCTCTCTCATCAAAAACCCATCAACCCGCTTCTTGAAAATATTTAGCGAGGCAGCCTCCACCACTTCAACGGGTAGAGAATTCCAGAGATTCACCACCCTTTGAGTGAAGAAGTTCCTCCTCAACTCCGTTCTAAAACGCCCCCCCTTTATCTTGAGGCTGTGCCCCCTAGTCCTACTGTCTTTTTTGAGCGGGAAGAGTCTCTCCACCTCTATCCTATCCATCCCATTCATCATCTTATACGTCTCAATGAGATCTCCCCTCATCCTTCTAAACTCCAACGAGTACAAGCCTAGTTTATTCAGCCTCTCCTCATAGCTCAACCCCCTCAACTCCGGTATCAGCCTAGTAAACCTCCTCTGCATTCCCTCCAAGGCCAAAATATCTTTGCGCAGGTGCGGCGCCCAAAACTGCACACAGTACTCCAGCTGCGGCCTCACCAATGCCCTATGCAGCTGCAGCAAGACCTCCCTACTTTTATATTCCATCCCCTTCGCTATGAAGGCCAGCATCCCATTCGCCTTCCTGACCACCTGCTGCACCTGCAAGCTGGGTTTTTGCGACTCATGCACAAGGACCCCGAGGTCCCTCTGCACCGTCGCCTGCTGCAGTTTTTCGCCACGTAAGTAATAGTCCTTCCTACCATTCTTCCTACCAAAGTGGACCACCTCACCCTTGCCAACATTAAATTCCATTTGCCATTTCCTGGCCCATTCGCCCAGCCTATCTAGATCCTTCTGCAGACTCTCCACACCCTCCGCACAATTTGCCGTTCCCCCAATCTTGGTGTTATCCGCAAACTTCGACACCCTACACTCGGTTCCCTCCTCCAGATCATCTATATAAATGGTAAAAAGCTGAGGCCCCAGCACCGACCCCTGGGGCACTCCACTAGTCACCATCCGCCAATCCGAATAGCACCCGTTGACCCCCACTCTCTGCCTCCTATTTGACAACCAATCCTCTATCCACGCTAACACCCTACCCCCAACTCTAAGTCCCCTGACCTTCTGCAATAACCTCTTATGAGGTACTTTGTCAAACGCCTTCTGAAAATCCAGAAAGACCACATCCACCGGCTCTCCTCTATCGACCGCCCTAGACACATCCTCATAGAACTCCAGTAAATTTGTCAGACACGACTTCCCTTTAATGAAACCGTGCTGCATCTGCTCTATCAAGCAATTCCCTTCAAGATGCCTCGCAATTTCCTCCTTAATGACGGATTCTATCATTTTACCTACCACAGACGTTAAACTAACCGGCCTATAATTCCCTGCCTTTTGCCTGGCACCCTTCTTAAACAACGGCGTAACATTAGCCGTTTTCCAATCTTCCGGCACTTCCCCGGAATCCAACGATGTCTGGAAAATAACCACCAATGCATCCACTATAACCTCCGCCATTTCTTTCAGAACCCTCGGATGCATTCCATCCGGTCCTGGGGACTTGTCCACAATCAGCCCCTCCAGTCTGTCGAGCAGACCCTCCAGTCTGTCGATTGGAAGCAAAGGGTATTAGTAGATGGATATTTTTCAGAGGAGGTTTGCAGTGGTGTTCCCTAAAGATTAATTTTGGGTCCATTACTCTCAGCGATTTTTGTAGGCAACTTAGACTTGGATGTCGGGAGCAGCATTTTAGAGTTTTCAGATAATACAATACTTGACAGTAGTGGATTATAATAAGGAAAGTTATAGGCCTCACGATGACATGTAAAATTGTAAAATTGCAATGGCCGAGTGGTAGAATCATTAGATTATTAATCCAGAAATTCAGCTAATGTTCAGGGACCCGGGTTCAAATCCCACCATAGCAGATGGTAGAATCTGAATTCAACAAAAAAAATCTGGAATTAAGAATCTACTGATGACCATAAAACCATTGTCAATTGTCAAAAAACCCATTTGGCTCACTAATGTCCTTTAGGGAAGGAAATTTGCTGTCCTTAGCTGGTCTGGACTACATGTGACTCCAGAGCCACAGCCAATGTCGTTGACTCTCAACTACCCTCAGGCAGCTAGGGAAGGGCAATAAATGCTGGCCCAGCCAGTGACACCCATGTCCCATGAATGAATAAAAAAAATGAAATGGGCAAATGTATGGCAGATGGAGTTCAATGTAGAGAACAATGTGATGAACTTTGGAGGAAGAAAATGAAAAGTTAGCATACTGTAAATGGCATGTTTTTGAGCAAAGGGACCTCATTAACCATATACACACTTCCTAAATGTGTTGTTTAAAAACCATATGGGTACTTGGGTTTATAAATAAAGAAATATAATATAAAAATAATAAGATCATGCTGGAACTTTATAATTCATTGGTTTGGGCTTTGTTGGGGTATTGTGCACAATTCTGAGCATCTTACTTCAAGAAAAATGTAAAGACAACAGGGAGGATTCAGGCGAGGTTTATAAAGATGTTACCAGGGATAAAAGCAAAATAGAATGCAGGAATCAGCCATGTGGCTCATCAAGCCTGCTCCACCATTCAGTAAGTCATGGCTGGTCTTGTATTTCAACTCTACTTTCTTGCACCAACCTCTTTATTCCCACAGTGTCAAAAATCCATCAATCTCTGCGTGAGTATTCTGAACAATTGAGTGTCCACAGCTTTTTGGGATAGCAAATTACAAATAAACACAACAGATCAAATGAAGAAATTTCATCCTCATGTCAGTCCAAAACGATTGCTCCTTATTCTGACACTGTGCTCTTTAGTTCTTGACTCACAAGCTGAGGGAAACATCCTCCTCCCATTTACCCTGTTGACCAAGTCCTTTAAGATTTTTATTAGTCTCAATGAGATTATCTTTCACAAATTCTATATAAAATCTACTCAATCTTTCCAAATATGGCAAACTCTTCATCCCAAACTGTGAACCATTGTGCACTCACTTGAAGACAAGTATGTCATAGAAGTTAGAAGCAGAAGTTACCCAGTCAGCCCTTCGAGCTTGCTCCTCCATTCATTTCATCATGGTTATCATCGAATTCAATATCCTGATTCACCCCCATCTCCCCACCCCCCCTCCCCCCAGCCTCCATATCCCTTGATATCTTTAACCCCAAGAGCTATATATAGCTTCTTGAACTCAGACATAGAAACCTAGAAAAAGAGCAATTTTAGCATGGCCAATCCACCTAAGGGACAAAACTGGAGCTCCTGGAGGAAAGCAATGCAGACACAGGGAGAACATGCAAACTCCACACAAGCAGTCACCCGAGGATGGAATTGAACCCAGGCTTCTGGCGTGGTGAGGCAGTGGTGGTAACCATTGTGCCACCATGCCACCCTATTCTTCCTTGGGTGAGGAAATCAAAACTCTACACAGTACCCCAGCTGTGGTCTCACCATGGCTCTATCTAACTGTTGTAAGATTTCTTCACTCCTGTGTTCCAATCCCTTTATAACAAAGGCCAACCTAAAATTCTGCTTTTATTTTTCCTTCCAAAATGGATAGCCACACAATTCTCCAAATGACATTCCATCTGCCATGTTCTTGTCCGTTCATTTAACCTGTCTGTATACTTTTGCAGCCTCTTTGCGTCCTCCTTTCAACATACTTTCCTACTTGACTTCTTATAGTCAGCAAACTTGGATATGTTACACCTGGCCCTCTCACTCAAGTCATGGATATAAATTGTAAATAGCTGAGGCCCAAGTACTGATCCTGTGATACCCTGCTGGTTACAGATTGTCAATCCTAAAATGACCCCTGTATTCCTACTTCCTATTTTTTCTCCTGACGCAATAGGGTGAAGGATTTCAGTAAAGTGCGGAGGCTGAAAAACACAAGAGGGTTTTCAAGATGATGAGAGATTTTGATAAAATAAATAGGGAATAAATATTCCCACTGCCAGGTGGGCTATAGGTACAAAATCATTGGAAAAAGTTTTAGTGGAAGAATCAGAATTTGTTTTCACTCACAGTTGTCAGGATCTAAAATACTCGATCTGAAGAGGCGATGGAATTTGGTTCCACAGATAATTTTAAAAGGTAGTAGGGCAACATGGTGGCACAGTGGTTAGCACTGCTGCCTCACACTGCCAGGGATCCAGGTTCAATTCTGGCCTCGGGTGACTGTGTGGAGTTTGTACGTTCTCCCTGTGTCTGTGTGGGTTTCCTCCAGCTGCTCTGGTTTCCTTCCACACTTCAGAGATATATGGATTGGGTTGATTGGCCATGATAAATTGTCCCTTAACGTCAGGGGGATTAGAAGGGTGAATACGTAAGGTTGCGGGGATGGGGCCTGGTTGGGATAGTTGTCAGTGCCAAATAGCGTCCTTCTGAACTGTAGGCATTCTAGGATTCTATTTGAGTGCTTGGAACTGACAGGGTTACAGACATAAAGCAGAGATGCATGACTAAGCATTTCAATGTACCAGGGATGACGAGTCAAATGACCTCCTTCTCTGCTGTAGGTTTCTATGATTCTACAAGAAAAATAACCATCGCATCAGTGTGCTTCAGAAGTTGAAGATAAATTGGTGCACTGGAGCAGTGAACTGGAAATTTTAATCTGCGTCTTACCTGTGTTTCTCCTAAACAAGAAATTCTTAATGCTAACATTGGATGTAAAGTGTTTAATACTCTGTTACCTATAAAGAGCTCACATCACAAGCTCCTGATGAAACTATGATATGTTGACACATGATTAAGTAACAGAGATGACCTGGAGGAAAGAGTTCAACCTGGCGCAGTTTCTAAGATGTACCTGGAGCTGCAAATACTACAAACTACAGTCTTAAGTAACACACTGAGGGAAAATAGACAAACCCCATTAAGATCCTGAAAAAACACAATGAAACACGGTGGCAGCTGATAGTAAGAGACTCAGAAAAACTGCAATCAAAGATTACAAACCTGAAAACCTATACATCTTTGAAAGGAACAGACTGAAGACTCACCAAAAAAGATGGAGCATTATGAATGCAGCAGATGCAAGCTGAGACACAGAGTTAGAGTCTGGACAACAGCGAGCACAGATGAGAATCAACCAGCAACACACTGAAGCCGCAACAAGTCGAGAACTTGGTACATGCATGAAATCTATAATGCCGCTGCTAGAAACATGTCTAAAGAACTGACGACTCACAACAAGATCAGCAGTGGGACAACGGGAGAAAGAGGTTTTCCAGGTACACAACCACTTCTGGTTTGCACAAGAGGAAACAAAAGGAACAGTCAGCACTTTATTCTATACAGTTAGAGCTATTGCTAATGATATAATAGTGCGATAGCAAGATGTTGAGCCTTCAAGTTCTTTTGATGAGGTCCTCTAGGCATTTGATTCATATTGCAGTTTGCAAGAATCAACTTATAGAATGGAAAGATTTAATAAGTGAAAACAAAGACCAAATGAAAGCATGAATTTGTGCATTAATGATGTACACAGGCTGGCAGAAAATTGCTGCTACATTGAGGGGTGAATTGATTCATGATCACATAGTAATTGTGTCCTAAATGAAACTGTAACACATATCTTGCAAACAAGAGAAAACAGAATTCTAATTAAGGCAGCACAAATTGTGAGGCAAACTAAACTCAGGAAACAAAATAGTTGTTTATTCAGGGCGAAAAGAAATGTACTTCTCCAAGGAAAGTTATGGAGCAGATAATAAATATTGGAGCATTAAACTTGAAGTGGTCGACACCCCACAGAGTTTAATAATAAGACATAGTCAAGTGTTTCAGTCTTATCTGACAAAGTAAAGTGGCTTACATACACTACATTGCAGCCATCATCCCTCCAGATATAACCATTTTAACATTTTGATTCCAAGTGCTGGGCAGACTTGAAACTGGGACTGTTTCAGATCCAACTTTTAGACCCATTCTCAGATGCCCCCATACACACTCTGTCTGAGAAAATATTAGCGATTCCGAATTGTGCTGCAGAAGCCTATGGGCGGGACTTAATGTGTATGAAATCCTGCAGCTCAGATCGACGCTTCCAACTGCGCATGCACAGAAAAATGATAGAATGCTGCTCCTTGCCACATCGCTTCAGGGCTGGATAATGCCTCCTTCTGGGCTCCACAGACATTGCCCCACCCCCGCAACATTACTGATCTCATTATCTCCCCACCCCCGCCACCACCCAGAACAATCATGGGCTCCTCCCCTTCACTACTCACAGGCAGAGTGGCAGTGGACCCCCTCTTCCCCCTCACTGATCACAGGCAGAATGGCAGCAGACTGCCCCTTCTCCCTCACTGATCTCAGGCAGAGTGGCAGTGAACCCTCCCTCACCGATCTCAAAGCAGAGTGGCAGAGAGAGGTCGGACATTCGGCACTTATCTCCTCACTAGCTGGAGGACCCGAAATGGACTTCTGTAGAGCATGTCTATTTCACACCAGATCTGGATGGGCGATCGCAGTGGTAAAGGGGGAAGTACCGGTAAGGTTGGGCATGCAGCTTATTAAGTCAATTTAATGTATGTAAATACATTTAAATTGCCATTGTGCCCATTTGGGATATGGTCTCAATCGCGGCCATTTTCGGGCCTTGGTAAAGGGGAAACCAGCACGGAGGCAGGCACGGACCGCACTATTTGCCTCACACCCAACATTACCAAGTTTTTGCGCCCAAAAATGGGCAGAACGTGATGGTAAAATCAGGCCCAAAGTCTACATAAGATAACACTCAAAATCATAGGAAAGCATCTGGTAAAATTAAAATTAATGGATAGAGAAACCGTTGAATCTCTGTACATCACACAGAGCCAAGGATCATTGTTATTAAGCAGGAAGGCACACCTACACTGGAAGCTGATTTACAAAGTTGATCAGGTTGCTGATGTGCATAATGGTAGCACATTAAGGAATGAACTTCCGAGATTATTTACTGGTTTGGGGAAATGGATCACCATGTTACCCTAAGAGCTGATGCAAAACTAATTTGTCTGAAGTTCCCTCCCCCATTCCTGGACAAAGTCAAGGGTGAGACTGGGCACAAGCTATAGGTCAGGGCTACTTCTCCAATAACCATACTGACAAAATGGTGTTCTAGAAAGGTCATGGTCCCTAAGCTAAGTAGCACAATTAAAAACCACATGGGTTCGACTCAACTAAGCAAATCAGTGAAACATGAGATCCACCTGATGGCATTAGTGATGGTGAGAGTCTTACCAAACTGTGACGAAGTAGCCTATTCACCTAATTAAATGCAAACAACTGTCTTGGCAATTACCTCTGTAGAAAGAGTCCAGACTGTCGGCAATATTCAGTGATTATTACTTCAATAGCTTACCCTCTGGAACTATGTCTTCTCCAGGAATATTCCAGAGGACAATGTCTCAAACCCTAGAAGACACGCAAAGAGTAATATGCCATATGGATGACATACTCGTACACAGCTCTATAAGGGAACAAGCATGACCATAAATTGAGTCCTGCCCTGAAAGTTCTATAGGATGAGGTTTGACATTCAGCAAGAAATATGTATTTGCAAAACCTATGATTAAATTTTCAGGGTGCATCATGCAAACCTTAGAGATAACAATTTACCCATGAAAAACGAAGGTGATTAGAGAGTTTCCACATCCCTGGTGCATAACAGAATCAATGGTAGCCATGATGTGGAGATACTGACATTAGACTAGGACAAACAAGTAAGGAGTCTCACAACACCAGGTTAAAGTCCAACCTGTTGGATTTTGAAGGAATCAAAATAGAGGGTTTGAATTTCAGTGAGGAGGTTGAATAAGAAGTGTTATGAGATTTCTTACTATGCATTACAGAACCATAGAGATTCCTCAGAATGGTCAACCAAGATCATTCACAGGCACAGAGAGAAGATATGCAACAATTGAGAAAGAAGCATTGACAGCAACATGGATGTGCAAGAATTTCTCAAATTAAGTGATAGAATGTTGTTTCAAAATTGAAACTGACCATCAGCCGTTCTTCTGAACATGAAGGAGATTGCCAAGTTTCTTCCTCAAATTCAGTACTTCAGACTGAGACCAATGAGATACGATTCAGTACCTGAGCGTGTTCAAGGGAACTGCCAGATGCATTATCAAGAATGCCAGTTGAAGGAATCAAAATAGAGGATTTGAATTTCAGTGAGGAGGTTGAAGCACACACATCCTCAATATTAAACAGCTACCAGATGCTGGAAATATGCTGCAAGAGATAAAACAAGTATGGCAACAAGATCATGAATATGTCCAAAGATATACCATCAGGAGGGATCGCCAGATTATCTGCCTAACAATCCAGAAATATGGAGTACTTTGAATAGAGGAAATATCTCGCAATCATTGGTTTTAATGACATAATAATCATTTCAAAAACAATATGTTTTGATATTCTCCAAAACAAAATCAGCAAGGTTATTTAGGATAGCAAAATATTAAGCAAGAGCCCAGCAATCAGTCTGGAAGCCAGGCACTGCTCATTCTGCTGACAAACTAATTTCAAACGGCCTTAAATGTGCATTGATCAGCCAAGAGCAAGTTAACCATTGTCACCTTCCACTTTTTCATCAAGTCTGCGGGAACAGTTAGGAATGTATTAATATGATTTTAAAGGCTAGGCATATCTTATTTTCATTGATGACTACTGCAGATGGATTGAAGTAACCAGATAACACAGAATTTCAGCAGAAGCAGTCATTTGCTCATTGATAATAACCTATATAACACAATCTTGGAAGTTGTGGTGTCAGACAATGGTCTACAATATGCTAATGAATTATTCTACGACTTTGTGATGAAATGTAGATTAATTCACATGACTAGTTGAGCTCAGAATCCTGAAAGAGGTTGAGAAGCTAACAGAGGTGTTTGAACCATCAACGACTTGAGGAAGAATGAAGATCTCAACTTAACCCTTCTTGTTTATCAAACCTCACCATTACAAAATGGATTTTCACCATCAGAGGATGTTAATGGGAAGAGGATTGAAAACACAGCTTCCAGCTCTGCAACGGCAACTAGAACCAAATATAACTTCAAATGATCATGAGAAAGTTAAAAAAGTGAGGATATACAGCAACACAAGCACATAACATCAACTTCAGGCACAGAGCATAAGACATATCAGTGGCACTGCAAAGAGAAACAGAGAAAGCGACCAACAGAAAGAAGGTACAGTAACAGAAAGAGCTCCACAACCAAGACAGGCCAGAGAAATATAAAGAGAAACTGCAGTATCTTAATAGCCTTGGAAAAGGAAACCATTGGAACTTGGGCTTACTATCCAGATCCAAAAGGAGAAAAGGAACAGGAAACAAGATAAAGTTCTACAACCACCTAGGAGAAGGACACTCATATCAAACAAAAAGAGGGACAGAATGTCCTCTGCTTCAGAAAGATCAGATAAAGATCAGGCAAACAAATCCTTTGAAATCTAAGACTTTGAGGTGAGATGTAGGAGGCTGTATACAGTTGGGATAATGACTTGTGGGGAGATGTAAAGGGTTACCAACAGCACCTGCATATTTGAATTGATGTAACTATGATGTAATGACACATGACTAAGTTAGAGAGACCTGGAAGGAGGGGAAGTCCAACCTTCTGTATAGTTCCTAAGATGCATATAGAGCTATAAATAAATAACAATGACTTGTAACCTTAGCTATTGTACTTAGAGAAAATGGTCAAACCCTGAAGAACCCCAACCAGATGCAGAACATGCAACAAAACATTAATCAGCATTGGCAAATTTTAAGTTGATGCAAGCTACAAGATAACAAAAAATTATGTTGACCGTATTCAATCTTTCTATACTTAAGCCATCTAAATCTCTAAAATAAACATGTAGGGTGAGGTTTTCCAACTGTGTTTGCCCAGAAACTGGAAAATCCTGCTTAAGGTCAACAGACTGTTCCATGGTCCGTCCCTCACCTGCTACGATTCCTGTGGCGGGTGGAATGGGAGAATTCACCCCATATTCTCCACATAAAGTGACTACACTCCATGTTCCTTGACATATATTCTGTCAAGTTAATAAAAAAAATCTTTGTTACATTACAAAGGAAAATGCTTTTTTGAACTTTTGCCAATAGAATTCAAAGGGTATCCAACTTTCTTCAAACAGAAATTCTTTATTTTAATGATAACTTATCAAAACAATTTTCATTTTACCCACATTGCCAATGTTGTTACTTGCATCCACTTACACACCAAAAGCAATACTATATCCAGCTCTACCTCGTCACCATCTCCCTTCACCAATTTGACCTGATATCAAGTCATTGATGAATCAAATGACCCTCTCACTGAACATCAAGGAGACAAAGGCTATTTTACTATTTTCAGGCTCTGACAAGTTGTTAGGGGTTTTTTTTGTTTTATTCCAATTCAATCCAATCAAGTCCAATTCAGAGTCTCAACAAGTTGAGACATTCCCGATCCAAGCTGACAAGACAGGGCTCTCACCTCCTGTCTTGGGCTTGATCTACATGATCCAAGTTGATTGGAGTAGGCATAGCTCCTCCTCCAAGGCTTGATCTCATTTGCATCTTAGCCAAAAGGCCAAGATGCCACTTTTAAAAATTGCTTCAAATGAAGCTGAAATGTAACCTAATGACTTCAACCAAATGCAGCATGTTGATTCCACACTTAATCTTAGCCAAAAGGCCAAGAAGCAATAAGTTACTAGGACCTATTTATACTATCATACCTCAGTTTCCATATTAAATACAGCCTAGCCCATGAAACATGCAGGTGTTTTGACACCTGGTGGCAGGGTCCTTTTAAATTGGAGCTTGGTTCATTGGCACTGTTGACATTTTGAGGCTATGATGGCTCCGTTAAAACAAGGTTATGATATTGGATATTACAAATGTTCATAATCAAGAAAACAATGAGAGTGGAAAGAATAGGGCTTAGAAACTTTTTTAACCAATTTGAATAATTTGCTTGGTTAACCTTCTGCTCAATAAGATATTAGCCAATCCCAGTGAATAAATTTGCACATTATCTAAATAACTGACAGTAATTTGCTTGAGGAGCAATTAATTTGTATATCAAGCAATGAAATGAAAGAAGTGTGAATACATTGTAAATTGGCGAGTATAAATGTCCAGGACAATACATTTGATGGACAGAAAGGGTCAGTCATAGATGCATCGAAGAAATAGAGTTAAAAATACTAATAAATCATAACAGAACAATGAAATGCAAAATGTATGATAGAAGAAAGAATTTTTCATAGAATCACAGAATCCCTACAGTGCAAAAGGAGGCTATTCAGTCCATCAAGTCTACACTGACCACAATCCCATCCAGGCCCTATTCTGTAACCCCACATATTTACCCTGCTAATCCCCTGGCACTAGGGTCAATTTATCATGGCCAATCAACCTAACCCGCACATCTTTGAACTGTGGGAGGAAACGGGAGCACCTGGAAGAAACCCACACAGACGTGGGGAGAATGCGCAAACTCTGCACAGTGATTCAAGCCATGAATTGAACCTGGGTCCCTGGCGCTGTGAATCAGCAGTGCTAACAACTGTGCCACCGTGCTGCCTCATGATTTGAAGAAAGCACTACACCTGCTGAAAATCTGCTTTGTAGGAAAAATCTTTAATACATTCCACAAAGACACATTTCTATCACTAACAACGATGCATTTTTTTGAACAATGGGGTAATTTTTAAGAACATTAGAACAGCAATTGTTAAACGAAGAAAGAGAATGGATAATCTAATTTACCTTCCACCATCTTGTTAGTTGCATGATATAATGGTACTGAAGTTACTAATCATAATAACCAGCTCTATGAATTAATCTCCGATACACCACAATATGACATAAAGAAAACCCCACTGGTGAGGAGTTTTTTTTTAATTAGTGTCACAAGTAGGTTTACATCAGCAGTGCAATGAAGTGACTGTGAAAATCTCCTAGTCGCCACACTTGGGTGCTGTTCAGGTACACTGAGGGAGAATTTAGCATGGCCAGTGCACCTAACCAGCACATCTTTCGGATAGTGGGAGGAAACAGGAATATCCGGAGGAAACCCATGCAAACAGTGCAAACTCCGCACAGAAGTGATCAAAGCCAGGAATCAAACACAGGTCTCTGGCGCCGTGAGGCAGTGGTGCTAATCATTGTGCCACCGTTCCACTCGTAAATTTCACCTGTTCCTCACAAGCATGCTACCCTGCTTGTTTTGTCATGCTATTACTTATATATTGTATTCTAAAATCTTAATTATTAAAAGAAATTTTCTTATTTACATTTAACTGAGTCAATACTAACTTTTGGATAGTAACAATGCTAACTAGCCTCAGCTGTTTATTACACTTCAGGTGTAACTTTAATATTGAGATACAAATTTCTCATTTTAATTCTACACAGGAGAAGCACTCAAAATGTGAAAATGAAATGCAGGTGTCGGAAGAATTAAAGCAAGTTGTTTCAAATTTCAAAGAGCTGGACTGTTAAATCCCTGGATTGAAAAGATACACATTGTCATACTGAAAATGCTTTTAGCACTTTACTGATCTCTTTTCCTGTTTTACTCTTATATGTAAATACATAATATATTTTGCCGCTACAATTAGTCCAAGTGTTTTTGTTATCTCCTTAAACATTAAAAATATCCTTTACTCCCACTTAAAAAGTTTTTATCTTCGACATACCTGAAGTTCAGTACTAAATATTTGTCTTTATCAGTCATTGCATTTTTGCATGCTCTGGAACTTTAGGGATCACAGGTAAAGCATAATATACTTTTCCTTTCCTCTGTGTATATCTCAGATACAACCCTCCCCCACTCACGCTAGCAACTGATAAGTAAAGAAAAAACAGCTGATGGCCAGCTGAGGAAGAATTGTGGGAAGGTATGGTCCAAATCACAGAATTATATAGTAATTACAACATGGAAATTGGCATTCGGCCCAAGCAGTCCGTACTGGTGTTTATACTCCACACAAACTGTAGTCCTAATCCCTGTTTGCATAGTCCTTGTAACCGCACCTTCCCTCCCCCCAACCCACCCACCACCACCATCCCCATGTCTTTCAACAATAATTTTGTCACAGCCTAAGGCAATCTCTTTCAGACAATGGTAGCCTACTACTCCTCAACCAACCAGCAACTTTCCCTCTGTAGCTGAAAATGTTATCTTTGCTTAAATATATCACTTTCCCTTTTAAAACACTGTAATAACTTTTCACCCAGTACATACTTCTGAAATTAGTTCCAGAGATGGAGGAACGTATACAATGGGATCGTTCATGCCTTGGTATTTGAACAACTACCAGTGTTTCCTGATATATATATTGGTTATTTAAACTTGGTGTTACAGGGCCTAATATCAAATTTTAAACAAAACATTGAAGTATTGCGAGCTGTGAGGAGGGCAGTGACTGACTTCAATAGGACATAGCCTTGTGGAATAGGCAGGAGACAGGATAAATTTAATGCAGGTAAGTGTGAAGTGCTACATTTGGTAGGAACAATGGGGACAGGCAATATAAACCAAACAGAGCCGAGTTCATAAGGTAAATGCCGTTGCAGCACTGCTTGTGGGCCAGGAGGAGAAGGAGTGTTTTCCCCAGGCTTAACAAGATACCCACAAACTTTCGCCTCTCCCCCATTCTGCAGTTGGAATCTCCCACCATGATTGGATGCCGCAACTAACTGTGTTCCTTCACCCCCTCTCCTACAATTAGAGCCCTACCCTGCGATTGGACCCTCCCCAATTACCAGCCACTCTTCCCGCTCTCCACAATTGAACCATCTTTAATCAGAACATCCCCCTCCCCAGCTTTTGGACCACTTCCCCGTAATTGGATCCTCCTCTCACACTCAGTGTCCCTTTCAACTAAAACCCATCCCACCAGAATCTCTTCCAACCACCCCTTCCCCACAATTAGACCAATTTGTTGTGTTTCGGGATTCACCTGATCAGACTGACTATGGTGGGAAAACCACAGTTAAAAATTACAGGACACGCAGGGAACCCATTCTCCCCAGTTTCTGGACTAAAGTCTCCCCATTCCCTCCCCACCTCTTAGCTAATATGTCTGACTTCTTATCCTAACATCTCTCTGTCCATCTCAAATGATTTTAAAACCTCATATCCCTAATAAGTCCATGCTTCTCTAAAATAAATAAGCCTAACACTTAGAACACATCCTCATGACTAACTCAACAGTTGCCAGTTATCCCAGTTCTCCTCCTATCTTATCCATACCTTTGATATCCTGTATATTGATCATGTCCTTTGATTGATGTTATGTGCTCGAGACTAAACACAACCAAAATACTAACCATAAAGAAAGGTACAATTAGTATTGAGGACTTTATGTTTTCTTATTTAGGGTGGCATGTGGTCAGCACTTCTGCCTCACAGTGTCAGGGACCTGGGTTCAATTCTGGCCTCAGGTGACTGTGAAGAGTTTGCACGTTCTCCCTGTGTCTGTGTGGGTTTCCTTTGGGTGCTCCAATTTCCTCTCATAGTCCAAAGGTGTGTGGGTTAGGTTGATTGGCCATGTTCAAATGCCCCTTAGTGTCAGAGAGATTTGTGCGGTAAATAAATGGGTTAACGGGGAGAAGGCCTGCTGGGATTGCTGTCAGTGCAGGCTTGATGGGCTGAATAGCATCTTTCTGTACTGTAAGGATTCTACGAATAGTTTTTGTCAGCATGAATTATTACTGGAGCAGGCAACTATTCTTTATGCAATGCACCAGAGAGTATAGATGGCTGCAGTTCTGTAGTTGAGAATGAAGTTAAATCAATTTGTGATTGTCAGAAAACACCAAAAATTGAATTCTTACCTTAGAATCATAGCATTTGTACAATGCAGAAGAGGCCATTTGGCCCAAAATGTCTGCACCAACTCTTCGACTAGCATCTCACCCAGGCCCACATCCCAGCCATATCCTTGTAAACCCCAAACATTTACCATGGCTAATCCATCTAACCTACACATCTTGGCACACTAAGGGAGAATTTAGCACAGCCAATTAACTAACTCACATGTCTTTGGACTGTGGAAGGAAACCAGAGCATCCCAGGAGGAAACCGACACAGACACCGAGAGGATGTACAAACTCCGCACAGTCACACAAGGCCGGAATTGAACCTGGGTCCCTGGAGTTGTGAGACAGCAGTGCTAACCACTGTACTATCTTGAACACACTGTGAACCTATTTCTACCAATTTTCCTTACAATTTTATTCTCTACAACTCCCATTCTGAAAAGAAGAAATAATGAATTTGTATTGATTTTTTTAAACAATTTGTTCATGGGACGTGGGCATTACTGGCTAGACCAGCATATGTTGCCCACCTCTTGAGAAGATAGTGGTGAGCCACCTTCTTGAACTGCTGCAGCCCATGTGTCATAGAACCCACAGTGCTGTTAGGGAGGTATCCTTCACATTGCCTGAATTGACCAAATCAAGTCACAATCAGTGAATTACTTTTGAAGGGCGGTCAATGTTGGAGGCATGGAGCAGATTCAAATCTGTACACAGTGAGATCCTACAAACTGGCAAATCAGATCATTGACCCAGTCAACCTGTTTTTGGTGACGTTGGTTGAACATAGATTATGACTGGGTTTAGATACAATGGCGAAACCAAACCTTCTGTGCCAAAATTTCTGTTTGGATTCATGCTGGCAGGATTACTTACAGTAAAAAGCCTGACAACACCAGGTTGTTGTTCGCAAAATGTTGTTGTCAGACTTTTTACTGTGTTTACACCAGTCCAATGCCGGCATACCCACATCAGGATTACTTACAGACAGTGATCAGAGGCAGAATTTCTGCCAACTCAATTCCGTTTTAACACTGTCAAACTGCCATCAGCATTGAGTTAAATAACACAGCCATATACTAACCAAAGGTTAAGTGTGGACTTCCTCCAGTCATCTTGGGTCAGTGACACACCGCACAGTATATTTACCCGAGAGAAAAGTTAAGTTAAAGTTTATTTATTAGTCACAAGTAGGCTTACATTAATACTGCAATGAAGTTACTGTGAAAATCTCCCAGTAGCCACACTCCAGCACCTGCTCAGACACACTGAGGGAGCAGCACAGCCATCGCACAAAACCAGCACGTCTTTTGGACCGTGGGAGGAAACCGGAGTACCTGGAGGAAACCCACACAGACATGGGAAGAACGTGCAAATTCCACACCCAAGAGAGTGCAGATAGTGACCCAAGCAGAGAATTGAACCCGGGGTACCCGGCATTGTGAGGCAGCAGTGCGAACCACTGTGCCACCATGCCACCCCAAAGTTGCTAACATTAGAGAGATGGTGTGATCTGGATTAAAAAAACGATAAGACCAGAATGCCATAAGAACTGAGGACATTTGTCATCTTAAGAAGTCTCACAACACCAGGTTAAAGTCCACCAGGTTTATTTGGAATCACGAGCTTTTGGGGCACTGCTCCTTCATCAGGTGAGTGTTACTCTGACTTGCTTATGACATAAAAGGAGCAGTACTGATCCCAAATAAACCTGTTGGACTTTAACCTGGTGTTGTGAGACTTCTTACTGTGCCCACCCCAATCTAACGCTGGCATTTCCACATCATTTTTCATCACATGAATGCTATGGCAGTAAGGGGCTGCTGTCACAATGCAGGAAGTAGGATATATACAGTACCTATTGTTGCATATTGAAGAAATAATTCATTTGGTTTTATCTGCATGGTCTGTGCCCCTCCAACCAGAATCACTACAGAAAGCAGAGTTCATGGCAAAGAGATAGAAGGAAGATGGTGATTATAGGGAAATGGTACACCTGTCATCTACAAGTTTGACACTGAATATAGTGAACGCGATTAACCTTGGAGTTCCTGACCAGGAACACAATGTCCACATCAGGCATTTGATGTGGCATCTCCACATCAGGATTGCAATGCCAGGGATTGTAAAGGAGGTGAAACATTGTAAAAACTTTTGCCAGTGCCCGCTCGGGACTGCTCACCTAGATGGGGTCTTTAGGCAGCTTTTTAAGTTTCGATCGTCCAGTTCTTCCAGAGATTTGTCGCTCGCGTTCGGGTCGTCTTTCTTGTGACATGAAATCACGTAATTTTTGTGATGGTTGTTTGCCCAGTAAACAGCGCCCGGAGTTTCATATCGAATGGCAAATTCGACTTTGGCTCCGTTTTTAAGGTAAGGGGGGACGATTGAGATCTTAAACCTGAACTGGTCAGTTTCACCGTCACAGGAATCGGCCACATAATCGGCCAGAATGTCATAGTAACTGCCCCAGTTGTTTAGTGTCATCCGGATGTACACCAGCTTTTCGTACGATATGTTCAACACGCGAATGACCCCTTTCATGCAGGTTGTGCCCGGGGGAAACTCCGTTGATTCCAGCTCCACTTTCTGGGCGTAAAGTTTCTGCATCAGGTCCTCGTGGGTGGACGGCAACTCAAAAAGTGGCAATAGGAGACATTCTTCCAGGAGTGGCCGCTCACCCTGCGGTTCACTGCCCAGAGCCCCACCAGTAAGCATTTCCCATTTGTCATATTCCCTGACAGACACCAATTCCAGGCCAAACGCATCAGCAAAGGACACTTTTCGATTGGGAGTGAGGGGAGGCTCAGACCCCTCGTCTGAAGAAGAGCTCCGTCTCCGCGGCAGCGGGGAGGATTTTGGCTTTATCAAAATTTCATTCGAGTCTTCATCCTCAGCGAACACATCATCTTCGGCTGGCAGACCCAGCAAACTGACCGCAAAATGTTGCCTCGGGACTTTCTCCGCCGACTCCATTAGTGCGTGGAAAGTTTACCGAAGCAAGACCTCTCAACTAGTGGCTGTGGATATTTCAGGCAGACGGGCTTTAGCACAAGGTCTTTGGTTACAGTTGACATTGTAAGAGAGCTCAGGCCTATTAATAGCGTCACTGACTTGTAAACTATGCTCGTCTGCTTTCGCCCAGTTTCGCTCCTGCTAACATCAACGTTGTGTTCTGGCTCCACTCAGTGCAGGGAGTTGGGTCGGACCACGTTTCCCAGATAACACAAAAGAAGCAATGAAGTAAAGCGAGTCAGGAAATCAGGACTTAATGTTTGTTTTGTCACTTTAAAGTAAAGTTTATTTATTAATCACAAGTAGGCTTACATTAATGCTGCAATGAAGTTATTGTGAAAATCCCCTAGTTGGCACACTCTGGCACCTGTTCGGGTACACTGAGGGAGAATTTAGCATGGCCAACGCAATTAAACAGCATATCTCTCAGACTGTGGGAGGAAACCCACGTAGACATGGGGAGAAGGTGCAGACTCCACACAGACAGTGACCCAAGCCAAGGATCAAACCTGGGTCCCTGGCCTGTGAGGCAGCAGTGCTAACCACTGTGCCACCGTTTAATGGTGAAGTAAGCAACTCTCAGTTCAGACAAATCCTTTTTTAAATGTTTTTGTCAATTGCAAGTATTGACATGAATTAAGACACAAATAAGTAAAAGCAAAACAAAAATACTGGAAACACTTAGCAGGTCAGACAGCATCTGTGGAATAAGAAACAGAATTGACAGCTACTAGGTGACGTGGTGGTACAGCGCTCAGCATTGCTGCCTCATAGCACCAGGGACCTGGGTTTGATTCCAGCCTTGGCTTAGTGTAGTGTGTGTGTGGAGTTTGCACACGAACCCCGTGTCTGTGTGGGTTTCCTCTGGATACTCCGGTTTCCTTCCACACTCCAAAGAGTGCAGGTTAGGTGGATTGGTCCTGCTAAATTGCCCCTTTGTGTCCCAAGATGCATTGGTTAGATAGATTGGCCATGGTGAATGTCTCAGGTTATTGGGAGAGGGTCTGGATGAGATATTCTATCACAGAGTCGATACTGACTCAATGGGTTGAATGGCCTCCTTCTGCACTGTAAGGATTTTATGGTTGCTGATGTATGATCAGAATTGCGTCTGCATGAATCCCTATTGCAGGAGGAACATAAGTTGTGGCAATGCTTCCACTAAATAATAAGGAAATTAAATGTTTCAAAAATGTTATTGCTGAGTAATGTGAGAGAAAGGTTTCCATTTACACTGCACCTTTACCATCAGCGTGCTGAGATTTTAGGTTTGCATCAATACTATACAAACTGTAACCCCCAACCCATGATAACAGCAGTCTGAGTTTCCACTACAGGACTCAGAAATTGGGTAGCTGCTGTTACTTTTGCAATGGCTGCAACATTGACCATCAGATCCTGCCATCATGATTGGATCCACAAGTGTGAAAGGAGTTGGCCACCACTGCTTGCTAGAAGGTATGGGCTCCCAGTTCTGCACAAAACTCTGTGCTAAGTTGACACTGAACATCTCAGTCAACATAGACATCGATCACATCTTTCCTGGCAGGCTCACCAGTGGACCTACCATTTACTTGTGCACACCCATCAGCCTTGTTCTGTCGGTTACACCATCAAAGTCCTCATCTTGTCCACCGTTACACAAGCCATGCATGACTTTTCCCTCCAGTGAGCTGGTGCCTATGCTATGTCTCCATCATCACGTTGTTGTTACTCTACTGGAACAGTACAGTGGCACAGTGGTTAACACTGCAGCTTCACAGCGCCAGAGGTCTGGGTTACTGTCACTGTCTGTGTGGAACATAGAACATAGAAAACCTGCAGCACCAACAGGCCCTTCGGCCCACAAATTGAGCCGAACATATCCCTACCTACTAGGACTACCTATAACCCTCCATCTTACTAAGTCCCATGTACTTATCTAAAAGTCTCTTAAAGGACCCTATCAAATCCGTCTCCACCACAATTGCCAGCAGCCAATTCCATGCACCCACTACCCTCTGAATGAAAAACTTACCCCTGACATCTCCTCTGTACCTACTCCCCAGCACCCTAAACCTGTGTCCTCTTGTGGCAGCCATTTCAGCCCTGGGAAAAAGCCTCTGAGAATCCATTCAATCAGTACCTCTCAACATCTTATACACCTCTATCAGGTCACCTCTCATCCATTGTTTCTCCAAGGAGAAAAGACAGAGCTCTCTCAACCTATCCTCATAAGGCATGCCACCCAATCCAGGCAACATCCTTGTAAATCTCCTCTGCACCCTTACTATGACTTCCACATCCTTCTTGTAATGAGGCGACCAGAACTGAGCACAGTACTCCAAGTGGGGTCTGACCAGGGTCTTATACAGCTGCAGCATTATCTCCCGACTCCTAAACTCAATTCCTCGATTGATGAAGGCAAAAGTTTATACATTCTCCCCATGTCTGTGTGGGTTTCCTTTGGGTGCTCCGGTTTCCTTCTATAGGCCAAAGATGCGCAGGCTATGCTGATTGGCCATGCTAAAATGCCCCTTAGTGTCATGGATTAGCAGAGTACATATGTGGGGTTTCGGGAATAGGGCATGGATGGGATTGTGGTCGGTGCAGACTCAGTGTGCTGAACGGCCTCCTTCTGCGCTGTAGGGATTCTATGGATTCTATGGTCTACGTGGGTTTCCTCCAGCTGCCCTGTTTTCCTCCACGATCCAAAGATGTGCAAGTTAGGTGGATTAGCCATGCAAAATTGCCACTTAGTGTCCCTAGGTGAATAGGTTAGGGGGATTAGCAGTGTACATAGGTGAGGTAACAGGGATTGGGTCTGGGTAAAATGCTCTGTCGGAGAGTCAGTGCAGACACAATGGGCTGAATGGCCTCCTTCTGCACTGTAGGGATTCTATGAAGAAAAGATCTAGTAACATTTACTGGTTTTAGTTATTGTACTTCACTTTTGTATTCATTATGCCATTTTCAGTCAGGCTTTGTCACTCGAATATTCCCATACTACAAATAATTAATTATTTTGATTCAGAAATGCAAGGCAATATTTCATCAGCCCACACTGAAAATGAGACAGATACATAGTTACTGCAGAAAACACAAAATTTTGGACATCTGGACAAGTCAAATGATTAGTCCCTAGAGGAATATTGTCCCCCACATTTGTCAGAATGCTTAATTCCAGCAACCCTGCAGTCATTTGTTTATCCAGCTTCTTTGGCTAAAATTAACTATTCATTTTAGTACAGAACTCCAGACATTATTGTATTTTGAGAAATCGTGAGACAAAAAAAACTTTTTTAAAACAAATATCTGAAACAGAAAATAAACTATTTTTCTATCCAACAAAATATTTCATGTAAATTGATTGCATTCATTAGTTTAATGTATTTTTATGGTAACTATTTATATCTAAAATCATTCATGGGTCAGTTGTAAGTGACATGCAGTATTCAACGATTACACTAAATTGCTCAAGTTAATTTGCACTTGTTCATCTGTTTGCAAAGATTCACAAGAGACTGGTATGAAAAGATTGACCGTTTTTGTAACACAACCCTGACAGGACACTCCGTTACTGCAGTTTTTAATTATCAAATTATTCTACACATTTTCTTTTCCCTCTTAAATATCTTGCCCATTTACCATCATACCCCGACTGAGAGAGACAACAAACAACCGATCAGTTCAAAACCGTTGTCAGTGTTCTAGCAATAGCAACTGGGATTTGTGTGATGGTAGTCATAGATCATTCTCTCTGAAATATTCCATCCCACCTCTTCTTCTTATCTCCTTACAGTGTCTATGAGTTCAATGTTTGAAGAATTTTGCATACAAATTCAAATCCAACTATTTTGTTGCAAGTACATTGTGCTAAACCCCGTGCCACAGCTGCATTCCGTAACAGTGCAATTGTTTTCAACTTAACATTTGCAACAACTTTATAAAGACCAGTTAACAGATTAGCAAGATACCACAGTAATATAATGCAATGCTGTCTCAGCACCCAATGTTCAAATGGTTACTTGAACTGGCAACTGCAAACTACAAAGTAAATGAAATGTAATTTGAAGTAATTATGACTAAATCAAATGAATTAAAACAAATCAACAGTTCAGTTCCTGCATACAAGAGAGTTTTAAAGAGCATGAAGTCATAACCAATCAATAAATATCTTTACACTGTGAGTAGTTCCTGACACCTCATCTTAGGAAGAATATGTTGGCTTTGGAGGAAGTGCAGTATAAATTTACAGAGTGACACCTGGGCTCCAAGGGATAAATCACAAAGAGAGATTACACAAACTATGGTTGTATTCTCTGCAAATTAGAAGAATAATGAGTTATTTGATCAAAATTTTAAAGACATTAAGGGAAACAGATTGGGTAGATAGGGAGAAACTGGTCTTGCTTGTTGGAGAGTTCAGGACTGGGGTCATAGTCAAAACATTAGAACAAGACCTTTCAGGAGTGAAATTAGGAAACATTTCTACACACAAAAGGTGATAAAAGTTAAAAACTTTTTTCACAAAAAGCAATGATGCTAGATTAATGGTAAATTTTACATCTGAAATTGGTGGATTTTTATTTTCCAAAAGGTATTGGTGGATATGCAGTAAAGCCAGGTAGCTGTGATCTCATTGAATGGCAGAACAAGCTCAAGAAGCTAAATGGCTTCCTCCAATTCTATGTTTCCATGTTTGGAGCCCCTCAATATTTCTCACATTGTAATCTTTTCATAGAATCTCAGAAGGAGGCCGTTCAGCCCATTGAGTCTGCTCTGATTCTCTGAGCAATCTACCCAGCCCCTATCCTGACAACTCCTCGTTACCCTGCTGGTCTCCCTAACCTACATACCTTGGCACATTAAGGGGCAATTTAACATGGCCAATCTACCTAACTTGCACCTCTTTGGACTGTGGGAGAAAATGGGAGCACCCACAAGAAATCCATGCAGGCACAGGGAAAACATTCAAACTCCACCCAGACAGTGACCCAAGGCCAGAATTGAACCTGGATCCCTGGCAGTGTGAGGCAGCGGTGCTAACCACTGTGTCACCATCCCAAGTGATTTTTTGGAACCTTGCCATACAGAAATTGATTTTGTCAAGTTTAGCATTGTTGCACACTTCTTCAGTAAATACCAACAAACCCAGCTTAAACCAATATGGAATTTAAATAAATGTGTTGATCTTAATGGCCAAGGTTATGTGGTGAATGGCAAAGCAGCAGAACGATGGTGCTTGCTGTTGACCTTGAAGAAAGTTGGCCTCAAAGCTTTAGCAATTTCTATGGCATGGATTTTCAAATGCCAAACATTAATTTGAACCAGTCAACAAATCAATGGGATCACCAGGCATTCAGCAACGGTGATGGTTGAGCAGCCAATCACATTGAAAAATTCTCACAGACAGCAAATCAGGAAATAAAACTATATTGACTATCTTTCAGGTATTAGAAATTTTACAGGTAGTGAACCAAAGGTTGGAACAAACACTTTAGAAGTTGGAATATTAATGACTAACATTTTTTTAAAAGTTTTATTGTATTGGAAAACTGTATTTTTATCATAATGGAAAACATTGACAATGTGCAAATATAAAATTAATTTTCCAGAGGGGGTGGGGGGGCGGGTGGTGGGAGGGATGCTGTTCAGCAGTAATTATTATTTTGTATATCATTAACAAGAATGCCCGGCCTTTGAGCCAGAAGCTCTGGGTTCAAGTCTCACTCTAGAATATAATGTCCAAGGAATGTGTGCTCATAATTCAGCCAACTATTGATTATCAACTTGTAGATCCTTCCAATATTTATCAACGGCAGGCAATAAGAGCTGGAGAGATTTCTGGTCAGCAATGGGATGGAAAGAATATTGGATCTCTAGCCTTGCAATTCATGTCTCCAAACTACAATGTGTGTGCATGTTGCAACAACAATCTGGACTTCTTGGGTGGCCATTTTGCTCAGAGTGACCAACTTTTGGGGAAAAATGTAAGTGACATTGTCATGGCAAAACATAGGACCATAGGTGAATGTTGGGGGATGGGACTGTTATCCATACTGTGGGTGTGCTGCAGACTAGGGCGAACAGGGAAAAGGTGAAGGCTGTCCAGATTGGGAAATCTGGGGGTGGGTGGGGGGGATTACATAGAACATAGAACACTACAGCACAAACGGGCCCTTCAGCCCACAAGTTGCGCCAATAACATCTATACCTACCAAGCCATAGAACTATCTGTAACTTCCAATGCCATTAGATCCCATGTACTCATCCAGAAGTCTTTTAAAAGACCCCAGCGAGTTCACCTCTACCATCACCAATGGCAGCCGATTCCACTCACTCACCACCCTCTGAGTGAAAAACTTTCCCCTAACAGCTCGTCTGTACTTGCTTCCCAGCACCTTAAACCTGTGTCCTCTCGTAGCGACCATTTCAGCCTTGGGAAATAACCTCCGAGAATCTACCCTATCTATTCCTCTCAACATTTTATAAACCTCTATCAGGTCGCTTCTCAACCTTCGTCTCTCCAGGGAGAAGAGACCCTTTTCCCTCAACCTATCTTCATAAGGCATGCCTCCCAATCCAGGCAACATCCTTGTAAATCTCCTCTGCACCCTCTTAATAGCTTCCACGTCCTTCCTGTAGTGAGGCAACCAGAACTGCACACAGTACTCCAAGTGGGGTTTGAGAAGGGTCCTATAATTTCAAGACTGTTTCTGTCCAGACAGTTGGCGGGTCAGTGGATGCTCTCCAGTCTGGGGTCACCAAGGGGAGTAGGTTATGCAAAGGTGCTGTGCATGTGTGCAAATCAACTCGGGGAAGTAGGAAGTCAGGAGTCAGATGCAGTCTCCAAAATGAGAATTCAAACATATGGGACAAACAGTGTCAAACAACTCAGGACATAGGATTTACATTATATTAATTACAGGAAGGTCCGATAAAATCCAGGACAGTTGGTTCCCCTGGGTTGGCTGGGCAACCGATGTGCTGACAGATTGATGCCAACAGTTCAGAGTTCAATCCCCATTCCTCCTGCAGTGGTTTTAGGACCTGCCTCCTTTTCCCAGGCATGGTGGAGGTCACGGTGCTGTAGGTCAGACCTGCTTTTGGGCAGAAAACTGAAGAAGGAGAAGAAGATAACATTAAAAATCCAGTTATATCTCATTAACAAATTGTGACCATTTAGGGGGCTTTAAAGAGTGATATTACAAGAATTAAGGAGGACATTTTCATCATTTCTGTGATTTCTAAATGTTGCTGTTTGCAGAGACTATAGTAGCAGCCCTGTGTAAATGCAGGAAATCAATGACAGCAACTTTTGGACTTTTGTAGTTAACTATGTATTTGTATATGGCAGAATTTGTTCTCAGTTTCATAGTGTATTGATAGAAAATATTGACAGTTTCATCATTATTTCAATAAAAAGAGCTGTATGATCTCTTTCCAGCTTTTTTGTTTGTTTAAACACTGTCAACATTGCTAGTAGACCCAACATTTTTGCCCATTCCTAACTGAGAAGGAGGTGGTGAGATTTTATTTAACTGCTGCAGCCCATGCATTGTAGAAATACCCATAGTGCTGTTAGGAAGGAAGTTCCAGGATTTTGATACATAACAGAGAAGGAGCTATATATGGCATATGTCTTGGAGGGGAACTTTCAAGAGGTGCTATTCCCATGCATCTGTTAGCCATGTCTTTCTATGTGGGAATGGCTGAGGATTTGGAAAGCGCTATTGAAGAAAGAAAAAGGTGCTGTTGAAGGAGGAGGCAGCCTTGGAAGTTGAATGCTGACCTTTAGTGGAGGGTTCATCTTTTACTTCTGCTGTATATGCTGCTCATTGACTAACTATGATGGCTGCCACATCATGTAATGCTACATCATTACCTATGATAATTTAATTATTCACCTAATCAAATATTTAAATGCATATACTTTACATATTTGAGGGCCTATTATTAAAACAAAAACTTGGTTTCTAGCATTATTGTAAAGAACTACTATGATTAGACTTGTGTTTGCATCTATATTCCTAGTTATCTTAGCGAGTTGTTAAGAACCCTGCTGATGTCAAAAACTAGAGTATTCCAAATCCCAGAAGGAAATCTTGGAATATCGATTCTTAACTGTATTTTCCAAATTGGAATAATGTGAGGAAAAATATGAAGACTGGTGAGAATGGTTCTGGTCTTGTTGTATTAATTAATCAAAATAGATGTTTAACAGTGAAACACATAGCAAGAAAGGCAACTAAAATCATACACTTAACTACAATAATGGCTACGCACAATATCATTAAATTAACCCAGTTCCAAACCCCTCTATTTTCCTCAGCTCAGAAATAAATCTTTCCAAACAAGTTCCCATAAGCAAAATCTAGCAATAGTTACCACACTAAGCACCTATATCTCTTTTAGGAATTGCTTCTAGTTTAGAGTAGCAACAATTGGCAGTTGCTTGTTTGGAGTGAGCACAGTTTCTCACTGTGTGTGCTTTGATCTTGGACTCACTCTGCTCAGCTCACCTCAGCTCAACTCACCTCATTTTATAGGATGAACCTTGCCCCTGATGTGCTTCTTTTTCTTTTGATCTTTTCTCATTTGAATTACTTGTCTTAGAGATTCCTCTTATTGACATTTCTTACATGACCCCACCTATTTAGAATGTAAATTTGAACTTGACTCTTTTGAACTTTTACCATCTATACTTTAATTCTGTGTCCTTTTGTCCAATTTGCTTGGGTAAATATCAGTTTACAGTTTTGCTAGGCTACTTCGCATTTCAATAAACCTCAGCCCTCTGTCTCCCTAACCAATTCCTATTCATTAGATTCCTTAATTTTCATTTTATCACAACTTCTTAACAGAATTAAATAAAATGTTTTCTTATTCTGGTGAGATGAGAATTAAACAATTGTGACTCATGGCTGAATATCAACACAATGCAATGGTTTCTATAATATAGTACTCTGGGAAGTGTTTTGTTAAGAATGCCAAGGCCACAAAATTCAGTGGAACTGGTGTTTTTGGCAGTATGGATGCCATTTCAGATCCAAGTTCACAAATGTAGCATGCCTGTTCTCTTCTGGTGGATGTATGCAGAGCAGAGAAGTTGTCAAGATACTGGAATAAAAAGGAGGATTCAAGAATTGAGAAAAATCAAGATTAAAAAATAAAATCGGGATCAGTTGCATTGATGGTTCAGTGGTAGAATTCTTGCCTGCCAGGTGGGAGGCCCAGGTTTGATTCCTGGCCAATGCAAACCCAATTTTGGGTGGTACGGTGGCACTGTGGTTAGCACTGCTACCTCACAGTGCCAGGGACCCGGGTTCAGGGGCGTAGCTAGGTTCTAAACTTAGGGGTGGCGAGCACATAAAGAAGGCGCCACGACACACACCAAATAATTTAAAATTCATTATACATTTTTATTTTGTATTTAAAATCAAAACATGATAAAAACATGTGTGTTATTTAATTATTTTACATTTTAAACTTAAAATGAAAACAAAATGAAGCAATATGAAAAAGGTATGAAGCAACTACAACAGACTCTTTCATCTAGGCTTCATTCTAGCAAAGTTATCTATTACTTTATTGTAATTGTAGCCAACTGTCTTTCAATGGAGACCAAAGCTAACCCAGACAATCTATCCTCGCCCATTGTAGAACAAAGGTAGGACTTTATGTGTTTGAGCCAGCGAAAGGATCGTTCCGCAACTGCGCTAGTTATTGGCAAGGTCAGAAAAATGTGGTACAATGTAGACAGGTTAGGATAATCACCAAATGATTTACTCACCCAATCTCAGCTGGTGATGTCTGTCAACGAGGGATGCTTGGTCTCGACTGCCCATTTGTCGCGGTGGCTGCATATTTTTGTCCTTCGTGGCCTCTGCAATTATCCTTGTGATTGCATGCCGTCTCGGGAGATTGCATGCCTTCCTCACTACCTGAAGTCCCTGTACCCGTATCGCATCCTGCGATTGCAGTACACGGATCGAGGACTTCAGATCTCAGAAAGAGATCTGTGGGGCCCGTGAGGAACACCCCATTGAAAAGGTGCCACTTTTGAAGAATGCACACAGGGGAAGCGGTCGCCTCCCCTGCTCCCACTCTAGCTATGCCACTGCCTGGGTTCGATTCCTGGCTTGGGTCACTGTCTGTGTGGAGTTTGCACACTGTCCCTGCGTCTGCTTGGGTTTCCTCCAGGTGCTCCAGTGTCCTCCCACAGTCCAAAGATGTACGGGTTAGTTTGATTGGCTATGCTAAATTGCCCCTTAGTGTCCCAAGATGTGTAGGTTAGGGGGATTAGAAGAATAAATCAGTGGGGTTACAGAGATAGGTCCTAGGTGGGATTGTTTTTGGTGCATGCTCGATGGACTGAATGGCTTCCTTCTGCACTGTAGGGATTCTATGATTCTATGAAAATAAAGAATTGGATAAAAGGGAAACCTTGAAGGGCACATCTGTTTAAAAGTATTTTTGGGATGTGAATTAGCTTAGCAGCAGGAAAACCAATGTTGATCTAAGTGACAAAGGTGTATAGAAATGCGTGTTAAACTGTTGAAGAGGTGAGTTCAAAGTGGAGAGGTAAGAACATAATTCACACCTATATGTGAAAAGTCTGGTCCAAGATTTTATTAAGATAAAATAAAAGTCTGAAACACGTGCCCTCAGAAACAAGAAGAGCTTCTTCCTTGCTGTTAACAGATTTTAGGAAGATCCTATCATACATTAAGTTGATCTTTCTCTTCACCCTCAATGTAGCTGCAACACTATATTCTTCACCCTATCCATTTCCTTTTCCACTATGTGCTTCATGAGCTGAATGTTTTATCTGAATAGCGTGCAAGAAACAATATTTTTTATTGTATCCAGGTACAGGTGTCAATAAATCAAATCAGATCAACTGATCAAAAAGCAGTGAGATTTTTTAAATCAGTACACATTAAGGCACTGACAGAACTAGCAGTATTCAGTTAAATGACTTTAAAATAAGCTAACAAGAAGCAATTTACACATATGAGATGCAGTGATTGATTCAAATAAGTGACTATGATTGTAAAAGTATTTTAAATGTATTATTATTGATTTTAAGGAATATTGTTCAGTTTGGTCAAAGCATTTGACCACAAAGCATCACGGTAAATGTCATTAGGGCAAAGCTATATTTCAAGAGAATATTTGAACACTTAATCGCATATGATAAATAGGGCTTATTCACAATCCAAACGAGTTGGACGAGTGACGAAATGTGGTGTCACAAGTTTGTTTGGCAAGACAGTGAACTTTAAGGGAGCCTATGAGAATGTGAGTTTGAACTCTGGGTTAAGCATCTTAGATTTCTAGGCAACCAGGGTTTGAGGTCAGCCATGACAGGAGTTAGCTTCTGGATTTCAAGGACTAATAAAATACCATTACGTTGAGGAGTGGAATGCTATTGGCCAGAGTATTTGACAGGTATTATTGTTGATTTGTGTATCTTGAGGGTGATTAATTTAAAGTTATTGTAAGGTGAAAATAATTGATAAGAAAAATCTATAATTGATCTGTTTGTCAATTGAATTGTTAGATTCATTGGAGAGGGTCTGTTGCTCTATGCCAGAGCTACTTAACCCTTTGATGATCCCCTGATGGCTGCTAGTTTAACAAAGTTATGTCTTTATACAGAGAAACACTGACTTTGTGAGTCTTGTATTGTCTGAGTTTTTTTGATGTTCACCTTGATACCCCACAACAGAGTATCAATCTAGAATAGGGCTTGAACTCACACCTTTCTAATTCAGAAGTGAGAATGCTGAGCTATGGTTGGTGCCTTAGCATGCTTGCCTTCATTAGCCAGAGCATTGAGTACAAGAGTTGGGAAATCATTTTACAGCTATTTAAAACCTTGGTTAAGCCACACTTGGAATATTGCATGCAGTTCTGGTCACCACACTACCAGAATGAAGTGGAAGCTTTGGAGAGAGTGCAAAGAAGGTTCACTAGAATGTTGCCTGGTCGCAAGGGGATTGGCGATAAGGAGAGGTTGAATAAACTAGGATTGTTTTCACTGGAAAGGCAGAGGTTGAAGGGAGACCTGATAGAGGTCTACAAAATTATGAAAGGCATAAATAGGATGGATTATCAGAGGCTATTTCCAAGGGTAGAAGTGTCAATTACAAAGGGTTACAGATTGAAAGTGAGACGAAGAAAATTTAAGGGAGATGTGCAGGGGAAGTTTTTCATGCAGAGAGTGGTGGATATCTGGAACACACTGCCAGAGGAGGTGGTTACAGCAAACACATTAGCAATATTTAAAAGGCATCTGGATTGGTACATGGATAGGGAGGGTAGAGGGATACAGACTGAGTAAGGGCAGAAGGTTATTTTTTAGTTTAGTTCGGGAATCATGATTGGTACAGGCTTGGAGGGCTGAAGGGCCTGTTCCTGTGCTGTTCTTTTCTTTGTTCTAAAAATAATCCTCCTGGTATATGTGCTGGTATCTAATGTTATCCTGCCTTGGGACAGCTCTGTATTCTAATCATCTAGTAACAGAAATGCTAAGACAGGAATTGAGATGTCATTATAATGCAATAGCTTATCTTTGATATTTTTTCAGTTGACACTTGTCTTTATTTAAATACATTTCACTACATCATTGGCAAAGGGTTTCTTTAGACTCAACAGTAACGCAAATTATTGATGCTTCCTTTCTATAGCTCTGTTGAGAGAGAGAGAAAAGAGGTGTAACATGTTGAGAGTTCCTTTCATGTAGCCATGTTTAAATTACTTTAACTGATGCATTTTGCGGGTCTGAAGTGAAGTCATTAGTATGTAGATCTCATCAGGTGTGTTGGCTCAGAAACAATTATTGGTCTTCTTTGAAGAAAGATATTAAGAGATAGTGAAACATAGATAAGTAGTCATGACTCAGGGCAACAGATAAATAATTAAAAGAAGCAGATTGCAAGGATGCTGACATGGTGCTGGCTCTATGAAAGCATCTATCTGTCACAGGAGCACATTGAACTGTTTGTTTAATCCTGTTAGACTCTACCATATCTACTGGAACTTGCTGATAATTTAGTTATGAGAACTTTATTTGCGACAAAGTAAGACTGGCTAAGATCGCAGAGAGGGGAAGGAACAGTGCAGAAATTATAGAAAACAAAGTCACTTTGTAAAATTATCTTCTAGCACCAGTTGAGAATCATCGCTGAAATGTATTAATGATCAGAGAGCGCCCTCTAACAAAACGAAGAAATTAAAGGTAACGAATGTGTTAAAGAAAATTGATGTAGACTTCAATATTCATGTGTGAAATAAACCTCGGAACCATTTGCTATGATAGTGTGCTTACTCTAAATAAGTCAATATAAAGTTAAAGTTTTTTTTATTAGTCACAAGTATGCTTACATTAACACTGCAATGAAGCTGCTGTGAAAATCCCCTAGTCACCACACTCCAGCACCTGTCATATATCACATGACTTGACTTGAGAAATAAATGATCGCAGAAAAGCTAAGTAACACAGAGCAAAAGTAAATAATAGAGTATGTCAAGTTTGATGAAAACCTGATTCACTACGTTCCACCTACTGAAATGACCAGGATGCATTCATAAAGTGTGGTTGATTAAATTATGCTCTCAATTCACCTGAGGCTAATGGAGAATGCTATTCTGTGAGCCGCACCCATCCTGATTCCAGGGTAGGTGTGGTGGTAAAACTCTGGCCCACAATTCTCATGGACAGGATAATTTTTTTGCAGGCTTCCCCAGTCTCCAACTTGAAATGATGTATCCCCACATTATCCTGTCTGTTACTCACCACCAGCCCAGAATCTTTATCAATAGAAAATTATACCATTCCCTGAATGGGCAATGTGTTTGTGACCACAGGTATAACATCGTGCACATCATTGCCTGGTTTCCTAGCAGCGACCACGATTTATTCATACTGCATTCGTCCTCTGCGCTGTCTTTATTCCAACAGGCAATCAGGTCAAGGGTTGACTACTTGGTAACAAGAGATATCCCCGCCAGACATTGCTCATGACTCCTGTCAGGAGCCTGGTCACAGAGAGCTAGCCTCCAATGAGAGTCAGATCACCACCAGAAATGTAATTCAGCAACATTTCTGATGCCTGGGCCATTCAAGGGGAGCTCTAAAGCACAGCCCTAACCATGTTCCAAAACGTATTATTTAGTGCTGCATGGCCAGTGTACAGAGCGACCAGCCCTTACCATCACCTGGAAGACGTGGAGGAGAAGGAAAAGCAGCATCAAGCATGAGTGCCTCCCCTCCCCCCACTAGGCTCCCAACACTCGTAGAGAGCAACTGACTGAAAAGTATTTAATCACAACCATCCTTCCCATCTTCAATGCACCAGCAGTTCTTACCACCACCATCCTCACTAACACCATTGGTCTTCTTTTTATCCAGCAAACCAGTCTTGCCCTCAATTGATTGTCAATATGAACAGTAACAACAGATACACTAAACAGAAATTTTACGATGATCAACCCATTTCAAATTTGAATATCAGTTAACTGGAATAATTAAGAACCCCCCCTTGTGAAACTCCCCAGCACCAGTCTTGGGTGCTCATTTATTTACCCATTGTTCCTTTGAAGTTAGCTATGGATTAGTAGGTGGAAGGTTGATGACCTTTCACAGAACCTTCAAGTAGCCCTGATGGGTGACCCCCAAGTAGGGCTAGAATTTGGAAGATTGAATAGTCAGCGGCATCTCGCCACAGACAGGGCCTGTGGCATTGCCCTAGGCATTGGGAGAATGTATACCAGGGGAAGAGCAAAGCTGCTTGGAGGGAGGGCTGAAAGAAAACAGCAGGTGCCTTTCCCATTAAAGACACCCTCCTGGGGTAGTACCTGGCCATTCCTACAGTTCTGCGTAAGAACAGAGTGAAGGAACGAAGCTCTCTGATCATCTGCTCCCGACAGCCAAGGTGACAGCCAACTCAGCTTCCAATGCAACCTTTATTCAAGTTGTGTGCAGAGGCAGCATCATGGTGGACCCACTGTTATACCCGTAGAATCGACCACACTGGACAGAGTGGTCCCCATGCTCTGCATGAAGCTACAATACAAGTTGGAGCAGGATTCCTTCAGACTCTCAGACCTGCTGGCAGTCTGAACCAGCACATCCTCCATTCACTGGCATCCCAGCAGCAGTTACCGCTCCCAGTACCACTGTCAGGACTGAAGAGCTGCCAGCCCTTTGACTGGAGACAAGATCCTTGCTTTCAAAGATTAATAGACAGCCGACAGTTAATGGCCTGATTAGCATTAATCCCACTGGAGTGCCCTGAAATGCTTTGGCAACGTTGCTACTGATTCCCCAACTAATGGATCTCCATGAACAGTGTGCGAGTGACAGAGAAGGGAATGGAGTGAAGGGTGTTGCAGTGATTGTATGAGAATGAAGCAGGGGGAAGTGAATATTGAGAATTGTGAGGCTATAGGTTGAGTGGGTCTGAGAAGAGATAATGGATGGGAGAAATAAGATTCAGGACCTTGAAAACGCTGTGGAGGTCTTTAAAGCTGCAACATTGCAGCCTTATTATGGGATCTAAGCTCCTGCTATTCCTTTCTTCAGCCACCTCTGGGGGCTGGAGGCATTGACCTGTCCCCCAGCCTCTTCTCAATTAGCATACAGCTTATGAGCAGCAGAATAATGCTGGTTCATAGAATCCCTACAGTACTGAATGAGACCATTCAGCTATTGAGTCTGTACTGACCACAATCCCACCCAGGCCCCCCTCCTGCAACCCCACACATTTACTCCGCCAATCCCCCCAACATTAGGGTCAATTTAGTATGGCCAATCCACCTAACCTGCACATCTTTGGACTGTGGAAGGAAACTGGAGCACCCAAAGGAAACCCACACAGACACAGGGAGAAAGTGCAAACTCCATACAGACAGTGTTACATATCTGACCCATTAAAATGTGGTACTGGCACTAATGGCATTTGGTAATCACACCCACACGAACAGCTCATGTGGGTGTGTGGTCTGTGCTCCACATGCCTGCTTTCAGGTGTAACTGAGCATTATAAGGTCATAAAAAGTAGGAACAGTAATAGGCCATTTGCCTTTCAGGTCTGCTCCACCATTCAGTGAAATTATGACTGATCTGATATGATATATGGAGTTGAGAATATGATAATTCTCAACTCCACTTTCCTGCCTTGTCCTCAATGGAGATGGTCGAGAGCTTCAAGTTTGTAGGTGTTCAGATGACCAACAATCTGTTCTGGCCCCTCCACGCCAATGCTACAGTTATGAAAGCCCACCAATGCCTCTACTTTCTCAGAAGGTTAAGGAAATTTGACACGCCCACTACAATTCTCACCAATTTTTACAGATGCACCATAGAAAACATCCTTTCCGGATTTGTCAGAGCTTGGTCTGGCTCCTGTTCTGACCAAGACCACAAGAAAGGGTTGTGAACATAGCCTAATCCATCACGCAAACCAGCCTCCCATTCATTGGCTCTGTCTATACTTCCCATTGCCTCAGAAAAGCAGCCCGCATAATAAAGGACCTCACACACCCCAGACATACTGTCTTCCATTGGGAAGAAAACATAAAATCTGATATCACGTATCACCTGAACAGCTTCTTCCCTGCAGTCAAAAGACTTTTAAAAGGTCTTATCACATGTTAAGCTCATCTTTCTTCTCACTCTAGCGATAACTGCAAGGTGGCTTGTGTCACTGCCTGGGTGGAGTTTGCTCATTTTCCTAGTGTCTAATGGGTTTCGTCCAGCTGCTCTGGTTTCCTCCTAAGTCCAAAAGACATGCTGGTTAGGTGCATTAGCCTTGCGGCGCCCAAAACTGCACACAGTACTCCAGTTGCGGCCTCACCAATGCCCTATACAGCTGCAGCAAGACCTCCCTACTTTTATATTCAATCCCCCTCGCTATGAAGGCCAGCATCCCATTCGCCTTCCTGACCACCTGCTGCACCTGCAAGCTGGGTTTTTGCGACTCATGGACAAGGACCCCGAGGTCCCTCTGCGCAAAGATATTTTGGCCTTGGAGGGAGTGCAGAGGAGGTTTACTAGGCTGATACCGGAGTTGAGGGGGTTGAGCTATGAGGAGAGGCTGAATAAACTGGGCTTGTACTCGTTAGAGTTTAGAAGAATGAGAGGAGATCTCATTGAGACGTATAAGATGATGAATGGGATGGATAGGATAGAGGTGGAAAGACTCTTCCCGCTCAAAAAAGACAATAGGACTAGGGGGCACAGCCTCAAGATAAAAGGGAGGCGGTTTAGAACGGAGTTGAGGAGGAACTTCTTCACTCAAAGGATGGTGAATCTCTGGAATTCTCTGCCCGTTGAAGTGGTGGAGGCTGCCTCGCTAAATATTTTTAAGATGCGGGTTGATGGGTTTTTGATAGGAGAGGGGATTAAAGGTTATGGGGAGAGGGCGGGAAAGTGGAACTGAGCAGCGACAGATCAGCCATGATCTTATTGAATGGCGGGGCAGGCTCGAAGGGCTGGATGGCCTACTCCTGCTCCTATTTCTTATGTTCTTATGTTCTTATGTTATGTTCTTGCTAAATTCTCCCTCAGTGTACAAGCGCTAGAGTGTGGCAACTAGGGGATTTTCACAGTGACTTCACTGCAGTATCACTATAAACCTGCTTGTGACACAAATAAATAAACTTAAATTTAATTTAAACTCGGATGTACAAGTATTATATTCTGCATCTTCTCCTTTCCTTCTCCCCTATGTACTCTATGAATGGTATGTTTTGTCTATATAACTCACAAGAAACAATATTTTTCACTATATTCTAATACATGTGACAACAATAAATCAATTTAATTCATAACCCTTGATTCCCTTACTGAATAGTAATTAAAAAATCTGTCTATGAGACCCTAAAGTTATCCCAAAATAAATTATTGAAAATAAATATAGAAGGTGATGTCGCATTGGATCAGAGGCGAGCTGGCAAGATGGATACAGAACTGACTCAGTCATAGAAGACAGAGGGTAGCAGTGGAAGGGTGCGTTTCTGAATGGAGGTCTGTGACAAGTGGCGTTCCTCAGGGATCAGTGCTGGGACTTTTGCTGTTTGTAATATATACAAATGATTTGGAGGAAAATGTAACTGATTTTATTAGTAAGTTTGAGGACGACACAAAGTTGGTGGAATTGTGATGAGGACCATCAGATGATACAGCAGGATATAGATCAGTTGGAGACTTGGGCGAAAAGATGGCAGATGGAGTTTAATCGGACCAAATGTGAGGTAATGCATTTTGGAAGGTCTAATACAGATGGGAAATATACAGTAAATGGCAGAGCCCTTAAGAGTATTGATAGGCAGAGGGATTTAGGTGTACAGGTAACAGGTCACTGAAAGTGGCAATGCAGGTGGAGAAGGTAGTCAAGAGGGCATAAGGCATGCTTGCCTTCATTAGCTGGGGCATTGAGTTCAAAACTTGGCAAGTTTATAAACCTTAGTTAGGCTGCACTTGGAATATAGTGTTCAATTCTGGTCGCCACACTACAAGAAGGATGTGGAGGCTTTGGAGAGGGTGTAGAAAAGATTTACTTACCAGGATGTTGCCTGGTGTGGGGCACAATATCTATCTGGAGGGGTTGAAGAAACTTTGTTCTCATTGGAATAATGGAGGCTGAGGAGAGACCTGATAGAAGTCTGCAAGATTATGAGGGGCGTGGACAGAATGGATAGTCAGAAGTTTTTTCCCATGGTGGAAGACTCAATTACTAGGAGACATAGGTTTAAAATGCAAGGGGCAAGGTTTAAAGAAGATGTACAAGGCATGTTTTTTTTTACACAGAGAGTGATGGGTGCCTGGAACTTGTTGCCGGGGGAGGTAATGGAAACTGATACAATAGTGACTTTTAAGGGGCGTCTTGACAAACACATGAATAGGATGGGAATAGAGGGATATGGTCCCAGAAGGATAGATGGTTTTAGCTCAGTTGGGCAGCATGGTTGGTGCAGGCTTGGAGAGCCGAAAGGCCTGTTCCTTTGTGGTAATTTTCTTTGTTCTTTGTTCTATAGACAGAACCAAATGATATCAAGCTGCATAACTGAAGTATACAATGAGATGGTGAATACCACAATGAGTTGCATTAGTTTGAGTGCTCACAATGGTAATTTTAGACTTGATTTCTGGGTCAGACAATGTTGTAAATGCATATATAATATATATTCTATATATGCCTTCTATACATTTATAATATATGTATACACGTATACATGTATAGAAGGCAGCAACAAAAATTGAAAAATATAATTACCCCCAAGACTTTTATTTTGTTTCTCCAAGGTGGCCAGGAAGGCTAGTATTTATATTTAATTGTGGAATGTTTTTCCAGTGATTTTTTTTTAAGAAATGCCCTGCAAGTTATTAGTGAATCCAGAAGATGGTGCCAAAGAGCTAAAATAATTTGTGTAAAACGATTGTGGCTTACAAGATTTCAGTCTTTGTGTATTAGAAAATTAATTACAAGCAGATGGTTGTTGTTTACAATTAACTTTTGGCATATTTTCAGGACTATTCACTCAAAAGGAATTATGCTAAGATATTTGTTAATACAACTTCTGCTACAGTTTTAATTATAAGACAATTTGTTTACTTTGCATTAGAAAGTAGACACCATGTCATCAGCCAACAGAAACAAAATAGGCAGCACATGTGAAGAACCACATTTAAAAAGGACTTGGTGCAAACTGGGAAACAATGCAAATACATGGAGTCAAAATATTGACTTAACAAAACCTAAGCAATAAACACAGTGTTTACTTTCTCAGCATGGAGTTGTGTCCTCCAACATTTTATACAGGCTCCATGTTGGGATGTATTTTTCTTCTCTGCAGAAAATAAGTCAATGATTTGCAATGTGTTGTTGTTCAAATCCCATCAGAAACTGGCACTTTGCTGCCTCTGGCATTTCTTATGCAAAAATACAGTATTCAGGCAGCAAATTGTATGCGTGTGATAAATGTAGAATGCCGGATTTGTCATGGGATGTTATGCCATGCCAAATCAGTTATTCTACCAATCAGTGATGCGAGATCATACAGCATATGCATATCACTGGTGTGATTGAATTGGATTAACTTTATCATAGGTGCTGCTTGTTGTAAACCAGCATACTAACATGCATTCCATTTATGCAACAGGTATTCACACAGAGAGGAACTGGCCATGTGGAAAATCAGAAGGATTCAAGATCATCCATGAATGGGTCAATAACATTGTCTTATTTACTACTCCCTCTACCCTCACCATCTTCTTAAGTATGTGCCTGCAGCAGTAAAAGGTTTGTGCCTTCAGCACAGATGTTTGATTTGGTTTGATTTTGATTTGATTTATTATTGTCACATGTATTGGTATGCAGTGAAAAGTATTGTTTCTTGCACACTAGATTGATTATGCTGGCTGCTCTGCCAAGGCAGCGGGGAGTACAGATGGAGTCAATAGATGGGAGGCTGGTTTGAGTGATGGACTGGGCTACATTCACAATCCTTTGTAGTTTCTTGTGGTCTTGGTCAGCGCAGGAGCCTTACCAAGCTGTGATACATTTGGAAAGGATGCTTTCTATGGTGCATCTATAAAAATTGGTGAGAGTCGTAGGGAACATACTGAATTTCCATACCTTACAGAGAAGTAGAGGTGTTGGTGCAGAGGTGTAACAGTTTATCAATTAACATCATCAGAATCCAAAGATTGATCCCTGCCATAACCTTTGCTGGTATGATTCAATGCGGGTAATTTACACATGGCACTTTATATCACATATTTCAGAAAATGATGGAGGAACATTTAGCTCCCTTTGCTAAAATAAAGTGCTGCACATACCGCCAGTGGCTATGTTATTGTTGCCATGTTCTTGAGTGAGTTAGATTCCTGGCCGACTTGGGCAAAGACTACGTGAGTATATGGAAATCTGGGTCCTGTGTCTTAGTTGAAGAATAGGTGCTAATATACTGCCTGCCGAGTGGACACTCTGCTCTGTAAAACCTGGCTGACACTGGCAAGAGACCATCGGATAAAGTTAAAACTTATTTTCCTGTGGCAAGACCAGGAGGAGCACCTCCACACCCCATGAGCAGGTTTCGGACCATTGTCACTCCAAGTCAACAGATCTCCATCACCCCTCCAACTCAAAAGAAAACTTCCTGAACCTCGCTGTGACTTATCTGATTGTTGTTCTGGAAGCCTGATCTTTGGAGACCTGAAAGAGCTAGTGAGTTGCCTTTAGGTGCCTGTTTTGGACGGGAAGCTGATCAAAGGATGATAATGAGATAGGACCATTACGTTTCACAAAGCCTTCCACTGCCTTTTTGCCCAAGCATTGGAAGTCCCCCTATGAACCACATGGACCCAAAATTTGAATGGGAACATTGCTCTGCCAGAAGTGCAGCAAGGCAGGGAAAACTTCCACCCACAACGATGCTCTGTTAGGGATTCCATCCTTAATTACAGGGCAAGGTAAATAGTGTGCAGTCCATAACTGAATGGCCATGACCTGCACACTATTCAAAGCCAGTTTGCAGTGTCTTAGTTATGCTGTGAGGTGACATAGGAAAGATGAGGTAGTGAGGGATTAGTGGGTATAATATGTAGGGATATGAAGGTAGGGCCTGGGTGGAATTGTGTTTGGTGCAGACTTGATAGGCTGAAGGGCCTCTTTCTGCACTGTAGGGTTCTATGGTTCTATGGTAGTTAGGCCTCCAAATCTGGCACAGGGGCATGGAAAGCAGAAAGTTGGGGGGAGACCTGAACAACATGTACCTATATAGTGTTTATACCACGATAATAGTATTTTCAAGGCACATTGACACTGAGCCACATAGGAACGTTTAAGGACAGATGACCAAAGGTTTGGGTAAAGGTTTTAAGGAGCGTCTTAAATGGGAAAGAAATGGTGTGGGCCAGAGAGTTTTGAATGGGAATTCTAGAGATTAGAGCCTAAGCAACGGAAGGCAAGGCAGCTAATGGTGGAGTGCTTAAGGTCAGGAATGGTCAAGAGGCCGATAACTCAGAGGATTATGGAGCTGGATGAGATTACAGTGATATGGAGAAATCAGGATCAGGCTACAGAGAGATTTGAAACCAAGGATGAGAGTTTTAAAATTCTGGCACTGTTTAACTACAAGCACATAGGTCATAGCTGATAGCATTTGGCACAAGTTAGGAGATGACCTAAAGCTTATGGAAGATAGAGAGTGGGAGGCTGGCCAGGAGTGAGTTTAAATATTCAAGTCTAGGCATAACAAAGACATGTAAGAAGGCTTCAGCAGCAGAATAGCTGAAGCAAGATATTGGCCAGAACTTTACAGCCCCACCTGCTGCAGGAATTGGAGCAGGTGAGGAGCGGACCATGGAAAGGTCCATTGACCTTGGGTGGGATTTTACAGTTTCAGGACAAGCGAGGCCGTAAAACCCCACCCATAGAATATGCAGGAAGGAGAGACTGGTGTTGCTAAATGGCAGCACGTGAGGAAAATGACATCCTGTACGCTAAGAATATCAGAATGATCCAAGAGAATACAGGAAGCATAAAGGAGTCTGACATAGCTCATCCAATCAACAGTGTCTTCACTACGAGGACATCTATTTGGAGTAAGGGTAAGAAACATGCTAAGAAATGTGGAGGAATGTGTTACACAGCAAGGAAACTACTGAGTTTCTCTCACATCATTTTCAAAACATTTCAACTATCTCACTTGAGTAGACAACACAGCAACCTGTTCACTACAGACCTCTCTTGGAGTCTCTTTATGGATAGGTATTTCTTCATTATACTTTATTACATCTCCTGCGCTATTTCTCCTGTTTTTCTTTCAAGAGTACAATACTGAGTTATGGGAAGGTCAGAATTTATTGTTCATCAGTTGCCCTTGGGAAAGTGTTGGTGCCTTATTTGGCAGCACTCTGAACTCTGAGACAGAAGGTTATGTGTTCAAGTCCCACTCCTAAGACTTCAACATTAAAGCCTAGGTTGGACTGAGACAGAGTCACTCTGTTGAAGATGCTGCCTTTCAGATCGGGAAGTAACAGAAGGCAGGCAATGGTAATTTATTTGGTTGTTCAAAACGCCTTCAATGAGCTGCTCCACTAAAAACTAATGAACAAGGTCAGTCAATGTGGAGTCAGGGAGCAAGTGGCAGAATGGATTGCCAATTGACTTCAAGGCAGAAAGAAGAGACTGGGAGTCAGAGGGAAGTTATTCAAGGAAGGTAGGCAGTTGATTTCCACAAGGAAACAGTGCTGTTCAAACTTTACCTTAGTGATTTGGACTTTGAAATCAAAAACACAATTTCTAAACTTGCTGATGACACAAAATTTGGGGAGAAAGCCCAAAACCGGGCAGCACGGTGGCACAGTCGTTAGCAATGCTGCTTCACAGCGCCAAACCCAGATTCAATTCCAACCACTGGTGACTGACTGTGTGAAGTTTGCACATTCTCTGCATGGCTGGGTGGGTTTCCTCTGGGTGCTCTGGTTTCCTCCCACAGCCCTGGGATGTGCAGATTCAGTTGATTGGCCATGCTAAGTTGCCCCTTAGTCTCAGGGGGATTTGCAGGGTAAATACATGGGGTTATAGGGATAGGGCTTGGGTGATATTGTTGTCAGTGCAGGTTCAATGGGCTGAATGGCCTCCTTCTGACTGTAGGGATTTTATGAGTGGAGGACTGCAGCAAATTACAGAAGAACATTGATGAAATTGCAGAATGGACAAAAATTGACAAGTGATGTTGAACACAGATAAATGTGAGGTAGTAAGTACATTTTGGGAGGAAGAAGCGGGAAGTTACTTATTATTTGAAAGCTGCAACTTGTGGGTAAAGAAACAGAGTGATCTTGGAGAACATTAACACCAAAACTATAAGTTCGACCACAGGTTAACAAGGCCATTAAAAAGCAAACCAAGTACTTGTTTTATTTTTAGATATAACTGAAAAGTAAGGACGTTATGCTAAATCCGTATCAAACCATGGTTAGACCATACTAAAGGTACTGTATGCAGTTCTGATTGCCATATTATGAAAAGGATATAGAGGCAGTGTAGAGGATGCAGAGAAGATTTACACGGATTATTACAGAAATGCGTGAGTACACATATCAGGAAGGGATTGACAGGCTGGCTACCTTTTCCCTTAAAAAAACGCTGAGGGGTGATGTGATAGAGATCTTTAAAATGATTAAAGGTTTGAGAGAGTGGATACAGAAAGAATGTTTTCTCTTGTAGGGAAAGACATTACTCAAGGCCATCAATGTAAGATAGTCACCAAGAAATCCACTAAGGAACTGAGAAGAAACTTATTTGCCAGAAGAGTGGTGAGAGTGCAGAGTACACTATCACAGTGAGTGGTTGAAATTAATAGTGTAGATGCCTTTAGGGAGAAATAAGACAAGTAATGAGGGAGAAAAGAATAGAGGATAAAGGAACAGAGCTACAATTATACATTTAGATTAGGAAAGATGGGAGGAGATTTGACTGGGACATTAACCCTGGCACAAGTCTGGTTCGGCCAAATGGTCTGTTTCTGTGGTGTATATTCAATGCGATGTTAAACTAAAGCACTTCAAAAGCATTGCATTGACTTTGAGATGTCCTGAGATTGTGAAAGGTGCTATCTAAATATGTTCCTTCAATATGAAGTCACAATAAAATTATTTTAGTATTACCATTATTCTTATTTCTCAAGGAGAATTTTTGGTGAGCCTCCTTCTTTGAAAGGCTGCAGTCCATGGTTTGAAGGTACTCTCAATATGCTGAGGGGAAAATGAGATTTTGACCTTGGACAAATTTGCTATCAATAAATCGACTGATTTTCCATAATGTGCCAGATATAAAGAAACCGTTCTAACTCAATGCAGTTGCCCTTTCATGACTTTTGCTTGCAATGCACCACATGCTTTGCTTTGTGTCTCTCCTTCTGGCTGGAGTAAGTGGCCCTGTGATACTGTGATGGGTGATTTCCTATCATTGTAACTCTGACTCTTCACAAAGAATGAAGCTTGGAGACCCGTGTGGCTGGATCTGTTGAAGGAGGAGGTGAAGGAGAGACAATGACAGCTGCAAGTTTGTCTGTATCACCTGCCACTCGCCTGTGTTATGGTTTGGGAGAATAAACACTGCAGCAAGAAACATGATCAGGCACTTTGAAAAGCTTTGAGGCATTGTAACATCTCTTCATTTCCTTTCTCTGTGGATAGCCCAAAGCAGATGCCAAGGAGAATGAAGGAAACAAGGAGGTCATTCTTATTTCAGAAACCCTTAATACCCTTGCTAAATTAATCGTGATCAATCTCAATTTTGGAAGTTTATTGCATTGAAAAGTCGTCCTTACAATGCAGGATAGCTCGATGTACTAACTCAGGGTGGCATGGTGGCAAGTGGTTAGCACTGCTGCCTCAGTTCCTGATTCCCAGCTTGGGTCATTTTGTATGTGGAGTCTGAATGTTCTCCCTGTGTCTATGTGGGTTTCCTCCCACAGTCCAAAAGATGTGCTGGTTAAGTGCATTGGCCATGCTAAATTCTCCCTCAGTGTACCCAAACGGGTGCTGGAGTATGATGACGAGGGGATTTTCACTGCAGTGTTAATGTGAGCCTACTTGTGACACTAACAATAAATAAAATAAGCTTTACTTAGCAGAGTGATGTTTGTGCAGCCTTTTGTGAATAATGGAGTTTTTATTTGATCTGTTGGCATGGATATTTCACATATTAGTACTTGAAAACGTGGAAAGGTGCTTTCTACAGTTTGTACATTATATTGAAGTTAACTTGCAATACAATGCACTCCAAACAGGATTTCATAGAAATATTTTTGATATATCATCCCAAAATGCTTAAATATACCTGAAGTTGGTTCTTCCTTGACGAGATGCTCCCTTTATCTGTGAAAGGTGTGAAAGAGAGGGACTTACATTGCTTTTCTTCTATCGTTGTGAAGGGGTGCTGTTTTTAGCTTCAATGACTTGCTAGTGGCGATTGGAGGAAGCAAACTGTACCTTATCATGCGACCTTATCATTCTGTCTCCTCTTGTCAAAACACAAACAGGCCTTCTTGGCCGAATATACATTTTATAAGGAGGTACACTTAAGTGCAGCTTACTTGGTAGCTGAATAGAACTGTTTTCAATCAATGCTGATCGTAGTTATAGAAATGATAACTTTAATGGATAAAATGGATGTGTGATGCCATTTCTGTTATTTCAATCGCAACCTACAAATATTTTCAATTCCTTTTGTTTTAAGAAAGCTATCGCTTTTAGTTAATTACAGAGGAGCCGGAACCCACATTTCGCGCGCGTTCTTTTAAACCCGTGCAGTGAATCTAACATTGAAAATCAATGATATCGCTGCACGCATCATAAACAGGTTTCCCGTCTAAACCAAAAACCAAGACACTGTGCAGTACACCTGTAGAAAAGAATCGATTTTCATCTCAGCATCCATTAAAGATCCGAGATCGCTTAAACCATTTGAAAGCAATGCTGTAAATGGAACAAGCGAGCGATCCAGAAATGTAGATGACCCGTTCCTGAATAATGATTCCACATTTCCCCGAACAGGACCTGATTTTTAAACACCGGCATTTTATGTAAACATAAGTGTTTACCGAAAACACAAATTTTGCAGCCAAGATTCAAATAGCCCTGAAAGCCCTATTTAAAAAAAGGACTACGAGGATTTCGAAAGTAGACGTTTTAAGACACGGGGGTTTAAGTGGAATGTGATATGTGTGTGTGTTGCTGGCCGTGTCAGGGAGTCCCCAGTCAGGGAGTCCACTTGTTGGAGTAATCATCTGCCCAACCTGCCTAAATTGGCCGCTACATCATACATGTCCCAAATCATCTACTGTGGTTAAAATTATTTGTTTTTAAAGTTGGACAAGACTGAACAATGCAACCATAGGTAATTTCCTTTTTCTACCTACACGCTTTAACTTCCTAAACCACGGCATTTCAATTAGTTAATTAATTAGACTTAATTCGAACACTGCCGCATTTCGGAATTAAGGATGAAATGTCGTGTGTTTTCACACACACACAGTTAAAATTCAGGCAACCACCTGACGTTTTATACAATCATTTGTATCTCGTACTTCTCGGTACGACAGAGTTGTTGTCGATGCCAGGTCAACTAGACCAGATATGATTGAAGAGCTGTCATGTTCTCGTCCGCACAAGTTCCACCAAAACACTGAGATAGCGTTCGCGTAAAATCCTGAACCCAGCGAAAAATTGTTTCCCAGATTGAGTTTCCATTGCTGAGCGAAGTGAAGATTGTTAATCCAGCATGTGTCAATCACCCATCATTCAGCAACAACTGGGGGGTGCGGGGAGCGGGGGGGTGTCTTTTTTGTAAAATCAAGGATTGTAATTAATTTTAGTTTGGGCTATGTGCGTGTGAGAGAGATGGGCGCGGGGGCGCAAATATTACCCAGTCCTCCCTCACTTCATATAAACAAACTAAAACTCCCAAAAGCATGCCCCACATTTCTTAACAGGTTAATAACGTGCACGGCTGCATTGGAGTCTATCCAATCTTCGATTATAATCGACAATGTTTATTTTCATTACACCCCTTCACTTTAAAAATAAATATATATATATATCATCCAAGGTAGCTTTTAATTGGTACTGAACCTTTGCAAAGCCGAATACAACGTGTTGATTATTCATGATTTTTTTTCCCGCTTCCTCTTCGAGCTAGAAGTGCTTCAAGTTATTAATTAAAATGAGTTTTGGTAATTATTAGGAAAATAAATCGCAACAGTCGTTTAACAATCGCATTAATGGCTTTAAAATTAGGCAGCTTTGAGCAAGCCTTGGTTTCCATAGTGGCTTAATGCCACAAACCCTGTTTATGATTCGCATGCATTGATGGCAAGTGCATTCGTGGAATGAAGAGACTGTTTTTTTCAATTAAGAAATCAAGGTGAAGAGCCGATGCCCGTGGTGCGGGACCCGCCAAGGTCGGGGAAGATTGGAGCAGGTTAGGGGTAAACCGGGAAGCAGTGATTAGCTGATGCTGAGCGTGTGTTTCGAAGCCTGGCGGTTCTGGCAGGAAGGGGAGACTGCGGGGAGCAAGGAGTTACAGAGCAAACGACAGTAACATGATTATTATGTACTGTAAAAAGGCCAACATCGCCGCAACTAATAACTGTGGATCTCACCTTTATTCTCCAAACGCAAGGGTCCCTGAGCGCTTATTGGAATGTTGTACAATTACCACTGATAATAACTCCTCTCTCCCAAAAGTTAACATTAGCACCACTAACTCCCGGGAGCACCCTCCCGCATAAGGCTCAGCTAGTGTCGTGTGGCGATATATACACGCAGCCGATTCTCGGAGCCGTCAGCTACTGATTATATCTTTAAAAAAAACTATTGTAATATTTGACTGCCTGTTTGAATGCATCTTATTCGGGAAAACATTGGCAATTGCCGAACATTGTTGACAAAACACCCCTAAACAAACACGTCTCAAAACAGACTTACACCTTAAAAAGACTTAACTCCCAGTTTTGGAAAAAAATATTTGTTCTGGACACTTACATCCACTTTTTCCGCATCGCATTTTATTTCGCCTTTATATTTCTTAAAACAAATACGTTTTGTCCTTCATTGCCACTCATGTCTACACCTGTTACCCGTTGTGGAAGGAACCGCAGGAACGGTTATAACAATCGTCCAAATTCCTGACTTGCTTAAACTCAATGATAACAGCAAATAAACAATAAATGTAACTATTCATTCATAAAAAATACACACTGTGTAAATAAACCTGATTGAGCATTGCAATGTTTGGAATATATATCAAAAAGTCAAGATCTGTGAACATTTTTGGAATAATTTAAAGAGTTTTATTTGTGATTTTTAAATATATATATCGATCAGCAAGTTATATTTTGCATCAAGGAGGGGTGACTCTGACCTGAAAGTGTTCATGCAACCCCAGAGAATGCAGAGTGGGTGCAATGTTGTGTGAAATGTTCGCAAGTTCTAATGTTTAAAAAGTCCCATGCTGTAAGATTGCGAAAAGTTGTTTTTCAGAAAACTGCCGCCGCGGTCCTGAAACAAATCTGGCGGAAAACGTTCGCTGACGAATTCAATGTGAGGTGATCTATATGCACCATTTCAGAAACTTTGCTTTTTAAATAAAAATGCATTACCTATTATGACAAGTTTTGTCTCGATAATGCCAAGATCTACCAGAGATCAACGGGTTTGGCTGGATTGTACAAAACATTATTCAGGCCGCTTGACTTTGCACATTCAATTCACAAAAAGTCCATTTTAAACTGGCCATGTGGACATATGTATTGAGACAGCACCAGTGGTGTTAATGTCCTCGCTGAGTGGTTAAAGAGAACAGTATTTCCACTGGATTAGTTTTTTGTGTGTCTCTAAATATCCCAATGCTCCCCCAAAAAAAGCCCCAAACTCACACTTCTAGAGCTTAGACCTTGCACTCTGCCCCCATCCTCCCTTAGCACATTTACAAACACAGTTCAACTGCCTTCACTTATGTATAGTCTTCCAAAAAAGAACATATGAAATGTGGCGCAGGCATTTTTTTTATCCTTTACGCTTGCTACTCGTGATAAGAAAATGCCAAAAGCTTATAACGACGTCGGCATAGCATGTTTTCTCAGTCTTTTATCTTTTCAGGTGTGTTTCCTGGGTTTCAGTTCTTCCTGCATCGCGCGGGTATTTAATTTACGGTCGGCAGGTGGCAGCAGCATCCCACGGTTCAGTGAAATGATTATTGCTGGTACCCAATCTAAGCGCATTTGATGGAATAAGTGACGAGAACTGCGACCCGCCGTGCAAAAAGAGTTAGAAAGAAGCGTGGTAGAGACAGACCGCTGCATTTGTTACATTCAGAAACAGTAACGTCATTCAAAGTAACACCACAGAACTTAGGTTCGGCTCTCTGCTCCCGTTGAAGAAAACACAGTGTCGAAAGTGTAGCCAAAGCACAAACGTGTTGAAATTAATAAATGACTGCTCGACTATGTTGCGACCCAAAATCTATCTGGTTCGCACCTAAAAAAAAATCGCTTTTAATCTTGAAAAGGCGGCTTCGAAAGGGTGGATTGTGACAATTGTGTAGACACGGTGATGTAAAATGACCCTCTTTTAACTTTGACAACATGAAATGGTCCGCAAATTCTACATCTGAATTTTTTTTCTTTCGCCATAGTTATGCTTCTCCCGTTAAAGCGGGGAGATCCCAAATGTTTCAGCGAAGCACGCAGTTGTTTGGAGTGCGGAAAAAAAGGTGTGTGTTTCGCCCGAAAGATGCTCGCTGCTCCCGGGTACCTTTGCTATCGCGTTCATGCCCAATTTCCAGCCTTTCATCAATACATTTCGCTTTGACACATGAATGAATGAATGAAGTCCGGTTTTTTTTTCGCATCCCATTCACAATTTTGGGGAGAACACGTTCGGGCAAACGCGAGAATCGGTTTCATTTACAAAGACGCTGCTGTGTTAATTATTTTCTTTGGGGGGCGGGGGAAACAGGTTTCCTTTCATCTGAAAAGATCATCATTCGCACATTTTATTAAACACTTAACGTTACTACACGAGCAGCGTCTGCGATTTCCAGAACAACGTATCTCTTAAATTCGCGGTTTTATTAAAATAGAAAAAAAAACCGGTCAAACTGAAATCTCACCCAACGCAGCACATCAGAGGCACAACACATCAGGTCACTGAGTACAGAAAGCACTCGTTCTCCTAAATGCGGGATTCGGTGGGCCTTCTAAACTTGTGTCGTTAGATGGAGTGGCAAACCCATCGTGTTTAATCAGTTGGCGACTTGAAACACAATTTGAGAGGGGAGGGAGGAGAGAGAAAGAGAGAGAGAGAGAGACAGTCACTGCTAAAACCTTCAGCTGCCGCCTGATTTAGGTAGAGCATTTCACCGCTCGAGTTTTATTCACACAATCACCCAACCCAGCGGTTTGTGGAGTGCGGGCCAGTTAAATAATTGTCGCGGTTAGTGCTAACTTGCAACGGGAGACAGGACGGAGAGCGAGGTTAATCTCAGGTGGTCAGCCTGTCCTCGGTCACTTCTCAAGGCAGGTGTCAGGTTCTCGAAGCCAATGTGCTGGGCATTGCCAACACTCACTGCCAACGCACAGGTCCGTGCGGAATCTAAATCTATCCGCTACCGAGGAGGGTTTTGTTTATTTATATATAAATGCATTGGGAAATTGTGCCGCTGTTGTGTGCAAGGGAATGGGGCTGGGGGCTGGGGGAGAGAAGCGGGAAGGGGGGGTAAATAGATGGATAAACTAATAGAGCGGCCCCCTTTTTCCGTGACTATGAGAACATCCGAATAATGTGCCTGCTTCTTCTGCAACCCTAAACCGCCAAGTGTCGCTGAAATAAGACAGTGTAGATCAGACATTTGCATCCCCCCTGCTTCTGTCCGACTGAACTCCAGTGCATTTCGAATGACAGGTTTTAATAGGGAAAACTAAATCACCTGTACAAGCCTTTCACCTGCTTTTATATTTTGGGATTGTTGCCGGTTTTCGAGGTCTTCCGATATAACTGCGTGTTTCAGTAAAACCGCCTTTCTCAATTGCTATATTTGAAATAATTTGTTCGGTTTGTCTAAAACAAAATATAGGTGGCGGGGGGAGGGAGGGGAGGTGCTGCTGGTGACTGACCAGGGAGGGGGACACGGCGACAGAAGTGAAGGTATGATTCAATGCTGGCTGAACTTTTTAAAGAAATGCGCGGCCCCAACTCGCCAGAGGATATTTTATTATTGAACTCTAATATTAACACGTAGGGATAAAACACTGCGGACACAAAATGGAAAATTAACTGGGACGGCTCTGCGAGTTATTTCAACACAAATGATTAAAGCTTATTTCCCGCACCAGCGTGAGTTCCAATCAAGAACAACTCTTCAGCGCCGGCTCATTTTCCTTTTTGTTAAGAAAAGTAATATATGTTGTAAACCGACGGGATTCTTTCAAAAGGAGTAAGTCTGCTAACTGAGAAACCTCCTCCTGTCGAGGCTAAATATTGTCAGACATACAATAGACAAAAGCTACTAACAAAGTTGATTTTAAAAGGCGATACGGCTTAACTAAAAGCGATTTAATGAACTTCGGCATCAGCCCGTGAACAATGGGATGTGAAAATGAAGTATCCACTTTATTTTTCACCTCCCCCCCCCCGCCCCGCCAACCCACCCTTGTCGATCAGCGAAATGATTTTGAAAAAAAATTCTAGCAGCCACGCGTCACTGGAGGAGGAGTTCAACTTGGATTAAGCCGCCTGACGATGTCCAAAACCCTAGGCACTTTCAGGAGCTGCGGATGGAGTTTAGAAATAATTGCACATGTCCACTGGAGCCCGGGTACATGGTCCGGCGCGGGGTGTGCACCCAACGCCGTATACCGTCCAAATACTCTGTCCTTGCACTGAACTTTCACCTTGCGAACCCATTCAGACTTCATTGGCTAACAGTTAGAAAAACACGGATTCCACCACCCCCTCCTCCTTTACCTCTTTCGTCTGTCCTTGAGTGCTACAAGCACCGCTACTTTTCTTGTCACTGGGGGAGGGGGGCTTTTACATCGATACGAAATAGGGAAAAGACCCCTCCCGCCCAGCCCCGATTAACTAAGGTCCGAGGGACAATGACTGTATAATATAATCTGGGATATAATCTAGAGGGGGAGATTTAGGGTTAAAAAGGGAATAGTGTGTGGGTTACCCAATGTTGCTTTTTCTCAGCAAGTTGAACCATAAGTTTATTTTAAGGAATAACTTTTTTTTAAAGTGCAGCTTCGCAAGTTTTAATCGATTAAGTGAAATAACTTGCGATCCTCAGCACTGTTGGCATGAATCCATAGAGGCTGGGGTGGGGGTGGGGGGGAGGTAGATAGACTGGTAAGGGGGGAGGGCGGGGATGGAATGTGAAAGGGGTGAATGAGGGACAGGATGAACTGTGAGTAAGAGAGGGGGTAAACTGGGAAAGGCTGTGAGGGAAGGGGAGGGGTGAGCGAGGAAGGGGATAGATTATGATGGGGGTGAGTGAGTGACGGGTGTTTGAGGGATGGGGTGAGTTAGGGAGGGGGGATGAACCGGGAAGCCGGTGTGGGAGAAGGATGGGGATGGAAGAAGGAATGGTGATGGGGACGGGCTGGACTGGGGATGATTAGTGGGGAAGGGGTGTGGGGAATGAGGGGTGGGGTGAGGGGTGTGATGGGAGGAGGTGTCAGGGAAAGGGGTGGGAGATATAGTGGGGTGGACTGGGGGAAATATAGTGGGTTGGAGTGGGGGAGGGGGATGGTGAGTGGGGGGAGGTGTGAGGGGAGGCGGTGTAGTGGGTTGAGCTACAGAGTGTGAGGGGGTCGGGGTGGTTAGTTTGGGGAATGGGTGGAGAGAGAGTTGGGGATGTGAGGAGAGGGGTTGTAGTGTAGGTGGGGAAGTGTGGGAGTGGGGATGATTTTGAGGGAGTGGTTAGTGAGGTGGGGTGGGCTGGTGGAGATAGATTTGGGGGTGATTAATGGGTAGAGGGTTTTTCAGGATGGGGCTGATTTTGGGGAAATGATTAGTGGGTAGGGAGTGTGTCGGGATGCAGTTGGTGGGGGTGATTAATGGGCAGGGGATGGATGGAGCGGGTGAGGGTGTAGGGTGGGGGTGGGTGGGAGTGGGAATGTGTGGGGGTTGGGGGTGTATGGGGTGCAGGTATGTGGCGGTGGGGGTGTATGGGGTAAGGGGTATGTGGGGTGGGGATGTGTGTGTGGAGTGGGGTGTATGGGATGGGGGTTGTGTGGGGGTGAGATGTGGGTGGGGGGGGGCTGGGGGATGGATTTGCAGGGTGATTAGTGGGTGGGGGTGGGAGTGTGTGGGGCAGGGGTGTGTGGGGATGGGGGTGTGTGGGGTGGTGTAGGGGTATATGGGGTGGTGGTGTATGGGGTGGGGTGTGTGTGGATTGGAAATGGGGGTGTGTAGGGTGGGGGTGAGTGGGGTGGTGGTGTATGGGGTGGAGGTGTGTGGGGTGGTGTTGGGATGGATTAGGGATGGGGGTGTGTGGGATGGTGTGGGAGTATATGGAATGGTAGTGTGTGGGGTGGGGTTGTGTGGATTGGGGATGGGGGGTGTGGGAGTAAATGGAGTGGTGGTGTATGGGGTGGGGTATGTGTGGGGTGGGGTTGTGTGGATTGGGGTGTGTGGAGTGGTGTGGGAGTATACGGAGTGGTGGTTTGTGGGGTGGGATTGTGTGGATTGGGGATGGGGGGTGTGGGAGTATATGGAGTGGTGGTGTGTGGGGTGGGGTGTGTGTGAGGTGGGGGTGTGGGAGTATATGGAGTGGTGGTGTATGGGGTGGGGTTGTGTGGATTGGGGATGGGGGTGTGTGGGAGTATATGGAGTGGTGGTGTGTGGGGTGGGGTGTGTGTGGGGTGGGGTTGTGTGGATTGGGGATGGGGGTGTGTGGGAGTATATGGAGTGGTGGTGTGTGGGGTGGGGTGTGTGTGGGGTGGGGTTGTGTGGATTGGGGATGGGGGTGTGTGGGAGTATATGGAGTGGTGGTGTGTGGGGTGGGGTGGAAGGGGTGAATAGTAGGGGTGGGGGAGGGTGGATTTGATGATGAGTGAAATCCAGCTTCTTTTGTTGACAGAGCAGGTGGATGTGACGTCACGGGGAGGCTGCAAAGTGGCAGAGAGAAGGTAACAATCTGACAATCCGCTTTTCACTCTGTAACCAGCTGCAGAACAACAATAACATCTTCAACTCAATAATAACCACCCTGACTAACTCCACACTGACCAACCTGTGAGGGAATCTGTCAGACACAGGCACGTGTGAGGTGAATGTTCTTGTTGAGATGGGGGGGGGGGGGGGTGAGGGTGAGGGTATATTTGGGGAGGGGAGTGGAGTGGAGGGGAGGGGGTCTTCTGGAAGGTTTGGTGTTAGTTAAGAAGCAAATACACTGGAGTGAAGGGAGAGCGCGAACCCGGGCAGCGCGAGCTGAGCGGAGCTAGATTGCTGAATATTTATTGTGCATTCCCCCCCCCCATGTACACAATAGTCTTTCTTTATTCAAGGGGGAAAAAAGTGCATTGGCAAAAAAAATGAATCCAGTCTGAATAATAATTTCATCCTGTAGCACCCCCCCGTCCCCCTCCCTCTCCGATTAAAGCGCCGCTTTCACTTGTGGTAAGTTTTGTTTTAAGTTTTCTTTCGCTCCAACTCAAAAACAAAGTTGAGTGGTGGTTGAGGCTTGCAAGGTTACAATTTTTCTCTTTCTCTCTCGTGTCGGTTTTATTATAGAAGTATATTCCACTCCCCCCCCCCCCCATGCATATTGAGGACATTGTTGCCCGCGGCCCCCCCCGTGCTTGTGTTTTTTTAATGCAGTCTTTTCGCCTTCATGCTTTCTCACTAATTTAAACGGGACGCCCCCCCCCCTCCTTTCCTTCCCTTCCACACTTCTCAGAGACACAAGGACTGCGTTATTTTGTGCAGCCGGCTTCCCCGCCAGCCACCTCCTCCCCAGTCACTCGCACAGCCCAAAGCGGGACGAAACCATTCTTGTCCAGAAGGGTAACTCTCTCTCTCTAATAGCCGCAGCCCAACCCCCGGCTCCCAAAGTCAGCTAACGCATTTTTCCGCATCGATTTAAACCTGTCTGCTTTTTTTAAAACAAAACCCCAAGAGATGAATTATTAACCAGCCCGGACGACTGTTGACAATCTCTCCACTGAGAGAAAAAAATCACAAGTAAGTTGCAAAGAGTCAAGGAAACTCCGCAGGCCTTGATGCGAACTTTTGTTAACCTCTTAAGTGCACTGAAGCCCATTCAAGATTATTCTCTCCGCACCCCCCCCCCCCCCCATTTTCCTCAGTTATTATTGACATTATGGTGCATGGTTTAATTGAGAAGTTAGGCTCAGTGTTTAGTTGAGTGTTGGAAATTCCATTTATTGTAAGGAACAGCTGAGCTAAAGAAAGTTGACAAATTGAAAGATGTTAGTGCCTCTCCTCTTGAGGCAATATGAAGTTATAAAGTTTACTTGTTGGTCACAAGTAAGGCTTACATTGAATATATGATATATTCGGAGAATTTATTCACAAACAAAACTTGGGTGAGGGAAAACTGACTCATTTCATCTGCAAATCAACATGTTTGAGAGATTTGTGTTCTCAAGTGTTAGCCTGGTTATAAGAAAAGTGGAGGGAGGGAATGGCAGTTTGTTTGTTTTTGTTGCAAAAAATTGGTGAAATATTTCTGCACTTGCATCACAACTTTCCAGAGTTCAATTGCCAACTGTCCACCTAATGTTGCAAGTGTTTGCGAAAACAAAACCCGAATGTATAATCTTGCGAACGCACACCACTTGAGCTGCGTGACATTAGCTGTATACAAAATCTTATAACTGTTGCATGTCTGCAGCCCATTGACAAGTTATTTGTATGGTAGCAAGTTTGGCAGGTCCAAAATCTGAGGCAATCAAAAAGCATCTGAATATCAGTGCCTCTGAAAAAAAATATTTTTATAAGTGTTTTTGCTGTTGGCTCCATATTAACACAACACGTCATAAGTGAAACACTTTTCAAAACAAACCGCATATACTTGCACTACATTTTAACGTTCCTTCACTCTTCTTTCCTTAACTCTCGCTTTGCACTTTGCTGGGTTTCTGGAGCTTTGACCTGAACTTCCCCATCTTTTGTATCTGCTGTTCAGTGCCATTGTCAATCGTGACCCTCAGGTTAAATCACCACCAGTCAGCTCTCCCTATCAAAGTGGGGAGCAGCCTTATAGTCCTTTGGGACATTTCATATAGTGACTGTTGCTGTTACTTTGTGCAGGTGGTGGGTATTAACTAGGGATTCACTTGTGCTCCTATGAATGGAGAAGACTGAAACTGTGCTTGTTGGATTAGGAGGTGTATACTTGTAATTTGTAACTCTAAATAAATGCTTATGAATATTGGCTGTAGTTCTATCCTTGACCAACTGGCTTTCTGAGGCACAACAACCACATTGGTGCCACTTGCAGCCAGTTTGGTTACGCACAAATACTGTGTGAGCAACCCTTCCACATCACACCAATTTACAGTGGTAGCTGCTTCAGCAACAGGCACATTATTAATCCCCAATGTAATTTTCGTTGAGGCCATAAAACATTTACGTCTGCAAGTTATATTTTTGGAGCAGTTGTGCATTTTGTCACCTCTTTGAATTCCATGCTCAATGTTCAAACAACAGTGCTCAAAAAGGGTGCAGTACTGGTGCCAGGAAGTAATTGCAGTCAGTTTTGATTGGGATGGGAAGTATTTTATAATTACAGTTGAAAGATCTACATGTTTCACATCCTGAGGATGTTTTAAAACACTTTGCAGTTAATATGGTACTTTTAAAGTGTAATCACTTATTTTGTAGGGCAACATGCAAATAATTTAGAGACTGCTAGTTCTCACAAGTAACTGTTTTTGATAACCTTTATTTTGATGGCATTAACCAGGACATTAGAATAACTCGACTGCTCTTCTTCATGTCAAAGCTATGGCATCTTTTGCACACACCCAAGTAGGTGCATAACGTCCTCAGTTTAATATTTTATATAAAAATAGTATCTCTGACCATGCAGTGCACCTTTGGAACTACATTGGACTGTCGGCCTGGAACATCTGCCCAAATCATGACTTGAAACCCAAAGCACTTATCAATGTGTTGATGCTGACACACAGTTTGTACCTCTTGCCTGCTCATGCTTGGCTCCATTGGACGCTGATCCATGGAGTGCATCAGCTTCAAATTCATTGCCCTCTTTAAGATTGATCAACCTCCGTATGACCAAGAGATGTAGGAGTAGAAGTAGGCCATTTGGCCTATCTTCCTTTCATCAGTGAACCCCACCACTTTGCTTTTCAAACTTCAAATACTCGCTATTCTCCACTGCACAATTTCCTGCTCCAAGCTTTCAGTTATCTCTGACTCTTACTCCGGAATGTTCATTATAACCCAATAGGAAACCTTAAAATTAACCTCTTAAATGCTTTAAGGCAGCTCCCCTGTGGTACCACTAGTCCATCCAAATTCTCCCATACTCTGACTTCACGATCCATGCAACAGCATAATTTTTGACTTATAATGACTAATGTTGTGGGATATCCACTGGGAGGCATCATAATGCTTAGCAGATTCAGATATATGACCTGATGTACATTCAGTTCTGAAACTGCTCTCAGATTTATTAATTTTTATGAAAAGTCAAGAGTCTAAATCAATTCCCATCATCATACCTGATGTAGCTATATGGCTTTTTTGGTAAACAGTAAAATATAACTACTTCAACATTATCAGAATTGCTCAATTCTTGTGCACCTTGGGCTTCTAGTCAAATTGGGTAATTGGAGAGTCTGGACTGTTTGCAAGGTAGTGAGGCCAAAAGGAGTAATGGACACTGCCATTTTGCAGCATTCCAAAATCCTTAGAACTACAAGCTTTCTGGCTGTTTTTGGACAGTACCTGGAAGGCTCAGCAGCTGGCAAACATTATCATTGCTGGAGAATTCTCGAGGTTTCCAGTAGCAGCTGGTTTTCAACCCATGGTTTTGGATATATGTTCCTACCAATTTATTGCCTGTACCTGGGGAATATTGGACCAGTGGTAGTGAACTGAAGATAGAATTACAGGCAGCAGGCATTTGGTCATGATCCACATAATGTGATGTGGGGAAGTGGAATATTGGGCCATGGTGTGTTTCAATTGCATGCAAAGTTTTGAAAGCCTGCTAATATAATTTATCATTGGGTTCCAATAAACACTAGTGAGGGATTTGGTTAATCTAGCACAATGTTTCGCAAGCAGAAGTGCAATAAAGTCTAAAAGATAATTTCCTCTATGTGCCTGACCCACTTATGCCAAAAGAATTTTGGACTGATCTAGACACATATTTATACTGCAATTATCACTACTTTGTACTTTTATTAATGGGACTTTAATGTTGTTGTGAGTGAGAATTGAACCCTTTTATAAGTTTGATTCACATTTATCTAGGAGTTCATACAAAATAAACTCAACTTTGTGATGGTGGTGTGCCTTTAAGAAATATATTTTTTATCATGTTCTCTGCACTTATAAGAGGGTTAGAAGTCTTTTTATTGCTATTTAAATGGTGTTTTGTTTATTTTTACTCTGTGCCTTTTGTACTTTCTGGGATTTTTATGACCATAAATTGTCGGGAAAAGAATAATGGATAGGTCAGGTGCCTTTGGACAGTTTTTTAGTTTTGCTTTCAGTTTTGGGCTGCTGGCTGCTGTGTTTTAGTTAGAAGGTGTTTTCACTTTAGGCTGGCTCGAGTATTCTTTCTCTCCTTGGTATTGTAAATTCTGCTGGCTAGTTGGAAGCAGGTCTTCTTGCCTTCCTGGAGTGAAAATTCTGCTGGCTAGTAATTAGAATGTCTCTGTCCCTTGAAGTGGTTTGCTGGAGAAAAACTAGAGGCCAGTAGTGGCATTATTGCTACCTTGAGTCTACTGGGAGTTACAAGGCTGGGAAGTCAGACTTTCAATTTTCCAACCAAAGGACTAAGTTCCAGCATCACGTAAACATTCTTATTTTCTCTTTTTACACCTGTGGCTGAGGTATATTTTTAAGGAGGTTTGTTTGATTGGAACATTTCATACAGCAAAGATTTATACAATATCATGGTTGGTTTTTCTTGTTTGTAATTAGTAAAAGTTATTGCTATATGTTAACTGTATTCTGAAATAAACTTTGTTTGATAAAAGCTCCTTAGTGGGTCAGGTGAATCATATCTGAAGTGAAACATCTCATGCTTACTCTAGCCAAATTCAAAATACAAAACCTATGATCCAGGCAGACTTCATAAAACACTTTGGGGTTTCTGAACTGAATTATAACAAGATCCTAAAAAAAATCTGATACCTTTTTCCCTTTGACTTTGTTCTTGATTTGGAAGTAAAATATTATCGGTCCAGCTGGGAAATATTGGCTAGAATTTCACCACCCTGCCCATCGTGACAACTGGAGCGGGGTGGGGGCAGAACATGGAAAGGTCTGTTGGCAGGATTTTATGGTTTTAGGATGAGCAAGGCTGTATAATCCACCCATTTAGTCCAAACTAAAATACTGAATAACATAATGAAAATGTTAGTGTTAAATGGCAAGGGATGCATCCTGATCTTTATCTTGGGGAGAGAGAAAAATAAAGTGAAGGGCCAAGACTCACAGTGTCAACACCACTTAGGCTGAAAGGATTAAAAGGGGTGATGAAGTAAATTGGCAAGTTGTAACTGGTTGATGTTACACAGGGGTTTAAAATGTTACAAGGGTAAGGTGAAGTTGCGGTAAATAAAGACATTCACAATTCTGAAGTCACAGGGACAAAGGAGTTGGGAAAGGAGACTTCTGATTAGGCTTTGTTTCATTTTGAAGATGTAGGAAACGTAAGATGAGGTATTTGCAGCTCAGTGGGAAAAAAAGGGATGATAGTTTAGAGAAGTGCTGGCAAAAGAGGACAAGGAAAGCAATGACTAAGAGAAGGAAGTTGGAGCCTGGGAGCAAGAGGGGAATCATTTTATTGTCTCTCATTTAGATGTAAGGAGTTAGATCCTTCCTACCTATTGGGCTGTTGTTCACTATAACCTTTTTTGTTATTCATTCATGGGACATGGATGTCACTGGCTGTTCAGCATTTATTGCCCATCTCTAGTTGCCTGAGGACAGTTGAGAGTCAACCACATTGCTTTGGCCCTGCAGGTCAGAGTCACATGTAGGTCAGACCAAATAAGGATGGGGGATTTCCTTCCCTAAAGGACATTCATGAACCAGGGACTTCAAAATATTTGAAAGGGAATGGTTTAGCATAATGAGGACAGACTGATTGAAGGAAAGATTTAAGACAAGCAATATCAGTCATTGAGAAGGATAAAGAATGGAGCCATCAAAGATCAAGAGAGAATAGCTATTAGCTAAACATATGAGCATCCTGATGAATCTGTACAATCAATAAAAGAAAAATGAAAGCAACAAAGGGATAGTTCATTATCACTGTTGTGGGCAATCACTTGTCTTTTGCAAAGCCTGCCTGTTTTTCATTGCATTGGGTTTGATTAATTTGTGAAGAGCTGACAGTTGAATCTGCCAGATTATTGCCCATTGGTGAGGTATAAAACCTGCCTCCATATTTTCTTAGTCCTATCAAAATGTGTGGGGAAAGAAAGAAGTAGTGATCTAAGTACTTTGCTGAGAGAAAAGGAGGCTGTATGTGAAGAGGATGTGAAACAGAAGGAAGGTGATGAATATAGAATGGAGTGAACAGAAAATAATAAAAATCATCAGCAAAAATGGGCAGGATTAGATGATGATGAACGAATGAGGTAATTGATATGAAAAGGAACACAGAGAAAGTCTTCAAGAGAATTCTAATGAGCAAGAGGATGAGCTAACAGTTACATTATGGGCAGTCTAATTGGAGGGAACATTTTTTAGTGAGAGACAATTTATTTGTAACTTAGTCGGGGTGCATCATGCTAGACCCCGTCAAAATAAAATACTTTGAATAAATTATTCACAAAAGTGTTCAAGATCAGACTTCAGTTATGCAACCTAAACAACACATCTTCAGTAGAATAGACTTGTCAGAAAATATGCTGTAGGTCATGCAGAAGGCCATAACTTTGAAGATGATTGGTTAATTGACAGTAGCTTCCATCGATTTAGTATTGATATAAAGAAGGGAGATCATTGATTCATTTTGGCAGGATGAATGTGGAGAGAGTGCGTAAAATAAAGGGAGAAACTCTTGAGGTGTGTAGGAACAAAGGAACTCCTGTATATACGTACTAATGTTATTGAAGATGGCAAGACATTTTAAGAGAACAATTAGTAAAGCAATTGGTATCCTAGGTTTTATTAGTAGGGACATTGAGTATAAGAGTATGGAGGTCAAGACACGAGTTAGGTATCATCTGCAATATTGCATTCAGTTCTGAGTGCCACACTTGAAGAAGAACGTGAAGGCTTCGGATAGAGTACAGAAGAGATTCACAAGAATGATTCCAGTGATAAACCACTGTCACTATGATAGACTGGAACTGTTTTGAAAAGAAGACTGAGAGAAGACTTGAGAGAGATATTCAAGATTCTGAGGGGAATGGACAGGGCATATAGTGAGAAACTGTTCCAACTAAATGGTACACCAACAACTAGCAGGTACAGATTCAAAATAATGGGCAAAAGGAGAGTGATGAGAGGAAAGCTTATTTTAATTAAGAGGGTGGTTGGAGTCTGGAACAAAGTTTCTGAGATGGTGATGGAGGCAGGTTTGATTGAGGTATTCAAAAGAGAATTGGATTACTATCTGAAAAGAGAGAATGTGCAAGATTATGGGGATTAAGCAGACGAGTGAGACTAGATAGAATGCTCTTTCAGAGAGCTAGTGCAAACATGAAGGACTGAATGGCCTCCTCCTGCACTGTAAAGATTCTGTGAACACCTTTCTTGGGATTAATTCCAAGGCTGAGGTATTACATTTATATGGATAGACTGGAGAATATGAAGTTCTTCTTCGAGTACAGTAGGCTAAGTGGTGATTTGATAGAGAAGTTTAAAATCATGAAGGGATCAGATAGATTTAATAAGGGTGAATTAGTTCCACTGGTTAAAGGTTGACAACCTGACAACACATTAAAGGTGCCATGCCACAGAGGGTTAGGATTTAGAATGTACAGCCTGATAGGGTGGTGGAAAACAGATTCAGTTATAGCTTTTGAACAAACCTGTGCAAGTCTGATGGACCAAATAGTCTCCTGTACTAAGATAATGTACACAATATAGCTAAGTTTGAAGAATCTTGACCATATAGAAATGGATGTAATTATATGGTATGGCAGAGGATCATTCGTGATCAGCAGTATTATTGAAGTCTAAACTGCAAAAGACCCAGTGCGCCTGCTGGGGTTACAAACTTGGTTCAGTGACAGAAAGAATGGTCAGAGTCTCTTTAGGAAGACCATTGAAATTAGAATTGGAGGAGAAAACTGAATTGTAAATATCTGCTTTTTGTGGAGAATGGAAAGAAACTGTACCAATTGGAAGGAGAATTTTTAGATTTTATTAGAGATATTTTAGGCAAACAACCAAAAAGAACAGCTGTTGCAAAGAGTAGAAAGCTAGAACTTGACAGCTAGTGCTTTCATTAAAGTTGCTTTTGTTAATGCTACCTATGGAAATTGGCTTGGAATATGTCAGTCTGACCAAGATGCCAAGTACAATAGGTAGAGTTTTCTATGAGGGGTAGTAGAATAGCGAGCATGATTGAACAACGATGTAGTTCTAGATATGAAGGAAGGAGAACAGCAAAGTAGAAAATCTTCCATGGAAGCAAGAGCAGTTATTTATTCCACTGGCACAGATAGATGAATCCAAAGAATAAGAGCAGCGTAGTACTGCTGAAGAGATTCAAATAATTCTCTAAGATCACCATAGTTGGCAGTCATTCTGAACTATAAGAACTAACTGATTTGCTTTTTGAAAACAGCTCTGCAAGAGGCAGATAATGAAATAATGGTCATACAATTCAGATAAATGCATTCAAGTTGAGCTATTTTCGTAAGCATGATAACTAAATAGACTAGAGAGGAGGAGTGGTTTGGACTTTGGAAGAGCTTGCAGAGAGTTGGCTGTAAGTTTTTGTTTTCTAAGCTTGAGCTGAGTTTATATTTTGTCTTCCTTAAGAAAGGAAAAATATTGTCATGTAGATCCTGCCAATGTAGCAAGATGAGACACAGTCATGCACTTGTGGAATTTGTTATAGACGTATATCTGTCCTAAATTTATACATTGGTCTGAAGCTGGAAAAAGTGGAAAATTTTATGCATATTTGAAGGAGACCCAAGATAAAACAGTTGTTAGTCGAAAAGGTGATGTTTCTTAATGCAGGACCATTTACACTGTCAGTACCTTTTCCAACAACATCTTTCCTGTCAGTTACACTGGTGCTTCAGCTCCTTTTGATAGTGATTCAACAACTGACATAATAATTGAATGCAAAGTAATTAATTTAAAGAGAAACAATCCACCAGCCTAAGTTGGAGAATTTAGATTAATGCAAATGTTACAGTCAGCAGTTGATGGCATCAGCAGACTTTAGAAACAGCAAAAAGTTATGTACGTGATCAAAATGTACAGAGTGATTTAACCTGCTACAAATGTATAAGTTGTGAGGGATCACCATTGGAAAGAAAATAAACACTTTTTCTTTGACACTCGATTGCTTATTGTGTGGTGGCAGTCTCTACATCTATGTTCTTTTCTGTAGAATACTTAACATTGCAGCTTCATTCTCCAGGTAGTTGATGTGCCTGGAAAATATTTAGCTCAAGGGTTGTAAAAGCACATTAATTATTCACTTCAGCGAGAAATTTGTTACTTTGATAAAGCTAATGGACATCTGTTTACATAAGAGTCTTTGGAAAGTTGATTGACAGGATCATGTGATAATGTGGTTAATGTGCAGAGTTGGGTCTGTAGCAGGGAGAAAGAAGCTTTTGGAGTTGCTGTTGGAGGTCTGCTAAAGTCAGAGGTGTGTGTAGGCTGTCCCTGAGAACTTTCTGTCTCGCAACAAAGTCTCTGAGAGCTTCAAGAATGTTAACACAATTTGTAGCAAGTATGCCTGGGTTTGCTAACTATTTGCTTAAAATGCATGAATGGATCTTTTTTGGAACTGGAATAGTCATAAGCTAGAAAGTAAGTTGCTTCGTTTCATTTTTAAATATTGTTTAACTGATAATGGTTAAACTGCTTCATTTGTTAGTTATATTTAAACTGTATTAAATAAAGTTTGTTCTACATAAAAGATCCAGGCCGGAATGTTACAGCCATTCACACTGGTGGGATTTGCCCATCCTGCTGAAGCAGAGATTTGGCTGGGCACCGAATTCTCTGACCTCGCTGCAGCAGGAGCATGCTGTGAACGGCCAGTAAGATCGCATTCCCATACTTTCAGCGGAATCACTCCTGGAGAGAAGTATCCCATCCTCACATTGATGTGAAAAAGAAAAATTGTTGGAGTCTGTTCTGGAATCCTGATGTAGCTTAGGGTTCTGGTCCAGTATTCTAACAGTTGGCATTAATAAACTTCAGTTCTGGCTGAATTCTGTATTTGTATCTTAGGCATCTGAAATTGTTGTCCCCCTGTTGATCCTGGGTGACATTTTAATGGCCTCGCTCATCCCAAAACTGTAAAATCCCACCCGAGATCAACGGATCTTCCCATTGTCCACCCCCCACCAACTCCGATTCCTGTGGTGGGAGGGGCAGTAAAGTTCTGGCCTCTAAGTGACATTTTAGGTATTTTCAATCTGGATCCGAGTGAATGCAATTCCATGGGACAAACCTGTTCGCAGTTTTCTGCTGAATACTGACAAACCATAAGGAAAATTGGTGTGGGAAAAGAAACATTGGCGTCTTATCAACGATAATAGGGACAAACATAATTTGAATGCAAATAAACTGGGCAATTTGGCTCTTGTTTGCACAACACTGACACTGTGGATTTCCAATCATTGAATTTGTGTTGAAAAACAATTAATAGCCTATTGTCTTTATGGATAATTCAAAATATGCTCCCATTTTTATCCCAATAATTTGAAATAATTCTAATGTCTGAACATGAGTAGGATATTCAGCTCCTTGAGGATGTTCTATAAACAGAAAACTAATTTCAGAGTAACAGTAAGTAAAATCACAGGAGCAATGGAAGACTGATAATTAGTAGCCTTTCTTTGCAGTGTGCTCTATATATAGTGTGTGGGTATATTTTATATATATATACATAAATAAACAAAAACTCACAGTACATAGTCATGGAAATGTGAGGCAGTAGTGCTAACCACTGTGCCACCCCATCTGGATATTTAACTGCTAGTGTGCATGTTTCTTTGACTATCTGAAACTCAGGAGTTTGAAGGGGGATTGACAAGGCTGAGAAATTAACTGGCTGGAACACTTCCAAACACTGAGATCTGAAAGCTGATTCTTCACCAAACTTGCTCTGAGAATGTGCTTTCGTTGCTTTAGACATGATGGTAGGAGTCATGTATGGCACAAAGGAAGATGATTGCGGTGGTTGGAGGTCAGTTATCTCAGCTCCAGGACATCACTGCAGGAGTTTCTCATGGTAGTGTCCCACATGCAACCATCTTCAGCAGCTTCATCAATGACCTTCTTTCCATTGTGAGGACAGATGTGGGAATGTTCGCTGATGCCTGCACAATGTTCAGTATAATTCATGATTTCTCAGATATTGAAGCAGTACATATCCAAATGCAGCAAGATCTGAACAATACCCAGGCTTGGACTAACAAATGGCAATAACATCCATGCTACACAAATGTGGAATAATGGCACAGTAGTTAGCATTGCTGCTTCACAGCGTCAGGGAGCCGGGTTTGATTCTGGCCTTGAATGAAAGTCTGTGTGGAGTTTGCACATTCTCCCATGTCTGTGGGATTCCCTTTAGGTGCTCTGGTTTCCCCCCACCGTCCAAAGATGTGCAGGTTAGGTAGATTAGCCATGTTAAAGTTAGATGGATGAGCCATAGTAAATGAGCAGGGTTACAAAGATAGGGCATGCGGAAGGGGAGGAGGTGGGCAAGTTGGGTAAGATGCTTTTTTACAGAGTCTGTGGAAGGTGCAGACTTGATGGGCCAAATGACATCCTTCTGCACTGTAGGGATTCTATGATTCACACAACTGCCAGGCATTGACCATCTCTAACAAGTCAGGATCTAACCATTGTCTCTTGATATTTAGTAGCATTACCACCTCCGAATTCCCCACTGTCAACATCAAAACTGTGGCTACCAGGGTCAGTCAAAGGCTAGGAATCCTGCAGCGAATAACTCAACACCACCCAGGGCAAAGCAGCCCACTAGATTGCTACCTCTTCCACAAATATTCATTCTCTCCATCACTGAGGAACAGTGGCTGTTGTTTGTATCATTTACAAGATGCACTGCAGCAATTCACCAAGGTACTTTAGATGACACCTTTAGCCCCTTAGCCACTAACATCTAGAAGAACAAGAGCAGCAGAAACCTGGAAACACCTGGATGGTTCCCTCCAAGTCACTCACCATCCTGACTTGGAAACGTTGTCATTCCTTCACTGTCACTGGGCCAAGATCCTGGAATTCGCACTCCAACAGCACTGTGGGTGTACTTTACACCTCAGGGACTGCAGCAGTACAAGAAGGCAGCTCACCACCACCACCTTCTGAAGGGCAACTAGGGATGGGCAATAAATGCTGGCCTAGCCAGCAACTCCCACCCACATCCCGTAAATGAATTCAAAAAGATGATACTTTGGAAATCATTTCTACTACTGTGCAGGTTTCAATATTTATTTGCACTACCCAGCTGTCAGTCTTTGCAGCAGAATGGGAGCAGCTTGTGCAGATCTAACCTTGACCCTTGATGAGGGATAGAATGAATAGCACCAGTACCATCAGCAAGAGCAACAGCAGCTTTCTCCTTAGTCACCTGATGGTCCACAGGACAGAGGAATAAACACTAAGCTCTGGCTTGAAGAAAATGTTCCTAGCACAGGATATATAGTCTGAACTTTCTGTACATGGCTGAGCACTAGCGCTTCAGAAGGCTTACAGACTTGAGGGGCAAGAAACTACAAAAGGTTGTGAACGTAGCCCAGTCCATCATGTAAACCAGCGTTCCATCCATTGACTGTCTGCACTTCCCATTGCCTTGGAAAAGCAGCCCCCATAATCAAGGACCCCACATACCCCAGACATACTCTCTTCCATCTTCTGTTGGGAAAAGATACAGAAGTCTGAGGACGTATACCAAAGTGAGGGACTCAAGAACAGCTTCTTTCCTGCTGCCATCAGACTTTTGAATGAACCTGCCATATATTAGGCTTCTCTTTCTGTACATCCTATCTGTAACTGCAACATTATATTCTGCACCCTCTTCTTCCCCTCCATGTACTGTATAAATGGTATGTTTTGTCTGTATAGCACACAAGAAACAATACTTTTCATTGTATCCCAACACGTGTGACAATAATAAATCAAATCAGAAAATTAATGCAGCTGATTGCCAACATTTATAGCCCCCGGAACAAGACCTCCTGCCAAAAGTGGGCATGCATTGCCATTGGTGGGTAAGGTTACCGCAATCTGCAATTTCTTCTCAGTGATCTTCTTTATTCTTTCATGGAATGTGAGTGCATAATGCCCATCCTAATTGCCCTTGAGAGGGTAATGGTGAGCTGCCTTCTTGAACAGCTGCAGTCTATGTGGTGTAGCTACACCCATAGAGCGCTGTTAGGGAAGAAATTTTAGGATTTTGACGCAGTGACAGTGGTGAGAGAGTTCTGAGTCAGGATGGTGTAGGTAGTGGTATTCCCATGCATCTGCTGCCCTTGACCTTCCGTGTGGTAGCAGAAGGTGTTATCAAAGCAGCCCTAGTGAGTTGCTGCAATGCATATTGTAGATGCTACACTATGCTGATACCGTGCATTAATTGGTGCTGGAGGGAGTGGATGTTCATGTGGGGGATGGTCTGCCACTCAAGTGGGCTGTTCTGTCTTGGATGGTGTCGAGCTTATCGAGTGTTATTGAACATTCACTCATCCAGGCAAGTGGAGAGTACTCCATCACAGTCCTGTCTTCTGCCTTGTAATTGAGGAACAGGCTTTAGGGAGTCAAAATGAGTTATTGTCTTTAGAATGTCCAACTTCTGATCTGTACTTGTAGTTACAGTTATTGTATGGCTAATCCAGTTCAATTTCTGGTAAATGATAATCCACGGGATGTTGATAGTGAGGGATTCAGCAATGATAGTGTCATTGAATGTCATGAGAAGATGGTTAATTTCTCCCTTATTTTGGATGGTCATTGCCTGACACTTGTGTGGCGTGAATGTTATTTGCCACTTATGAGCCTGAGTCTGAATGTTGTCCAGGTCTTGCTGCAAATGGTCATGGACTGCTTCAGTATCTGAGGTGAATGATGCAATGAACATCTCCACTTCTGATCTTATGATGAAGAGAAGGTCATTCATCAGTCAGTTGAAGATGGTTGTGTCTCAGACACAACATGGAGAGACTCCTGCAGTGATGTCCTAGAACTGAGATGATTGACCTCCAACAACCACAACCATCTTCCTTTGTGCTAGATAGGACTTCAACTATTGACACCAGTTTTGCCAGAGCTCTTTGATGTCACACTTGGTCAAATGTGGTCTTGATGTCACGGGCAGTCGCTCTCACCTCTCTTCTTGAGTTCAGCTGTTCTATCTGTGTTTAGCCTAAAACTGTAATGAGACCAGGAGCTGAGTCCCCTGGCAGAACCCATTCAGCTCCTGATCTCACCTCCGGTGGTGACATCCATAGAATCTCTGAGTCTACTGCACACAAATGTATCTCCAAGATGCTTGATGATACATTTACCAGGGCTGTCACTTACATCCACTGTGCTACTGATGAAGCCAGTCAGAACTAGACAGTACTTGGATTTGCTGCTCTATAACTGTATTCCCATAGGTACACATGCAGTAATGAAAGTACCCTCAGATCAAGCAGCAGTATTCATCAGTAGAAACTCCATTAATGTTAATCTGGTAGGTAGCCACCAAAAGAAAATCACGTTTGCTGAAGATATCTAGGAGATGCCTTGATGCCTTCACTCTGAACTGTCAAGACTGCTCAAGATCTTCACGTCTTCTTCAACAGAGTCAGCGGATGGTTTCTTGGAAATAAAAGCTACTGTCTAAGAATATGGCTGGTGTCTGTGGAGCAACCTTGTCCTTTCCTGGTGATACATTCAGAGACACATGAACACAAGAATGGTCACTGACTGATCCATTGGATTGCTGAAGATGTAATTCAGGTGCCTGGATAGATCAGGGGGCACACTTTAGTACGTGCCTGCAAAAATGTCTAGAATGATACTGATCTACATAGAAACATAGAACAGTACAGCACATTACAGGCCCTTTGGCCCTCGATGTTGTGCCGAGCTTTGTCCGAAAACAAGATCAAGCTATCCCATTCCCTATCATTCTGGTGTGCTCCAAGTGCCTATCCAATAACCACTTGAAAGCTCCTAAAGTGTCTGACTCCACTATCACAGCATCTATATAGGGTTGGGGAGAAGACCACAGCTGCTGGAGGAAAAGAATCTTGCAAAGGCTAAGGTAAGGTCAGCTGCAAACTTAGCTACTAAGAATGCATGACATGCTTCAGCTGATCTGAGATTCTAAGATGTATAGAATCCTTACTGTGCAGAAGGAGGCCATTTGTTCCAATGAGTCACTGACTGACAGAATATCCTATCCAGGCCCTCTCCCCTACCCTATCCCCGTAACCCCACACATTTACTATGGCAAATTATTCTAAACTACACATCTTTGGACACAGTGGGGAAATTAGCAGTGCCAGTCCACCTAACCTGCATATCTTTGGACTGTGGAAGCACCCGGTGTAAACTCACACATGGGGAGAATGTGTAAACTCCACACAGTTACCCAAGGCTAAAGTTGAACCCAAGTCCCTGGCACTAACCACTGTGCTGCTGTACTGTCCTTGATACGTTTTAAGATTAATTTTGTATATATTTTAAATCAGGAGGCTGGAGATATTTGTGTTCTTGATCTGATACTTCACAATTTGGTATTAACCACCAGTTAATGGAGAAAGGCTGGGGCAGAAGTTGTAGTGGAATTTATTTGTATAGTGCAGTTGGGAGGAATTTCCTATTTTTTAAAATAATCTTGTGTGATTTGATACGGTGCAGCATTTGGACAATGGAAGCGTTCATAAGATCTGTAAGTGTGACTTATGAGTTTGACATTTGGAGCAACAAAATGATCAAATATTATCTCCGGAATGTTTGACCACTATTGCACAAGCTTGTCAAATTTCAGCAAGTATTGTCTGTGCTGAAGTTGAGAAAATTTTTCAATCGCTTAGTTGGAAAATAGTTTTTTTTAAAAGATATAGTGGCAGCCAAGTCAATGTTATGTTTATAACATTCCTTTTAACTATCTTCACTTTCTTCTCTTGCTATTTTTGCCCTTCATCTGAAAATCTTCTCTAAAATCCCTAGCTCATTTGCTTTTTAAAATTAATTTTGTTTGTTTTCATTTCTCTTATTCTCATATTTTTATTGTCTTGCTGTGTTTTTACCATTCGAATTCCCGCATATATGTCTGGATGGATGCCATGCTTCACATTTTCTTTTCCCTCATGTTCCATGTCATTTTTTTTCATTCACCTTCTTCTCTCCTCCACTCACCAGCATTCAAATAATGCAACTAACCCTCTGGTATGATCTTGAGAAATGTGCAAATCAAGGTTTCGTTTAAGAAACCTTCAGAGGTGCAGCAACTGAATGTTCCCTGTGGTCTTGGTGCCTTCTCTCTTTTTTTAAACTATGCAGTGATTTGCATTTCCATATTACTCCCTATGGACACAAAAGGAACTTGGAGTATTTTGCAGGGTTGTGAAACACAGATGGATAGCAAGCAGGAAAGACAAAAGGTAAGAGGGTAATTAGATGTGAGTGCAAGCATGTTGAAACAGAAGGGGAAATCAGCTGCTTTTGATTGCTGTGAAACAATATGGGGGTAGGACATTCAACCCTGCAAGCTTGTCTGCCATTCTGATCTGTACCTCAGTTCCACTTACTGGACTTGTTCCATATTCTGTGTGTTCTTGTCCAATAAAAATCTATTGAGGAAATGGAAATGCTGTGCGAATGAGTTCTACAAGGCAAAAAAAAAATTGCACGTTGGGGTGTGCAAATTCCTTATGATGGACTTCTATGTGCAACAGAGCAACAAAATCCTGCTTGGATTATCCAGCATCTTCATACTGTCACCATTTCAAGTGTCACAAACTCTGAAATTTTATTCTCTTCAATTTCTTTTTTGTACTTCTTTGGAGACAGTCATTCTGCCTATTCAGGTTTCAAAGCATTGAAAATGCACCTCACAGACAGCCAAAATATCTATAATTCTTAATCGATCTGGTGGCATTGTACACAGTATAGATAGCATAAAAGTACAAAAGAGATATTGATAGACTAGGTGAATGGACAAAACTATGACAGATGAATTTCAGTTGTAAGTAAGTCTGAGGTTATTTGCTTTGGACCAATAAAAGGATAGATCAGAGTATTTTCGAGATGGTATGAAGCTAAATACAATTGATGCCCAAAGAAATTTGGGGGTTGTTAGGGTGCTAGATCAGAAACCCCAAGGTTTAAACATGAAAATAAACAACTTTTAACATCTAACGTATCACTATTCCATTCCATTCAAGCAATATTTCTCTGATAGACTTAAATCCCACTTTGAAATTAGTAAGCAAATTCAGGTATACTTGTTTTTATTTGGGCTTTGGAGCTTTCAGAGAGAGAGCCTTTAACCAACTGCAGTTAACAGCTTCCCTTAAAATGAAAATGAAACTGGTTTTTGCTCCAAGCCTACGTCCTCCCATTTCTAGTATCACATGATTCTGTCCCTGTATTCCTGACTCAGCTTGTTACTTTAATCAAAAAACACTCACTAAGCCTTCTGCTAAATAAACACATCCATAAAATTAATAATTATACTGCTTTCCAGTATCTGCTGCATTCCTGCCAGACAAACCAACTGCTTCTAACAAGATACTGCATCTTTAAGCAGTCCCCCGTACACATAAAATGTATTAAAGCACAATATCATCACAGGGTTCAGGGGCATAGATTTTTAAAATGCCACGTATAGGTGCAGAAAATAATAAAAGCAAATTAAATGCTGGCCTTTATATCTAGAGGACTGGAATATGAGGATACAGAAGTTATGCTGCAGCTGCACAAACCCTGGTTTGACCCCACTTGGAGTGTGATGAGCACATCTGGGCACCTTAGGGAGGGTATACTGGCCATGGAGGGAGTGTAATCTAGATTTACCAGTATAATACGTGAATTCAGGGTTTAATTATGTCAAGAGATTTTATAAGTAAGACCTGAATTCTTTAGAATTTAGAAGGTTCAGGGGTGATCTGATCACAGTCTTCAAGATACTAACAGAAAAAGGCAGTGTAGATGAAGGAAGCGATCTTAACAAAAACATTCTAAGTGCCAAACAAGCTTCAGATTCGTTTTTTGAATATTGAAGTCAGCATCACACCCTTTGTTGGAAATCTGGGCCTGGTAAGATCGTGAGAGGTGAGAAAATAGGCACAAACCTGATTTCTTTTTTGCCTCTTGTGCAATTGGCTTGCCTTGAGACAAACTGGTAAGGTTGCCCCCAAAGATGAATCTCCAATCTGTGGAAATAGTTTTAGAACTGTGAGGTATAGTCTCAAGAATTAGGGCCAGAGCATTCAGGAGAGATGTTAGGAAGCAGTTTCAAAATGTGGTAGAGGTTGGAACGCTCTTCCATGGGTGCCAATTGATGGTTGATCAGTAGCCATCTTCCAATCTGAGATAATGTTTTGTTGAGCAAAGATATTAAAAGGATATGGGCCAATGGCCGAGTTACATGAAGTAAGGTCACCGATTATTCTCATTAAATGGTGGCACAGGCTCCATGGGCTGAATGACCTACTCCTGTTCCTATGATCTAGCCAGTCAGACTTCAAAACCAAAGAACATCAGGAAATCTGACTAGCAACCTGGAGAGTAATTCAACTCAACAGTAATTTTGCTTAATATTGACTTTGAACATTGTCAATTAAGGAAATGGTGACATAACGGTGATGTAATTGGATTATCCAGAGACCCAGGCTAATGTTCTGGGGAGACGGATTCAGATCCCACCAGAAAGATTGGTAGAATTTAAATTCAATTAATAAAAACCTGGAATTAAAATAGTGTCCTTTAGAGAAGGAAATCTGCCATCCTTATCCGCTCTGCCCTAAGTACAACTCCAGAACCACAACAATGTGGTTGACTCTCAACTGCCCTCTGAACAAGGGCAATAAATTCTGGCCAACCCGCAACACCCATGAATGAATAAAAAGTTTTGTAGTGTATCATCATTTTTGTGGAGTTGTGGAGATCTTTTCATAGGTTTGTAGTGCATGACTCTCAGAGGTGCTGTGAACCATAGTTTGGATGAGGGAGTTTTTTGAAAGGCAAATTCAGAAGGCCTTATCAATGCCCCCTTGCCAACCTATCCCTCTACCTACCCTGCACTTCTCCGCTCTTACTGTCTATATCAACATACGGCAGTTCCATGCCATTTGCTCAATATGCTCTCTACAGAATTGTTGAACTCCATACTAACAGTAACGCACCTGAAAAACCTTCAATAAACCATTCATCAAAACTGCTTCTATTACAGGTCTATAAGAACATTAAGCAAACACATTCCTTAAAGTATCAATAGCAGAAACTATAAGTAATTGAAACTGCTGTCTTGTGTAAATAAACACTGAACAACAGAACAGATTAGAGAAAAATAGCTGTCAATCAAGCATTGTCTGCTCTGGAAAGCAGCTGTTGCAGAGTAATGGATGTCTGGGCTTTCAGCCAAGAATACATAATGAAGTTTGGCTGAGGTCTTGTCTTATTTACTACACCTGGTACAAAGCTGCCTTTGAAGACTCACATCCATTTCCTTATAATTCTGTTAATTGTATTGGTGTTGCAACCACCCTCAAGTGTGTGTTGATGGGTTTCATGATCTATGCTGGGAGCGTAGGGTCAAGGTTCAGTTTTGGATGCAATGGTCAGATCTTTGTCAAGGAATACAGGTATTGGGAACAGATCACAGATTTGGGCCACTGATTAAATCAGGAGCAGAGGCGAAACCCAAGTTGAACGAGAATCATAGGAATAGCAGCAAGATTGAGGCTGCCTTGGATGATTGAAATCAAACAGTCATTAAGATTCTTGTTTGCATATGCAACATGACTAAAACACCTGTTTGAGCCATGGGAAAAGAGTTCCTCATAAGACCTTGCCCAATATGGCAGCTGATACACTGCTGGCCAAAAATGTGCGCACACTTTCTACCATCAAGTTGATGCCTCAATCATCCAAGAAACATTCAAACATCAACACTGCACAATTTCTAGGTTGTTATGTTCAAGTCCTCGAGTTAAGCTTGTATCATTGGAGGCTCTTCGTCAGGTGAAAATAGCTACAGAAAGATGAACACACTAAAAAGCATATTCAATCATTGGCTGGGATTTTCCGCCCCTGTTTGTGTTGGGTGGATTTGATGGAGAGAGTGGACGATATCGCGAATGCTGTAGTCGTATTTCCTGTCAACATAAATGCAAGACATGATCATCCCTTCCTCCCCCACTCTCAATCAGTGCAGACTGTTTCCGCCATTCAACAATGGGAATGGCATGATAGCACATTAACATATTGGGCCCACATGTCGGAATCATGCCCCCTGTCAAATAATGTGTCCATGATGGTGTGACATCATAATGGCATGATGTACGACTGGCACATCAGCAAGCACTCATGCTGGCACAGCACTCTCAAAGAGGCTCTGCATCTTTGGGAGGAGATGGATCAACAGAAGTTGGGGAGAGGGGTACATGGGGTGAGTGGGGAATATAGGGATGATTGAAGGGAAGGAATGGTTTGAGTAGGGCAGGGACAGGAGATAAACTTGGGTGCAGAATCTTTCCTCGATCTGGCAGCCTTATCTCCATTGAACTCCGAAGTATGCTAGTTTTGTGAGAGGTTGGCTTTAAATATTACACCTGGCTCAATGAAGTTTTGAGGTGATAGCAGGACAGGTGAATCAGAGGCCATACTCCAGTGATAACAGTGTGGAACCCTGCTTGCCGATTTGTTTTTTTCTCTCTAAATCCCATTATTATTACGGTGGAAAAAGTGGCCATTGCTGTCTGTGGACATTTCCTGTCCAACATCGGACTTGGCCAATATTGGAGAAGATTCGCCCATCGTGAAACGTGAAACTTTATTGATTCTGAAAACTGTTTAAAACTTTGACTGAGATTTGAATGTCCAAAATAATGAAAAATACTTAAAATATCTTTTGAAAGAGATATGTGGGAAACAAGAGTGATAATGTCAGGTCAGTGCTTTCATTTAACGCTGAAATACTTGTTAGAGGACCATCTAGTGTACAATGTAAGTGCTAACAAATAAGTAAAGGGCTGGATTTAATGTGGCATCGTGATCCACACCATTTTTCCCTGTACTCCTGCAGCTGAAAGATTGGGGAACCAGTTCACAGTCCCAATGGTTATTCCACTTCATTTTAACATTGCGAGCAACATTGATTGCCTTAGAGCTTGGATGGCAGGCAGCTCTGGAGCCTTCTCACCACCAGCCAGGAACAAGGCCACTGCTGCGACGACTTGGCCATCATTCTAAGAAGCCAATGTAAGGCAGGGGTCTTGACGAGAGTGCTGAGGGGGCTGAGGATGAGATTCAAGTGGCCAGGAGGTTCCGCAAAGGAGGTTTCCATGACTGGTTATTGTTTCGACAAATGTCTTCCTGTGCACCTGTTTGAGCTGGTCTTGGAGATATCACACATTGGGTGGAATTTTGTTGCCTCTCCTCTGATGAGTTTGGTGAAGGACACATTTAATTAGGCAGGAGGATGGTCAGTGGGAAGGACATCCTGCCCTGATGCCAATTCATGCCCTTGAGTGGGCATTACTCATCCTGCCACCAATGGCACTAAATCAGTGGTGGGCAGTAGGCTTGCCATGCAAGGAGCATGAAAGCAGAACTTGATGTGTTTGCATGCAAGTTCTTGGGACCAGAGGGTTGAGGTGGCGGTGGTGATATATTTTATTCAAAGGCACTCAGTGCCTGATCAGAGATCATGTGGTGCAGTGCTCATGGTGTGGTGCTGATGTCCCTATCTCTGGGCCAGAAGCTCTGGGTTCAAGTCCCGCCCAGGATTTGTTGATCACAGAAGGAGGGCCTTGGTTCAATGAACTGATGATTGGCTATAAATTCTTCCCAAATCTCCCCAAAATAGTCACATAGATACACTAAAATTAAAGTACCCAATCAAGGGTCCAGCATTGGGAAGCAGTTGGTCTGCTGAGAGTCAACCCCTACCCTGGATGTTGACCTCCCCCTCACCTCCTGCTATCACTCACCCTGTGCCAGGGTCCTTGACCCAAGGCCTTGGGTATGTGCTGGTAGCAATCACCAACTCTTTAGTGGCACTGCCGAGTACAGAAGAGCTGTTGGATTCTGGCTGGCAGCTACAGACAGGGTGGCCTTCTGCCCTCTTGGTCCTTGATCCGAGAGGAAGGCCTAATGTTAGCATTTTAAGTTCCTGAGTGATACTTGTAGGTTGCCTTGAAAAGAGGCAACAGAAATGTCTAGGTGTCTCTCCAGCTGACGGCAGTGAGCCCTGTTGCCTTCACAAGATTCTCTGCCAATTCCTCATTGAGTCAGTAATCACAAATTCAAGAGATTGCATTTTCTTTCCAGTTTGGATTGTTACGTTTTTACTCTCCTGTTCCTTTCCATTGAGTGTTGACTCCTTGCTCAAATGTAGTCTCACAGGAAAATGGGCACAATACAAGTGTTGGCAATGTATTCACCTATGGATTGGCAGCCTAGCTGAGTCAGATCCTGTCCTTACCTAATGCACTCTCCTCACCATTTGTAGTAGGAGTTACCAGATGCCAATTTAAAGCAGAAATTCTGGTTGATTTTTCTCTTCTTTAGCTCGGTGACATTTTGACCAATTTTAGTGCTGCTTTCAACTTTCTCAGCTATGAGCTGCTGTATGTCACGGCTACTCATTGGATAAACTGACTGAGTCAGTGGGGATCCTTGTAAATGTCCTTTTTATTAACATCACTCAGCTTCTTTTGTCCTGGATAGCTGACAGGCTCTCATTTGTCATGCTAGAATTTGCAGATTTGAATTTTTATCCCAACCATTTGCACCTTTGCTCCCACCTTCCCTTCATTCATCTCCTGTCTCGACAAATTTTAATAATAGCTCGATCCAATTTCCTGCTCACAACTACTACAATCTACTGCCTCTGACGGTCCAATCCCTTAACTGGGCATCAGGGGAAATGTGCTTTATTATGCTTATTTATTTAAGTTATATCTTCCGACATGGTAGAAGAGCAGGCTGTTAGCCTGTTAGTGCCAGAGTGGTGCAAGATGCTTGTGGGGCTACACAGGTGTTTCAGAGGCTCTTCAGCTGGTGGCCAAGAACCTTGTCATCTCCTGTATTCTGTCTCTAGTTTCACCTGTGACACCTGCTGTGATTCCTCACTTAGTCGGTAATCACACAAGTGGAAACTAAAGAGGTCGAATTTTCTTTCCAGTTTAGATTGTTAGCTTTTTGTTATCTTCTCTTTCTCACCTGTGAGCGTTGACTTCTTGCACAGCGTTTGTTTCAGAGGGAAATAAAAGACTGACTGACTGAAAAAGGACGCAAGAGATTTTGATATATTATACACAACACTTTTTCACCAAGGTAATTTGAGGTGGAGTTATATGATGAGAAGCACTTTCTTAATGAGTTGTATCATAATGGTGATATCTCACTAATAATGTCCTATTAATCACTGTCCACTGATTCTAACCAGTCAAATCACGATTAATAAATTAAATATTACAGGAGTTAAAAACAAGCAGCAACTTAAATGATATCCTAAGTTAATTTTGAGAAATAAATCTGTTACACCTATATCATTTTGTGAAATTCAACAAAACAGATTTCAGTGAGATCTATTTTGAAAGGATTTTGATGTTTTATCTACTCCTAGCATGCTGGACACCAGACTATTGTTTGTTGATGTATGTTTTTGTGGTTTGAAACTGAACACATTTTGAAGTGTGAAACGATGTGGTCATTATTATTTTTTAAATACAACATAAATAATTTCAGTCTCGCTTGAACAAAACCGTAAAATCCTGTCCAAAGGGTCGGATTCTCTGATCTTGTCCATAGCTGGGATGCTTCCATCCCACTAGAGAAAAAGGAGATGTGGCTGAACGCCAAATTCTCCATTCCCGTAAAAGCGGTGGTGGGATGCGAACGGTCGGAGAATTCCAGTCACTACTGTAAATCTAATTTAGACCTGTGCAGCTGTCATCTTTTAAATGTAAGTATAAAAGATTAGATCCCAGAGCCATTTAATCAGTTGCATGACAATTAAGCAGTGGAATTTTATTAATAATTGTACTGTAGTCAGTTGGTAATATGAGTGAATTTTCCTCTCAAGACCAGATTTCCAACCTCTAAGAGCCTCCCTTCATTATTCAAACTCCTAACTCGCATTTTTATGCAATTTGGAGTGAACTATTTCTCAAAGATAATTTAGGTTTGCAGCAATTTGAGCAATATTCCACACTATTCGGGCCAATAAGTGTGGTGAAGTCCTCAACACGTTTGAATGTTTTTAGCTTTGACATTTTACTTCATGACAGACTTCTAGTGCAACTTGCTTTATGATGTCGGTGATACTGCTGGAGGATTGCTAAGAAATGCATACCAGTTTTCTTTTCTTCCCTCGACTTGCAAGTCCTGTCCTGTCCTTTAGAGGCATAGCCTCATTTATAGATTGGGGACACCCTCCATTGTGTTGTGTGACACTACCATTGTGCTAAGTGAAATTCAGTACAGATTGAGCGTTCAAAGCTTGACATCTGGGCAATATTTGACAGTGTGGCATCAAATCCTTTGGCTTTAGGAAACCACCTGATCCACAAAAGTCCCAGGCAATGAGCATCTCTAACAAGAGATAATCTATCTCCCCATGACATTCAATGACATTACCATCACTGAATCCCTCACTGTCAACATCCTGAGGGGTTATCATTGACCTGAAACTGAACTTGACCAGCCGTGTAAATGGTCAGTGGCTTGTAATTTTGTGGAGAATAATTCACCATCTATCTACAAGGCACAAGTCAGGAACAAAGAAAAGTACAGCACAGGAACAGGCCCTTCAGCCCTCCAAGCCTCTGCTGATCATGATGCTCAAACTAAATTTAAAAGAAATTTTCTGCCCTTACTTGGTCTGTTTGCCTCTATTCCCTCCCTATTTGTGTACACATCCAGACGCCTCTTCAGTATTGCTAATGTGTCTGCTTCCACCCGCCTCTGACTGCATGTTCCAGGCACCCACCACTCTATGTGTGAAAAACTTCACCCACATATCTTCCTTAAACTTTCCCCCTCTCGTCTTGAATCTGTGCCCCCTTGGAATTGACACGTCCACCCTTGGAAAAAGTGTGATGAATACTTGGTACTTGGGGGCTGGTGACTCCAACCCAATCTTGGGAGAGTTGGCAATATTAAAATCATGGACAGTAAATGCTGGACTTGTTAGTAGCATACAAGTTCCATGAATTAATTTTAAAAATTTTCCACACTGGTCAAAAAAAAAAGAAATGCTTATTCTGTAGCTCAAGGATGGTCCCTGTTTCATTTAATTCCTTAATGTGGAGTCTGTGTGTTTTTTGTGTCCAGTATCTATTGATTCTGTTGTTCATGATCCACTTCTTGTAGAGAAATATATACAAGTTGCCAAAACAATTTGGGTAACTTTTTTAAAAATAAATCAATTTCTGGATCACCTTCAAACATAATTATGAAATAACTGTGAAACAAGCAGTTATTTATATATGTAGAGAAGACCCAAACAAAATTTAGTAAGAGTAATTTTGAAGTAATTTTGTAATTTAGTAAGTTTTTTGACGACACAAAGGTTGGTGGATTTGTGGATAGTAATGACGACCATCAGAGGATACAGCAGGATATAGATCAGCTGGAGACTTGGGTGGAGAGATGGCAGATGGAGTTTAATCTGGACAAATGTGAGGTAATGCATTTTGGAAGGTCTAATATAGATAGGAATATACAGTAATTGGCAGAATCCTTATGAGTATTGATAGGCAGAGGGACCTGGGTGTACATGTACACAGGTCACTGAAAGTGGCAATGCAGGTGCAGAAGGTAGTCAAGAAGGCATATGGCATATTTACTTACATTGGCTGGGGCATTGAGTTTAAAAATCGACAAGTCATTTCACAGCTTTATAGAATATTAGGTAGGCTGCTCTTGGAATATAGTGTTCAGTTCTGGTCACCACGCTACCAGAAGGATGAGGAGGCTTTGGAGAGGGTACAGAAAAGATTTACCAGGATGTTGCCTTGTATGGAGGGCATCAGCTGTGAGGAGAGGTTGTGGAAACTTGGTTTATTTTCACTGGAACAATGGAGATTGAGGGGCCTGATAGAAGTCTCCAAAATTATGAGAGGCATGGGCAGAGTGGATAGTCAGAAGCTTTTTCCCAGGATGGAAGAGTCAGTCACTAGAGGGCACAGTTTAAGGTGCGAGGGGCAAGGTTTAAAGGAGATGTATGAGGCAGATTTTTTACACAGTGAGTGGTGGGTGCCTGGAACGTTGCCAGGGGAGGTAGTGGAAGCAGATATGGTAATGTCTTTTAAGGGGTATCTTGACAAATACATGAATAGGATGGGAATAGAGGGATAGGCCCTGGAAGGGTAGGGGGTTTTAGTTCAGTTGGGCAGCGTGGTTGGTGCAGGCTTTGAGGGCTGAAGGGCCTGTTCCTGTGCTGTAATTTTTTTGTTCTAATTGAATTATTTGATAGGCTGTTTTACTTTCAGCACATTTGTCTCATGTTGCCTTCATTCTTCTGTTATATTTGTTCTTTATTTCCATTTTCTATAGAGATTAGAAAATCATAGGGTAATTTTTTTTTACATAGAACCCAGCTTTGTGTACTGGGAACATCACAAAATCACCCATTATGCAAAATGGATGGAAAATAAGAGGGAAGTTTATACTTTTTTCTGGTTTGCTACACTTGCCGTGTTAAGACCTATAGCAGGAGCACTACGATGAAGATTTACCCTGATATGTGCTTTGTGCTTTCTAAAGTATCGCTTCTCAATTTCTGGATTATTTTGCTCGTTTTTCTGGATACTGCTGTCATTAAAATATTTATACCAGCTGTCATTCCAAAAATTACATTTATTTGTGCAAATAGTTTGTTGTGTTTTCATTCTGGATATTACAGAATTGAACTGGAATGGAACTTTTGTACAGTATACAAATAAAACAATCATGTTTATTTAAGTGTATTAGTGTTAATAAAGTTATATCCACATATTACTTGTAGCAATGAAGGCATCAGACTGATTTGCGCAAGTCCGTTAATAAATAATTGGCTTAGTTGGTGTTAAAGCTGATCACAAATGAAATATTGCTTGTCTATCAGTAAATTTAGCTATTCAAAACTGAATGCTGCTTTTCACTGTCCTAAAAATTAATGAGACTCAGGGAAAAAAGAATCTCATATTCTTTTGATTAAGATCATTCTTCTGAGATACTTGCTAGATGCATATGAAGGGCAGTCACTAATTTATCCCATTACCTAATTTACACACTTGTAATTCCACTGGCTTAGGGTAGTTGGAGCTGGGATTCATTATTTTAAAGACCTTTAGTTATAATTGCCAGTGATATTGCTAATACATTGTGATTTTACTTATTTATCAAATGTTTGTTTTTAATTATCGGTGGAGTCAAGCTCAGATACCCTGACACAAATGTCATTTTCAACATGGACAAGCTGAGCAAACTGCTGCCACCCACCTTCAACCTGATCCTCTTTCATAGACTGACTGCTGGACAGTGACAGATGCAATAAGCTCACTTTCTGTTCTCCACTTAACTGATCCTGAGAGGTACAAAACAGAATGGGTTTGAGAGAGGCAGTGGAGCAAGCAGTTATAACAAAAGTATACTTGCAGTTTTTGCTTTTGTTTAAGAAAGTATTCTCCAGAGTGCTGAGGGTGTAATGCATGTTTTGTTATATAAATAAATGTATACCTCTGCTTTAAAGGCAGGTACCAGTCTCCAGGCAGATAAGGAGGTCCTGTAAGAGGAGCATATTTGCTGTAAAACAGGCAGATGAGATGATTAGGCTCGTACTTGTCTATTCTGAGCCGGTTAGGCTTTGCCTGTGGGGGTGGATGTCAACAGAATAGAAACATAAAATCAGTAGTTTAGAATTGAGAGCAAGTAATTTTCTGGATTGACGAGGTGAAGAACTGCCACACTTCTGCCAAGTTGTAACCGGTTCAATTATAAGCATGGAGATGAGAACACACAGTCTGTAGAGGTGGAGAGGAGGAGGAATAGAGGAGGAGGATCACATCTGATAACTTTCACGCCAGAGAAAGAGTTATTTACTCTCTGCTATGAGGTTGTAGTGCAGTATACAATTGTCTCTTCTCTCCTCTGTTTCTCCCCCATGTCACACGTAATCGCATTTTCACAACTTTTAACATTCAAATTCACAACGCAAGGGTCAGGAAACTCATTCTTCCTTTCAATCCTTCTAATTAACATGTGTGTACTTATTTATGTAGTCATAATCACAAAATATTTGGGAAAAAATAAGTGATTTCTGCAGACAGCTCATTTAAAAATTGTACAGTGACTCCAGTATTTCCAATATTGGAATGCATTGTGTGATTAAACAATGCTTATCTTAGTGTAATAGTAATTAAGTTAGAAGTATTTATCAAAAGGGAGCTTCACAGCAGTGTTTCCATGACAACCTCCATGTTAGTTAAGGCCATGAGAGGTGATCAACAGTTTATATTTTTTCTTTTGTGAAGATTAGATTTGTGCTGACAGTTTTGGCTTTAATAGCACTTTTATACCATGTGAAAGTATTTGTTTACTAGATCATATGCTGTTAGCTGTCAACTGCAGATAGATTAGTTGCTTTGATAAAAGAATGGATTGAGGCAGTGTGTTCATCATTAATGCAATTGTGAAATAAAATTGCTAAAAATACGTCTGACTTTTTAAGAAGCAGATTTGCCTAAACAGAACTTGAAATCACCCGATTTAAATAATATTTTGCCAATTTTTAATATATTTGCAAATTAAAGAGCTTCTTCAGAAATGGGCACCTTTTAAAATATTCTTATTAGTGACAAGAATCATAGGCTCAGTTCAGATTTCTTTTGCAAATTCTTCTGCAATGCAGAATGCACTTTGGCCTTTAAAAACAATCAAAAAAAAAGCAAAATGACAGGCACACCGATATTGAATTGAGTTATTTATTGAAGATGTTTCTCCATTTATTTAGTTTGCAGCCAAAATTGAGAATGTACAGATCCTATCACTAGCAATTCTATGATTTTTTTAAAAAGACTTCAAAAAGTGATGGAACTGGTTTAGCTCTTGTCAGGTCCCTCCTTTTTCAATGGTGTCCTCACTACAAGTGACCCTTAGAATTGGATTGGCAATGTGAAGAACAAGGGACCTTGCCTTTTTTGATATATTTAATGGTTTAGAACTTGATCTGCAGCGGTGTGCGGGGGGGGGGGGGGTGGCGGGTGGGGGAGCACAATTTCAAGGTTTGCAAATAACACAAAATTTGGAAGTAACATAAACCATGAAGGGGACAGTGTAGAACTTGAAAAGGACACAGACATGTTGTTGGAGTGGGCAGATAGGTAGCAGCTGAGGTTCAATGCAGAGAAGTGTGAGGTCATGCATTTTGGTAGGAAGAACATGGAGTGAAAATATAAAATAAGGGTTAAAATTCTTAAAGGGGAGGCAGGAGCAGAGGGACCTGGGTGAACATGTACATAGATCACTGAAGGTGGCAGGACAGGTGGAGAGAGCAGTTAATAAAGCATATAGTAGCCTGGGCTTTATTAATAGGGGCATAGAGTGCAGGAGCGAGGTTATGCTGAACTTATCCCAAGACACTAGTTAGACCTCAGCAGGAATATTGTGAACAGTCTGAGCACCAGGGGGAATATGAATACATTGGAGAGAGTACAGAAGAATGGTCTCAGGGATGAGGAACTTCAGGATAGATTAGAGAGGTTGGGACTGTTCTTCTTCGAGAAAAGACGACTAAGAGATTTGATAGCGATGCTCAAAATCATGAGGTGGTGGACAAAGTAATGAGAAACTTCCCGTGCACAAAAGGATCAAGAAAGAGGGGGCACAGATTTCATGATTTGCAAAATAAGCAAATGTGAAGAAAAACTTTTTTCACAAAATCAGTGGTTCAGGTCTGGAGTGCACCGCCTGCAAGTGTGGTGGAGGCAGGTTCAATCGAGCTATTCAAGAGGGCATGAGATGATGCTTGAATGAAAACACTATGTAGTGGTTTGGGGAAAAGGCAGGGGAATAGCACTAAGCCTTAATACTTGTTTGAACAGTCGGTGCAGACACAATGGGTCAAATGGCCTCCCTTTGCACTGCAACAGTTCTGTGATCTACAAATAACGTGCATATCCTGCTCCTTGTAATGGGCTGACAGTATCGAGTACGGGGACAAATTCATCAAGCTCATTGCCATGTTATCTTTTTGACTTCAAAAAGAAAGCCAGTAAATTGAAAGAACATTTTTTTTATTAATACACATGGATTGGGGGTGTTGTTGAGATTGTTCAGCAAAATAATAGATTCCTTTTTTAAAAACAAACTGCAAAGGAATCCTATATTTTGCCTTTCAGAAATGTATACTTGAATCTCAATTGAAAAAAGATCTTAATTGAAGCTTGGTGGTTTGGTTTTTAAAAATATGCAAATTCCAAACATAAGCCAACATAATTTGCATGTTGGTTTCACCACAAACCTAAGCCGCTAATCAGATACCACTGGTGAATGTAGATAATTGACGGAAATATACCATAACTTCCAAAGTAGTCTTCAACATCTTGCATTAATTCTTGTACAATCTGACAACATAGTGTGGTATTAAATGTAAACATACTTTAAAAAAACAGTAGTTTGAACATGGATGCTTTGCTTCACTTGTTCAGTTTTGGAACTGGCATTTGAAATTAAAGGACGTTCTCCCAAAAGTGCTGAATTGGCAGGAAAACTGTTCTCTAAATCCTGACTGTTCTGACAGTTCAGCTTCTCACCTGAATTTCCGCACTCTGTGCACTGCATTGATCCCAGTCGTGAATATTATTAAAAACCCGGGGGGGGGTGCGGGCCTATTCGTGCTGGAGTTTGGGTGTTCTGGAACCCTGTGCACAGATAGCGTTTGCTGGCGAGCTCAATTGCTGGCCAGCCCGGGACCGCCGCAGTGCTGCCCCTCCAGTGCCCCTCCCCCCATGCTCCCTAGCCCAATCATGGCCCACCACAACAATTCCTGGGCCAGCCCTGACCCCTCCCTGTCCCGGAGCACCCCAATGCCGAGGCCCCACGCCCCCAGCAGTGGTGATTTCCCCCATTCCCCCTCACAACAGCAGACACACCCCCGCCGGCTCTGGCTGATCCTCCTCTCATCTCGGGGTCAGAACATCCCTGGAGAAATGCTCCCATCCCCCCAGCAGACCACCACCACCACCCCCCCCACCTTGCCCCAATCGCTGTCCTCCCTCCATCCCAAACCGATACCAATGCAGAGCCCCACCCGCACCAATTGCATCTGGGCCCTGCCCACAATTGGCCCTGTCCCCTTGGCATTGCCTGATGTTCGATAGGCAGTGCCAAGGTGCTCACTGGGCAGTTTGTATCTTGGGCAATGCCAGGGGCACAGGCTGGCACTGCCAGAGTGCCCATGCTCAGGGGGTACCACCTCCCGCCGCCCGATTAGCCACCTCCCTTTCATTCCGGTGGGGTCTCCCACTAGTTCCTCGAACATGGGGAGCTAGTCTAAACCCTGCCAGAATGAAGTACTCCTGGCGGAGTGGGGGATTCAAAAGGTCCCGATAATTAATAAATGTACACATTTAAAATTAAAAGCAGATTTAAATGACTTACTTGCCTTCCTGCTGGTTTCCAGCATGGTCTGGCCGATGACTTTCGCTGGCTCTGGGAGATGTGCGTGCACTCCCAGCGAATGTGTAGATCCCCATTCCGCGTGTCTCCTGGCCGGACCCACCAGACAAGTTGTGGGTTGCAATGGGAGAATCACGGCTTACATTACTAACAATTTGTTATGCTGCACATCAGGTAGGATTTATTTGAAATGATGCATCTGTTGTTTGGCTATGTGCTTTTAAATTTCCATATGCGCTCTGAAATACTGCTGGTCTTTTAGGCCTTAGTGCTCTGAGGAAATGATAGGAAACAGTGTGGACAACAGAACACTCTCCATGTCACTCATGCGTACGTTTGAACCCAAGATTGTTGATCATTTGAATTAGCTGCTACTGCTAAATTATTTAAGTTTTGCATAATTTAAGTTTTTTGGTGGTTGAGTGGTTACAGAATAATGCATTGCTCCAAAGCAGTTAGTGAAATTACCAACAGGTTTTGGCTCAAAATGCAGCATCGTATTAAGAACTTGCACTTGTAGATCCAATCAAATATAAGTATCAACATTACTCAAATTATAAAGTTTAAGTCAAGGACCACTAAAATGTTTTGACACAGCAAACATGCCCACCCCTATACACCAGTATTGTTAAAAATATTACAACGATAAGGTAGACTTCTACGGTATGATTACACAAATTATGTTTTTTATAAAATATACAAATAATTTTCAACTAGCGTACTAATTGATTGTGATGGACTGAATTGTTGTGACTAAGTCCTGGTCGAAGAAAGCTTTATGAAGACATATCCCAGCAAGCTTAACAGTGCTGAGCACTGGATCTGAACACCCTGATGATGGGGTGGGAAATGGAATGATCCAGGATGGATCCTGAATGATGTAGACCAAATTTTTTGAAAACCACTTTATTTCCCAAGATCTGAAAGACCCATCCCCTTTGAATCTGAGACTGGTGTGGAACTCCGGTATGATGGAATGATAAGTAAGTTTGCAGATGACAGGAAGAGTGGTAGGATGGTTAATAGTGAAGAATAAAGATCATAGGTTACAGGAAGTTGGTCAGATGGGCAGTGCAGTGGCTGATGATACTTAACCTTAATAAGTGCAAGGTGGTGCACTTTGGAAGAAGTAACAACGCAAGAGCGTACTTAATGAATGGCGGGACACTAGGAAGTTTGGAGAAGCAGATGGACCTTGGGGTATTTACTCACAGGTCCCTGAAGGCAGCAGAACAGACGGATAGGGAATTTAAGAAGGCACATGGGACATTTGCTTTTATAATGCAGGCGATGTTGAATTATATAGGATGTTGGTTAGGCCACAGTTGGAGTACTGTGTGCAGTTCTGGTTATCTCACTATAGGAAGGATATGATACACGAGAAGGGGTACAGAAACATTCACCAGATTTTGCCCAGGATGCAATATTTGAGCTATGAGAAAAGGCTGGATTGGCTTGGATTGTTTTCTTTAGAGCAGAGAAGGTTGAGGAGGGGGACGTGATTGAGGTGTGTAAGATTGAAGGCTATGGACAGGGTGAAAGGAAACTGCTGCTAGTCAGATGCTGATGCTGAAACTTAGTTTACCTTGGCTGGAATGAATGTCATTGGATCTTTTGCCACACCCATAGCTGGGTCATATCTGTTGGGTATCTCCATTAGGAAGGCATGCAGGTCCAGCTTCTTCAAGTTCATGTTTGTTTCTTTGATTTTGTTACTCTCACCAATGGTACAAAGCAAGGCTGCTTAATTGGTCCAGTTCTGTTTGCCATCTACTTTTCGACCATGCTCTTTGTATGAATTCAAAGATCTTGGCATAGGACAACACTTTCAGTTCAGGACCTCTTCAGTCTACAAAGGTTAAAGGCTCAGACAGAGGTCAGAGGCTATCTAGTGAGCTCTGGTTTTCTGATGACCTCATAGCACACACTTCTGAGGACAGCCAGCTGATTGAAACCCCTTTGCCAAAGCCTCAGAATACATTGGTCTTACAACAAGTCTGAAAAAGTCTTGCATTAGCTTGCTCCAGCCACAAACAGCAAGACCCCTTGTTCACAATCAAAAATACCTCTCAACTCGATTCGGAAGTATCTTGGCAGTGTTCACTTCAACAAACCATATCGGGTGATTAAGTTGCCCATTGCCTGGCAAAGGAAGCTCAGCATTTACCAGGCTTTGGAGAGAGCACAGTGTTTGTCTCAAAACAAAGAACAAATTCTATCAGGCTTCTTTTTGATTTTGAAAGTGATTTTTTTTTTCACTTCCCTTCCCCATGAATGTGAGGCATAGGCAACCTACTGACATCACACGAAGCAACTTGGACGCATTCTATCTTCACTGCTTAAGATCCATTTGCAATATCAAATGGCAGAACTAAATCCCAAATACCAAAGTTCTTGTAAGGTGCCACATATCTGGTATTGAGAGCATGCTCATTAGAGGTCAGCTTTGCTAGGTTGTCCATGTGATTCACATGGATGATTTCCACATACCGAAGGTGGTATTCTACTGCCAGTAGGACCGTGCAACGTGGAGCATCCCAAGCTCAGACACAAAGCTGTTCCAAAAGCTAATCTTAGAGCCTGTAAATGGGACCCGACTCCATGGAGAAAAGAAAACAACATTAGGCAGGCGCAAACAGGGAAGTTTCAGTTACCAAACCATCATTTGAAGAGAACATAGTCAGGACCCTACAAGACAAATGAGCATGCTACAAAGCTAGTGTCTTCACCTACCCATCCAGTGATGACTGAATATATAATATTTGCAATCAGATCAGCAAATCAAGATTTGGTTTAACATCACATTTGCAATGACACCAACCTAGGCAGCGAACGATTGGACGCCTTGCTGAAAACACATTCTTCAAAGTGAGTGGAGAATCCATCATCGAGGATTCATATTTTTTCCATGGTCTTATTGTACTTAAAGTAGCAGCATGTTTTTCATTCTGCTGTGGCACCTGGTCTATGCTTCTCCATCAGCTAGTTTATGATGAGGTCATCACCATTGCTTCCAAGGTCTGATAATTCCTTCCCTCCATGAGCTAGCCTCATGGCCTTTTTCTTTGCAGTTTTGTATCAAAACTCCAATGATGGATATGTGTTGTAAATGCCCATTTTTACTTAATTTTCCCACCTGTTGTTACTTTATGGGCTGTGTTTGGTGTCTCAGATTTTCTGGTAGAAACTTGGATAAAACACCATGAATTGAAATTACATGCAGAGTTGGGGTTTGCATCTTCTAACATTGGAGAACCTATAGTGGAGGTTTGCCATTGGTGGGAGCAATCGATCCCACTAGTGGGAACAATTGGAAAAATCTTACCCATTATTATACACTTTAAATTAATAAGCTTTGCTGTTTTTCTGCATGATTGGTGTTCTATCACATAAACTTCAAATTTCAAATGGAAAGTATTGTAAATGCATAACTAACTAACAAAAAAAAATCTTTAGCCAGACATTCAATGACTAAGGAATTACAGACATATTTTTGGTGCACAGCTGTTAGGGTACCAATTCAGAAACCCCCAGGTATCTGAACAAAATAGTCTACATTTTGGCATTGATGTGAGAAGAGGATCTTTCACTCCAAATGTGATTCTACTGACAAACTAGGGAATGATTACCAAGTCAAACTTTATTTTAAAAAAATGATTTAACTATAACAAATGAATTAGCTAAGATTTTAACAATTAAACAAAATTTAGATATTTCAGTTTGATCAGTTTTAATTAGTGGAATAGTTGCAATGTAGCATTAATGTAAAGTTTGTTAGTCACAAGTAACCTTACATTAACACTGCAATGAAGTTACTGTGAAAATCCCCTAGTCGTCACAGTCTGGTGCCTGTCCAGGTACCGGGAGTGGCCTAGTACTTCGTGTCGGTGTGTGTGCTTGATCCTGGACCGGTAGACGGGCGCCGCAACAGCTCGGTGACTAGCACTGCTAGCTGTGCAGATACATGGATTTGGGCCTGTGTCTGTGGGAGTTTGTGCATTCTCCCTGTGGTTGCGTGGGTTTCCTCCGGGCGCTCCGGTTTCCTCCCACACCCCAAAGATGTGCTCTTAGGCTGATTGGTTTTACCAAATTGACACTATTCTCCCCTGAATCTGGCTAAGTCAGGGGTTCTATTTGTAGATACGCAGGGTAGAATAGGTGTAGGGTGATGCGGCGGCGCGGGCTTGTTGGGCCGAAGGGCCTGTTTCCCGTGCTGGGTTGTTCTTTGTTCTTTGTACACTGAGGGACAATTTAGTATGGCCAGTGCACCTAACCAGCATGTCTTTCAGACTGTGGGAGTAATCTGGAGCACCAGGAGGAAACCCACACAGACACGAGGAGAATGTGCAGACTCCGCACAGTCAGTGAATCAAGCCGGGAATCAAACTCGGATCCCTAGCACCGTGAGGCAGCAGTGCTAACCACTGTGGTACCATGCCACCTGGTTACGTAGTAGTAATAGTTAACATTCTGATTAGAACAGTTTTAGATCAAAATTGCATAACAGAAAATTAAATACCTGAGAGAAAGTTTAAAAAGCTGAAATGTATTCAGTTAGATTTTGCTCTCATCATGTAATTCCCCTGACTTGCCTTCCAGGTTCAGTCTACACTACTTAATTGTATGCTTGTTAAGTATATAATGATGTAGACATTTATGCTTTGCAAGGTTGCAGTTCGTGAACGACAAGTACAAATCTTTTAATTTTATCTGTTATTATTATGCTTGTACACTTAAGCTACTTGTGTAAAGTAGATGAGTGCATCATAGTCAGATAAGTAGATTTTCTTTTCATTTTACCTGAAGGAATAGAAATGATTCCCCATTTCTTTAACCTCCAAATACAAAAAAATTGATACTTTACCTAAACCTCAGGTACGTGTTTCAAAGCCACTGTTTTCCTAATGGTTTCAACAAGTTAAATTTATAATGTTAACATACTTTCACATCCCAAGGCATTTTGCTAAGGACAGGCAAATACGTATCAGTTGCAGGAAAACCTTTAGGGGTGATGACTAAAGAAAAGTTTTGAAGTTGAGAGGAAGGTGGAAAAGCATAGGGTTTAAGAGGGAAAATTCCAGAGAGTAAGGCCAAGACAGCTCAAGGGTCAGCAACAATAAATGAAGGAAGGTGGAAATGGACAAAAAGCCAGTGTTGGATGAACAGAAGATACAGAGTGGAATATGAGGCTGAAGGAGATTGCAGATTGGGTGGTATGAGCTGAAACCAGTAGTGCTGGCAAACACGGCGAGGATTTTTAAATGAGTGCATTTAAGGTTGCAAAGAGGCAGTGGTGGACAGGGTCACTTGATTTACAGGATAATAATGTGATTGGGGAAATTTAAGGAGAGTTGAGTCTTTATCTTTGGAAACTGATGAATTTGCATTTGGAGGAAAAGTAAACATCCCTAGAAGCAAAGTGAGAGGAGTGGAGAAAATAAAGAAAGACACGTGTTTTATATAGTGCATTTCACGATCACTGGCCATCTCAATTGAGTCTATTAATTCCTTTTTGAAATAGAAAGAAGTGTCTTAAAGAAAGGGAACTTTGAATCCCCACAGTGCAGAAGGAGGCCATTTGGCTGTCGAGTCTGCACTGATTGCGACAGAGTGTTTTACCCAGCCCCACTGCCCATAACCCGCTAATCCCCCAAACATAAAAATCTTGGGACACCTAATTTGGCATGGCCAGTCCATCTAAGCTGTGTATTTTTGGACTGTGGGAGGAAACTGGAGCACCCAGAGGAAACCTACACAGGCACAGGGAGAATATACAAACTCCATGCACACAGTGAAGGCTGGACTCAAACCAGGGATCCTGTTGCTGTGAGGCAGCAATGCTAACCACTGTACCACCATGCCATCCAAGAATCAAGAACTTACACTTATATAGTGCATTTTGCACTTTCAGGATATCCCAAAGCACTTTCCAGTCTATTAAGTGTCTGCTAACAATGTGCAGCACAACTCCTGCAAACAACAATGAAATAAATGACCAAATCACTTGTTTTAAGTGTTGGCTGAGGCATAACTGTTGGTTATGATGACTGTGGGAGAATCTCACTGATCTTATGCACCATGGAATCTGTTGCATCCACCTGAGGGTGTAGTAATGCCTTGGCTAGAGCCTCATCTGTGAAAGATGAAACACAGAACCAATGTTCTTTCTAAGCTGAATGACTATACAGCAACCTTTACTGTACAGGAATAAACAGGTTATGCATATAAAAGAAAAATATTGCATCCAACAGAGCAGCACTCCCACAGTACTGCTAGCTGAAATTATGTTGAATCCATGACCCCCAGTCCCACTGGCCAAATTGCGATCTTTGAGCCAATGCTGACACCTGATGGGTTAATTGCCCCAACTCTAACAACAAAGAGATTTTCATTTTCTGCACCAATTGTGTTATTAGAATGCCAAATGATATTGCAAGCACCCCTAATATATAAACAGAATGTAAATAATTATTTTGTAATTTTTAGCATTGTTGAATTATTGGCTTCCTTACTCAAGTAACATGAGTATTCAAGACTTTTAGTTCTGTACACAATGTTAGAAAGCAAACTGAATGTGATAACTAAATCTCAGGAGTTAATGATTAACTCAGGCTTTTGGTTGGGTTGTATTTATCATGATCATTTCCCCCATTTTCTTTCCAATGACAATTATTGATGTTGATGCTTTTTTCATTTGCATCCCACATCTTTTTATCATGTGTCATGTTACCACATCTCTTTGCCTTGCACCACCCATTTAATCCATAGATTGTCATTCAATCTCTTCTGCCTTCCAACCTATTGCGTATGCTCCCTTTTATTCTTTTCGCTTTTGTTTGCCACTTTGCCTTCCTCTTCAATCCAGAGCTCAGCTTCTGTCCCCAGATCTACTCTCATCATGTGTCTCCGTCTGTATCACAACCCTCTATGCTGTTCAAACTCTCGTCCATGCTATTTTTTCATCCAAACTGACTGTTCCAATGCTTTCCAAGCCAGTCTTCCATCTTCCTTCACCTTAAGCTCATTCAAAACTCTGTTGTTCCATTTCCTAATGCACCAAATCCCATTCACCCAAGACCCCTAAGCCTGATAAACTACCTTGGAACCTGGACAATCAGTGCCTCGCTTTTAAAATTCTCATCTCTGTGTTCAAATCCTTCCATGGTCACCTTCCTCCCTAACTCTGTAACATCCTTGATGAAAAATGCTGCCAACTTTTCCCATTGTTTTTCAAATGGTATTAAATTTTTGCTTACTGACTGCAGACTAACTGAAACATGGAAATACATATTCCCAATTTAAATTATGACAATCTTTCATAATTTTGAGCAACTCTACCAATTCCCCTCTTAGCATTTTCTTTATTCTAATACAAAGAGCTCTTACTCTTCCCTCATAACTAAACCATCAGCTCGGTAAGTCTGTTCTTCAATCTCTTCGTGGCATTGACATCCTTCCTGAAGTAAGATGGCCAAAACTGGACTTGTTCCTCTGAGATAATTGTGATCGACCTGTTATTGCTTCCCATGACAATGTGACTGAGATTATGAATTTAATGGGGTGGATAGTTTTAAATGAAAATTCACATTCCTCTAATTTGCCTCTACACTCAAGACTTCCACATCTGTTGGTTTTTGGTGTGAACAGCCTTCTTGCCACTAATTATTTGGATGCTGCTTGTATAAAAACTTGCTTTTGACTCAGCCCATATTTTTGCATATAGTTTGATGGAATTTCTGCCTACAACTGATATTACTGTGTGTTTAAGGATACATGGAAAAATATTAAATATAATTTGCCTTCTGTAGGTGTACTCATGGAAATGGGATAATATAAGTAAATCAGCTACAAATGACAGTGCAGATTTGAGCAGAGTCTAGATTATGAAACAGGCATACAAACTGGCTTCAGATGAATTTATCAAATTGGGATTTATTGGTGCAGAGCGCTGTTTCATGAAGACATTCCTCCTCTTGGGTATGTTATTTCAAAAATTAAAAATATTATAGATTTTAAACAAAGTAATGATTCTAAACTTAGGATGGAATGTCTGAGATGTTAAATTCCAGTCGTGTAACATCGCATCATTAAAACTATGTGGAAAAATTGTTTGATATTTTGAAACTTTATAATTTTTTCTGACATCTTGATGAATCAGATCATTGAAAAGATTGCATTTAAATTATACATCAATAATGAACATATTGCAATCATACCTTTTTTCTCAAAAGCTGTTAATATTCTAGTGGTAAAATTTATCCTACTGATTTTTAGCATTTTTTTGTTATTAACTTTAATTTAGTGATTTCATAATTGTACAATGGTGCTTTATGTGTAATGGTGTATTATGAAAGATTAATGAATTTGAAATACCTAAATCATGGTTGTAAACTCTTCACAGTCTTCTCTGTTAAAGGAACATGTTCTGTAATAGTATCTTCTATTTATTGGTGTTATCTTTTGGACAGATTTTACAGTAAGGAATGTTATATTTCTAGAATACATTGTGATGAATTTTGCAATAATTACAGTTAGTTGTAATATTTATGCGGGTTGAAACAAATAGAGCTTTAAGATGAGCTGGTAGGACAGGGACTGGCTTGGTGTGACTGATGATGGCTTTAGCCAAATCAGAATAGTCTGTTGCAGCTCATCTATTTGGAGACTTTGAGTAAGATCCATGATGATTGTAACAATGAGAGTCTTCATTTGTTGCAGCGTGCCATCATTCCAAGTGCACAACTTTCGTGTAAAATACAAGTTCTAGTTTACAGTATATATTTTGTTTCATTAGTTGTATTCTTTGATTAGAACTAGGGATATAAATGCAACTTTTGATCAACCTTTGGCAAATTTATTTCAATACAATTTAATCCATTGGTTGTAAATTTTGAGTATATTGGTATTGGATGATTTTTTGCATTATGGAATTTTTAGAAATGTGTGATGCTAGGTTAAATTAATTTTGTCTAGCTTAATATGAAGGCATGCCATGTACGGAATTTGCATATTACAATTACAACAATTGTTATCAAATCTAATAATTATCAGTACAGCATCTCTTTTATTACTTGAGGTACAGTTCAGTTTTACTTTGATTCAAGTTGTAAAATCTATTTGAGAAAAACAGATTTTTGACTTTAACATCTTATGACAAGCACATTATTCTGTGGAAAGAGCATTCAGCTTGGGGCTTGGGGCATATGGAGCTGCCTTCTGCTAGCATAGCTCCAGAACAAGTCACAACACTCATGTAGGGTCGTGTACAGGCTCAGGTTTGTTCCCAAAATCTGATTCTTGTGTTTGCATCTACATCTCTCAAAGTTCAAAAGACAAACTTGGACAATTACTACAGTAGATAAGTGTCTAACTGCTTTTTAACAGATATTAATTAATGGTGGTTTATAAATGGCAATTCCTGTAGAAGTTTCTTTACTGTTGTATCTGCATAAAATGTACTATTCAGCAAACAGGGATCTACCATATTGGTTAGGAACCAGTGAGGTATCCTTTTCCTCACTGGTTTTTGATCTAAACTGTCACTTTTCAGCAAACAGTAGCACAGATGGTCGAGTTCTGAGAGCTCATCAGAGCCCAGACACCTCGGGGACAGCTGTTGCTGATAGACTTCTCCTACATGAGTTAGGTCAAGAGGAGTCAAACCTGTTACAACACCTGTTTTTTTTTACATATGCAAATCTGTTGTTTTGCCATTTCATTAAACAAGGAACGACGGCAGTCTCTTGTGGTTGCAAATGAGCCTGGAACGCAGCCCATTTGGAAAGAAATCCAGCAAAAAAAAGACAACTGTGATTTTAGTACTATGGTTACAAGATGTTGCCTCTGTTGTGAGCATTGTTTCCGCAAGATTGCCTGCAATGTTTGATGAGCGAGCAAGGGGAGGAGGGGGGTGCAGGGGGAGGTGGAGGCAGCATTTCTATTTGGAGGCAAGGAAAAGGGAAGGTGTTTGCTGTCATTGACTGTAGGGTAATTCTGAAATCTGACATGCCTAGAAGCTAATGGCTGCCATGTGGGGCTGCCACACACTGTATACCTCAGTTTCATCATCTGCTGAGCCTGCAGCGTGATTTCCAGGCGCTCCAGCCTGCAACATGTCTACTTGGGTTTGGAGCTGATTGATCCACATTACATGCTCAAGGGATGTTACAAAGTAAGACGCAAGTGATTAAAACATTTCTTTCTTAAAAAAAAATTATACAGGTATATTTAAAATAGTGGCTAAATTGAGCAAGATTATTTCAAACTGTTCATTTTGGGTATTTGTCTTGGATATTTTGGCGAAAATTTTGAACCTTTAAAACAAAATGTATCGACAAGTGAAATTGCTGGTTAAGTGTGTTGAAGCAAATGTTTTGTCACATGAACTTAGAGCAAATGAATTAACAGCTTATGAAAATATTTAAGAAATTCATTTTAAGCAATGCCAAAAGTGTGTGTGCTTGCCTTGCAGCCTTAATAAAACTCAATTGCTCAGTGTTCTGTTTTACTTCAAGAAAAGGGTCACTTCAAATGAGGGAAGTGGCGCAGTGGGATTGTTTTTAGCAGACTGACTGGAGGTGTTATCTTATAAAGCCATAGATGGCTCTTGGAAGAATCGAAACATAAAATAAAGAAACAAATGTTGTAAGCTGTCATCATCAATTAAGTTATGCACCGTGAAATTGCTGCTAATTTTTTTTGTTCACTAGAGATGGTGAGACCGTAAATACTGTGTGATAAAGAGGAAAATAATATCAACCAAGCTGTTGATTGTGATAATAATTGTGATCTGTAGGTTGCTAACAGGCTTGCCTTGTTTGATCAAGTGTCCACTTAGCTGTGACCAGCAGCTAAAGTCCCTCGAAGGCCTTTTGAAGCAACTTGTTGAACCCTTTTCTGACCTTCTGACCTTGTCAAACGACTTGCTGTGCCTTGACAGCTTGGATTGTCTGAAGGGAAATCTTTTTCTTTTGTTTGAAGGAGGCACATTAACTCTTGATGCACTGAGGAGTCGCCCACCCACTTTCTTCCTCCCCTCCTTCCTGGTTGGCACATGAATCCCGCTGAGTGTCAGCAATGTGTTAATCTCATCGGTTCTCATAGGCATTTCCTTTCCTAGGCAAATCTGATTTGTAGACATTTCTTTTCATAGCAGTATTAAATACCAAACTCTCCTCGATAGGGAAGTTCATTAGAGACATGTCTTTGATGACAGTGCTTTGGTTTCAAATACCTTGAAGAAGCTTAAGAAGCCATTGTACTGTAAGCCCTCCTTGATGTCCCTTATTTAGATCTGCATAGTAAATCAAGGAAGGTAAATAACAAGGCAGCAGATGGAAGCAAAGAGATAAGGAAGAATTGTATTTGTATTTTGTTATGATGTTGACAGCTGCTAAAATTCACTAATCTAGTTAAACTGATATGCATTTCAAAGAAATCTAATTTAGCCTCAACTTGAAGGTATTGAGGATAAAGTTCTTTTTATTCCTCCTTTTTTATTATGTTCTTTGCTAATTTATCTACTCCAGATTTAACCTCGCTTGCATAAAGCAGTATGCTTGTTGCAAGGGTCTTAAAATGGTCTGAAACAGTTATGTCTAGACGATGAATTGAGGATAATTGCATATCCTGCAGTGAATAGGGTAAGTTTAAAGAATATCTTTGTTCAACAGAATTGCAAAATTGATACAGATAAGGCACTTTCCCCCCTTTTTAAAAAGTGGTTGCCTATTTCCCACCACATCATCTCTGTGCAAAAGGACTATTATTTAAGAGATAACAAAATTATTGGATAAAATAATCAGACTTGGTAGCATTGTATTTCCTTTTATCCCCAAGACCTCTTGGTTTGGTATTCTGTTGAATCTTTTTTGTGAATAAAAAGCCAATGAGTGGTTCTTTCAGTGTTCTTATTCAAAGAGACAGTGTTCAGACAGCCTTATGGCTTGCCAGCTGCCATCACTTGACATCCTTTAAAAATGAGATGGTTCTGTATCAAGGTTGATAAAACATATTGTTATGGTACTCTGCAGAGTTTTGGGTGAATGCCATTTTCACTTTTAATTTAACACAGTTTTTAAATAACCCAGCAAAGGTTTAAATTATTTAATGTACTGGATTTGCGTTTTAATATAGCAATAATTGTCTGTTATTACAATTATTTTTTTCAAAAGCATGTAACTTACAATGGACTTCTTTCTACTTTCAGGAAACATTGTGAAATGCAAATTAAATGCATATAAAATAAACCTGCCAGGGTATATGCAGCACACTTGTGCAGTGGAGTGGAGTTATGTGTTTGGGATATTTTAATATTTGGAGGTGTAGCATTCATGCAGTGCTAAGTAACACAGCAATCTAGTACTTGACCTTGGAATGCTAACTGAGTAACCAAAAATATGCCATTGTAATAAATGTTTCTTTGAGAGTTGAAAAATGCACTATCAAAGTCAAAACCCAAATCTAAAAGTGTTTTTGCATAAAGTTCAATAGAAAGGATTTATAATTGGAAAAAATACACACAAAACTGCAAAGGCTGAGTTTCTGAAAAACAATTAGGCTTTTAGATCTGTAAAAGACCACAATATTTGATTAGATCTGTGGGTGGAATTTTCTCTTTAATTATGTGTCAAAGCTCAGGCTGGAAAAGCAATGTGCTGCCCTCCATTGCAGCTTCATTGCTGACTTTTTCAGCCATACTTTTTGAAACTTAGTATAAAAGAAAATGCTGGAGATGGCTCCCATGTTAACTAGTTGGTGGGGCATGCTCTGAATTAAGGGCAGTTCTAGCCCAGGCACTACCCTCTCCCCTTGAGAGCTGTACTTGCCTCTATGCCCCCATCAAGGACCATTTTATACGGCTTGTTATGAATGCCACCGATATAATGTCACGCTGGTGTGCAGGTGGGTGGGGGGGTAGTGGGAGATACAGTGGGGAGGCCCGCTAAGTGTATGGTAATGCTGTTCCCCACCTTTCATGTTGTGAACCCCATTATGTCATTGGCTGGAGTGCGAGGACAATCGAGCATGGAAATCCTGGTGGCGTGAAAGCCATTTTGGGAACCCCCCTCAGTTCTCCAACATTACTGCAATTGCTGCCACCCCAAAATGAGGGCAGAAAATCCCGTGCCCTCAAACATATGTTTAAAAATGAATTAAAAAATGGTGCTTTAATATTTTCCCACTCTTGTCACAAACCTGTTTTGATGAAAGGTATAGGTCATTGCCTCTGGTGCCATGTGTGTATCCTATTTCTCATTCACATGCTGCCTCTGAGTGGCATCATCCAAATACACAGCATTATTAGTTTTATATATGTACTTGATGACACCCAATTTTACCTCACCATCAGCTCTGATGATTCCTCCACTGTTGTTAAATGATCAAACTACTTACCTGGCATTGAGTTAGTAGAGTCGTAGTGGCCCTTTGGCCCAGCTTGTCCATGCTGCCCTTTTTTTTAAAACCCCTAATCTAATCCCAATTGCCTGTGTTTGGCCTATATCCCTCTACACCCATCTTACCCATGTAACTGTCTAAATGCTTTTTAAAAGACAAAATTGTACCTGCCTCAGACTACTACCTCTGGCAGCTTGTTCCAGACACTCACCACCCTCTGTGTGGAAAAAATTGCCCCTCCGGACACTTTTGTATTTCTTCCCTCTTACCTTAAACCCATGGCCTCTAGTTTCAGACTCCCCTACCTTTGGGAAAAGATATTGACTATCCAACTAATCTATGCCCCTTATTATTTTATAGGCCGCTATAAGATCACCCCTCAGCCTTCTATGCTCCAGAGCAAAAAGTCCCACTCTATTCAGCCTCTCCTTATAACTAAAACCATCAAGTCCCAGTAGCATCTGAGTAAATCTTTTCTGCATTCTTTCTAGTTTAATAATATCCTTTTCATAATAGGGTGACCAGAACTGTACACAGTATTCCAAGTGTAGCCATACCAATGTCTTGTGCAACTTCAACAAGATGTCCCAACTCCTGTATTCAGTGTTCTGACTGGTGAAACCAAGCGTGCTGAATGTCTTCTTCAGAACTCTGTCCACTTGTGACTCCACTTTCAAGGAGCTATGAACATGTACCTCTAGATTTCTTTGTTCTGTAACTCTCCCCAACTCCCTACCATTAATTGAGTAAGTCCTACCCTGATTCAGTCTACCAAAATGCATCATCTCTCATTTATCTAAATTAAACTCCATCAGCCATTCCCCAGCCCACTGGCCCAATTGATCAAGATCCTGTTGCAGTAGGAGATAACTTCCTTCACCATCCACTATGCCACCAATCTAGGTGTCATCTCAAACTTACTAACCATGCCTTGTATATTCTCATCCAAATCATTAATATAAATAATATAATATAAATTAATAGTACTGGCTGAGCAGAAATTTCTTCCAATTTAGTATGGGAGATGAAGCCATTGTCTTCAGTCCCTGTTGAATTCTATCCTTTAGTTACAGATTTTACCCATCTCTGGCAATTATCTGACATTGAACTAGACTGTTAACAAACTTGATGCCATATTTGATGTCAAGGTGAGCTTCCAACCACATATCTGCACTATAGCTAAGACCGCTTATTTCCAACTCTGTACACCCCCATCTCCATCCCTGCCTCAACTTATTTGCAGCTGAAACCCCCATCCTTGTTTTTGTTGTCTCCAGTCTCAACTATTCAAATGTAGTCCTGACTATCCTCCTGCATTGCACATTTTGAAAACTTGAGGTCCTCCAAAACTCTGCTGCCTATGTTACTCCAGCAAGTTATGTTCACCAATCTATTAGTCTACATTAACTCCTGGTTCAGCAATGCCTCAGTATTAAAAACTCATTTGTGTTTACAAATCCATTGGCTTGCTCACCACATTACACTCCCCCCCCCCCCCCCCCCCCTCCCGTCCACCACCCCACCTCCCTGTCCAAGCTTCGGGCTGCTTGCTGTTATATTGGCATATGGCTCTGTGCCAAACTTAGCTTTACAATGTTCCTATGAAGCTACTTGAGACGTTATATTACATAATATAATATCGGATAAATACATGGGGTGGGATTCATCCAAAAAAATTCTAAGTGTTGAATTTGCATAAAAAATGGAGTAAATCCTGCAGGACTTTTCAGCAGGATTTTCAAAGTGAATCACCCACACTCTGTGCACTGCAGAGTGCACTAGCATGAATCATGCAAAAGATCTGTGGTGGGGCTTATTTCCACTGGAAAGGCTGGCAGCATCGTGCTGAGTGGACTATTGCACATGCGCTGATCTGTCAGTGCCAATGCTCAGTAGCCCCCACGCTGCTGGCCTCCTGTTCACTGGCTAGCGATTGGGAAGGAGGGAGAGTCCCTGGCGGAGTGAGATACAGGGAGGAGACTCTAGCAGGCTGGAGATTTCACTCCTGGGCTGGCTAATGAGATGCTAATACTCATCTCCATAATTTTTTCAGTCCCATGCCGATTTCGCGGAGCTAACGTCTAGCAGCCGAAATGGCCGTGATGCCCAGTGAGCAACCTGCTAAACGGCCTCCGCTTCAGTCTCCTGGCCCACAGCACAGTGGGCTGGGAGAATCATCCTCACGTTGTTTTGTTGTGGTAAACTTGTTGTAGGCACTGATGGAAGACCAGCCCATATTTTGTGAGAGTGAAAGTTGTGGGAAATATTGTCTGCAACTACATAATTAGTCACTCAAGTGAAATAGCAGCTAAATGTATCTGATATTCCAAGGGCGTGATCATATGACGAAATAAGCTCTCCATTGTAGCTATGGCATTTATATTCCATTCATTGGGAGGATAAGATCATAGGTTTCAATGTTATATCCATCACTCACAGAGGCAATAAAGAACATAGTTGTTAAACATCTTTTTGGTGAAGGCCACCATTGGATCATACACTCAAGCCTTAATTGTCTTGTGGATTGAAATCTGGTTCAATTTCAAAATAGTTATTCCTCTTTACTGTTCTGTTTTGCTGTTATCCCTCCTCAACCATTATGATTTTGACTGGCTCATCTGCCCCTAGCCTTTTGCCAGTGGTGTTGTAGAACTAGTCAACAGGGGATACAAAGTTCGAAATTTTTTAACCTTCTACTTCATGCAATCCCACAAAATAATGGGTGAAAGTGAAAATAGAACAGATGAATGAGTTTCAACATCCTATTAAGTGATATCACTCATTCGGATTTAAAGTAACCTTGTTGCCAACTTGAGAAAAACTCTGAAACAGGATTACATGCTAGAGATTTATTTCCTTTGACTAAAGGGAATAAGGGAAAATCAAATCATTACTTTCCTGCAAGTAAAATGCAGGTGAGCCTGGAATTCTCTGCCCACATAGTTCTTTACACCTTACCAATTCTGGTCTTTTGTGCATCCCTGACTTTCACCACTTTGTGGAGATGCTGGCATTGGACTGGGGTAAACACAGTGTTGTCAGACTTCGTACTGTGTTTCACCACTTCGCCATTTGCAACCATGCTTTCAGATACCTTGTCCTAAATTCTGGAATTTCCTCTCTGAACCTCTAACTTTCACTTTATGGTGTTCCTTAAAATCCTGTTCCATTATCAAGCTTTTAGTCATCTTGTCTAATATTTCCTTGGATTGCTCAGTGTCAAATGTTGCTTCATAACACTCTTGTGAAGTGCCTTGGGATGTTTTCAATTCTATAAATGCAAGTTCTTGTCAGGCAGCAGTAGTTTATAGATTTCTAAGGCATGTCTGTAAGATTTGGTGCATTACGATTTGACCCCGAGGGTATATCTGGATGTATGTCTCTACTTTTCACTGTTGCCAATCACAAATGTTCACCCATGAGCCCAAACCAATGTTTCTGCCACAAATCTGTCAAATTCTGCGTTGTTGAGAAAGAAGGAAAATATCCTTGACACAGTGGAATTTGGTGATCAAAGACAGATTATAATCCAAAATTTTTAAAATTGTTTCAGCTCCAGTTTTAACCTGGAGTAGGAATCAGGTGGTAAGCCGGGGTGGGACAAACATCAGACCTCTCAATCTTGGCAGAATGAGGCTGAGGTGATTTTTGTGTCCTAATCCACATGTGAATGCATCCAATCAGCTGTCCATAGAAAACAGGTGGCAGCTGGCCAGTGGGTCAGAGTGGGAATCGGGTGGCAGGACCCTGTTGGTCAGTAGATAGGTTAGGTTTGCCGTAAAGTGATAAGCCGCAGAGGGAGTTTACGTGGGAAGGCACGGAACCTGAAACAGGGAAAGCCTAAATTATTATTGCTGTGCATCTAGAGGAGTGCACACTGTTTCTCCTGGCCCTGAAAGGAAGCTTGCAAAAATACTTACCTTATGGCCCTTACTGGTTCTCACTCATCTTCCTACTGCCTTTACTGGGTAGGGCAGTCATAATGGGGATACAAAAGAAAACCAGCTTTTTTTTCTTTTGTTTAGATTAGACTGTGATATTACAAAAATAAAGATAATTATATTTAATGAATGGAAAACCTGAAAGCCTTAAGAAATTTCTAACTTTAACATATGGTACCTGAAGATTTAATCAAAAAATTAACAATTGTAGATTATTTGTTACAGTTTGTTTATTAGTAACAAGTAAGGCTTATATTAACACTGCAGTGATGTTACTGTGAAATTCCCATATCTGTTCCCCTTTCTGTTATACTGGTTCCTTTTTCATTTTAGAAGAAATGGTGAATAATTTGTAATTTTTTGTCTTTTTTCTTATCCTTATGGACATATTGCTTTAGGCATCACTGTTCTAGTTGAAAAGAGCTAACATATGGAAATAAAAAGTATCACTCTGGGATTTACAATGAATTTGTATCAATGAGAGATGCATCTTAAAAATAAAGACATCTACATTTAAGTCAAGTAATTTGCTCCACATTATATAATCCATTACCATTGTCCTCACTGACTTGCATTGAAACCAAGGTTGATTCCAGGTTTTGCCGGCTGGCTGCAGAGCTGGTGAGAACCTTGCGTTGCCTCCCTTGAAAAGGCTTGCCGTATTAAGTGCCAATAAAGCACTTGTGACTAGAAGTGGGACTTTCCTGGGATTAAGGATCTGGGGGCAGAAAGCTGCCCCTGAGAGCAGCTGGCCAATCAGAGACCAATGAGTTCTCCTTTGCAGGAAGTGACACTGGAAGTGGCGGTACCTGCCAGTAATGCACCCACCAAAATTCCAGGCTTAACATTAGACCCATCCACAAGCAGGATGGGATTTCCAGGGAGGTGATGGCCTGTTGGTATTTTCGCTAGACTGAGGACCCGAGTTCAAATCCTGCCACAGCAGATGGTAGAATTTGAATTCAATTTTTTTAAAAAGCTGTAAGTAAAATCTATTTATGACCATGAAACCATTGTCAATTGTCAGAAAAACCCATCTGGTTTACTAACGTCCTTTAGGGAAGGAAATCTGCCATCCTTACCTGGTCTAGCCTTCATGTAACTCCAGATCCACAGCAATGTAATTCACTCTTAACTGTCCTTAGGCAACTAGGGATGGCCAGTAAGTGCTGGCCAGCCAGAAACGGCCATGTCCCATGAATTAATAATAAAAAAAATTGTCTACTTAAGGGCCTCCCTTGGTTCTGGAGCATGAGAACAGTCCGCAAGCCTTTCAGACCTGGACTTAATTGAGGCAGATTTGGAAAGGTATCAGGGTCCCCACCCAGCATCCTCCAGCGCATATAATTCCCCCCATCTCCAAACTCACCTCAGAAGGGCATTAAGTTCCATCTCCACCCTTTATGTTCCTTAAATTTAAGCTGGTTACTGTAATGTTCAAAGTGCCTTCAATATTTTGCCTTTGTATCTCATTGTAACTTCGTCCATTCTGAACTCTTTATTAATGTGACCTCCAAGATGAAGATGGAAGAGATGACGGTGGTTTTAAAAGAGAGGAGCTTGTATGAGTTGAGGGAACCGTTTATAATGTTTGCAAGAATTTGGACAAAAAGGGAAATTGGGTGGTCAGCGGATTAATGAGAGGGGGATGTCAAAAGAGAAGATGGTCTTATGGACTAAAGAAGCTTGGAGTGGGGTTCGAAGAAGGCTCGGACAGCGTTTAACGGGCTTTTTAGCTTATTGGATGAAGGGAATTTGACAGAAGCAGCTGAATGTACATGCAAAAAGTAAAAATTGTGTTTTTGAACGTGCTAACCAGAGATCAAATCAGATATCTTAGCAAACATGGAAACATAAGAATTGCGAGGGGGATTGAATATAAAAGTAGGGAGGTCTTGCTGCGGCTATATAGGGCATTGGTGAGGCCGCAGCTGGAGTACTGTGTGCAGTTTTGGGTGCCGTACTTACGCAAGGATATTTTGGCCTTGGAGGGAGTGCAGAGGAGGCTTACTAGGCTGATGCTGGAGTTGAGGGGGTTGAGCTATGAGGGGAGGCTGAATAAACTAGGCTTGTACTCGTTAGAGTTTAGAAGAATGAGGGGAGATCTCACTGAGACGTATAAGATGATGAATGGGATGGATAGGATAGAGGTGGAAAGACTCTTCCCGCTCAGAAAGGACAGTAGGACTAGGGGGCACAGCCTCAAGATAAAGGGGGCGCAGTTTAGAACGGAGTTGAGGAAGAACTTCTTCACTCAAAGGGTGGTGAATCTCTGGAATTCTCTGCCCGTTGAAGTGGTGGAGGCTACCTTGCTAAATATTTTTAAGACACGGGTTGATGGGTTTCTGATAAGAGAGGGGATTAAGGGTTATGGGGAGAGGGCGGGAATGTGGAACTGAGCCACGACAGATCAGCCATGATCTTATTGAATGGCGGGGCAGGCTCGAAGGGCCAGATGGCCTACTCCTGCTCCTATTTCTTATGTTCTTATGTAAGAATTGCTGCACTTTCACAACTGGTCATGTATAGAAATGTTAAATCAGTCCAAAGCCAGATGGTAAAGTTGGAAAACAGATGCCAATCTTTTTACTTAGTACTAGATTTATTTTCAGAATGCAACATTACGTATGTCTGTCTCCTCCCAAACCAACACCCAATGTCACAGCAGTTTGTCTTTATCATGCTTTTCTCATAACCACCAGATACGATTATATTCAGACAATTAAGTACTTTTGAAGCGTAGTCACTGCTGTAATAGGAGTAAGTCATTCAGCCTTTCAATATTGTTCCATCATTCATTTTTTTAAGGGTATGTCCACTACTTTTCCCTTTGATGAATAATGAAGAGTTGGAAGGATTCGTGGGCTGAATATCAGCCTGTTGAACACATCATGAACAGTTACTTCCATGGCCAACAAATCCCGTTTGGAACTTACCTAGAGTTAGTGACACTATCACTGCATCACCGGACCTCCTATTCAGCCTCTCTGTGTATTCTTTTGAGCACACTAAAACCAAACTAACTAACTAACTAACAGTCCTTTAAAGGGGCAAGTCTTTCTGTACACTGTTGAATAGCGAAAAACAAAAACAGTAATTAACAAATGAACCTCCCCTTAAAGGGGGAATCTTTTTGTACTCTTGAATAAATAAAAAACAAATACACCAATTAACTAATTAACACCCCTTAAAGGGGCACATAACAAAAATCAAAACTTTAAAAGGAAACTTACTTAAATTAAAGTATTATTTTGGGGACACGATGAGCTCCAGCCTTCGCAGTACCCACCAGTTGCAGAAGGCCTCAAGCTTACTGGTGAACATATGAATGCTCCCTCAACAAGGACACTTATGTGTCCAACATCCATTGAATAGAGGCCAACAGTTGCATCAAAGGTCCTCCTCAGCCACCCATTGCCTGGACCTATTTAGAGACACCATGACCAGTCCTCTAATCTGCTAGCACCCCTTCACACCAGCTGGCCATAGATCAGATTTGTAAACATTTATATTTAAATCAGGAGGTTACATACAACCAGAGCATAATTGACTATTAGCAGGTTCTAAACTCTGAATTGGCATAAATTAACCCTTCAGTGGTAGGCATTGAGAAAATAGAGGGCGTAGGCCAAGAAGAACTGGTCTGTTTGCTGGAAACCCTAAAGGAAAAGTGTCCACTAGCTTTTAATGCTCCGTCTTTCAACTCACTCACACATTAACATGCAGATCATTAGTCCAGTGTCAGTTGGCACTCACTTGGGACTGTATGTGCAGCCATTTAATGTTAGCTCCATGGTAACATATGTTCCTTTTTTTTTGTGTAGGGACTTCCCAAGATGATGTCCCTGCCACCAGACACTAGCAGGAAGCTGCACCATCTCATGACCATGGGTCATATACTCCTGAGCATGGAGGTATCTGCTCAGATATATGTACCTCAGGGGAATCAGATGGAAAGAAAAGGGAGAGAGAAACTGGTGAAGCGCAATGCACAAATAAGAAGGAACAAATGGAGGTGACTGCCTTGGAGCAGAATATCCTGGATGGCCAAGCTGAGCTGTTCCTCTACTGTAGATACACTGTCTTACCTAATTGAGGGTGTCTTGAGTAGGGAGTGGGTGTGGGGTTACCTGTAGATCATAAACAGAGGAACTTCAGGCACTTCTTTGAGAATGTCCAGGGCTTCCTACAAGGTATTTCAGAGACTATACAGGGCTGCTATTTAGAATTTTATTCAGTTATGTGAATGTTTGTGGAAACCTGCAGGCCACACAGAACCAGAGGCAACTCCAAAGATGTCTATTGGCGCTAGATGTCCAAAGCGCACAGGTTTGGACTTGCACACAGAAACATGATGACTGAGCCTTTTGAGATTTGAGTCCTAAAATTAAACGTGCTTTTCACTGATGGCTGGGTGAGGATTAGCTTAAGGGAATTTAGGGCCCATACTCTTTTAGTGGTAACTAAAGAACCTCACAACTGATGCATGATGGAAGAGGAATGGACAAGAGTTTTCAATGAGATGCTACATGCATGCGACTAAACCACCTTTAGAGACTGAAGGAGTGATAAGTAGTGGACATGAGGAGCTAATTGGCTCAAAATCTACAGTAATGACAGAAGTTGCATGACACACCATAAAGATTTAATGTACCACAGTATGCCAAGGGGTTCCATTAAGGCTGCTGTCACTTTCTGTTGAGGGAGCATTTACGAAGAGCGCACGATTAGGTAGGATATGTTGTATACTTTAAACCCTCAGTAGTAGGGAGATAAATTGGTTTCATGTACTTTAGATTGTAGAGTTGAAATTTATTTACAGAAGGAGCATACTAATGTGGTCAATGATGGGTTGATAAATATGTGTGGCTGGAGAGAGATTGTTAATTGAGTACTGTCTGTTCATTGGACTGATAGATTGTGCTTCATGCTGTACCACATCTTGAAAGAACACATCTGTAAGAGTTAAGTAAAAGACTTGTCAAACTATGGTTGTTACATAAATCTGGTTGCTTAACACTGACACACCTTTTTCTTCCTCTGTTGCTGCAACTCCCCTATACGAATGCTTTAGATTGTGTCTTTTGGTTTCATCTTCCTGGATTGTGGCATCATGCAATATATAGGTCCAGGTAATTTTGAACATCTTGTTTGGACAATAGTGAAGCATCATGTCCTTTCTCTTAATAATCTGTCAGCAACATTAGAATCTCTGGTTCAGTAGGTGGAAATTGAAGATTATGGTGCTGGACTGGTGACAGAGCCCATCAGTTTAAAACAGTGATAAATTGGTGAAGTTCAGTTTAATACACCTGGTAATTTATGGGTTAGAACCAAACAAAATGATCATGGAGGTTACTGTCCCTCTATAATTTTGTGCATAGAGACTAGGTAGCATAAATCTAATAGTCTCTTGTGTGCAGCAGGACATACCTGTTCAGACTTACCCGTATAGTGTGCCAAGGTGTGAAGTTTACTACAGGCCAGGTGAGTGTTAGATATCTGAGGTGCAGTTGAAGCTGTCTTTTTTTCCTTCACAGAAGCTCTTCCAAATTCTTTACCACCATTGAGATGCCCAATGGAATTCCCATGTTTAACATTTTTAGTGCTAAGGTAGCTGTGGTGTTTAACAGTGTTATAGGAAAAGGTATCTGTAAAAAGTACTTTTGCATTGTGGCAACAAATACTTAGCAGCAAGTAATATACCAAAGGTAATGCTGAGGCATCTGTCTGATGAGCAGGAAAGACTTAAAATGCTACTTTCAACTGTCAGTCACCTTTTCAAAAGTTAAATGTCTAAAGGCCAGTGCAGCAAAGCCCAGTTACACTTGTTTTAAGTAGGTGAACTAGATTTAAGAAAAAAATATTTTTGAAGAATGTTGAAATTGGCACTGAAGCATTTAACTATGGTTGACTAATAACAAGATGTATAATTACACTCACACATGCTCTGCTGCAGTCTATATTAAAAAGGAACATTTTTCACCTATGAAATTTGGCACCTTCTGAATTAATGTTAAAACAAAGAAGAAAATACCTTTGGCTTCATCAGCCCGAATCTTCTGGACTTTTAGAAGTCTCAGGCATTGGAAGCATTTCATGGTCTTGACCCTACTGGTGTGTGAACTCCGCACCGCTGATACACTTTTACAGGAGACAACCAATTAGCACTACCTTTGGGATCCCTGCTCAGTTAAGGAAGAAACTGGGTTCCAGAGATAGGAGTTGTATTCAATGTGGCCTGTGGGCAGAGCCACTGGCTGCCTTCCAGATGTGAGGGGCCTGCAGCAGGAGTGGCAGTAGCACAATGGGGCTGCTTTCAGTCAGAGTGGAGCAGCTGCCATTGCATCAAGTACATAGAACATAGAACATTACAGCGCAGAACAGGCCCTTCGGCCCACGATGTTGCGCCGACCAGTTAAAAAACAATGACCCTCTAACCTAAACCAAACCCTTTCCATCCATAAACCTATCCACGGATCTCTTAAACGCCCCCAAACTAGGCGCATTTACAACTGCAGCAGGCAGGACATTCCAATCCCTCACCACCCTCTGGGTAAAGAACCTACCCCTGACATCCGTCCTATAACTACCACCCCTTAATTTAAAGCTATGCCCCCTCGTGCTAGCTTTCTCCATCCGAGGAAAAAGGCTATCACTGTCCACCCTATCCTAACCTCTAATCATCTTATATGTTTCAATAAGGTCCCCTCGCAGCCGCCTTCTTTGTAACGAAAACAACCTCAAATCCCTCAGTCTCTCCTCATAGGACCTCCCCTTCATACCAGGCAACATCCTGGTTAAACCTCCTCTGCACCCTCTCCATAGCCTCCACATCCTTCCTGTAATGTGGGGACCAGAACTGCACACAATACTCCAAGTGCGGACGCACCAGAGTTTTGTATAGTTGCAACATGACGCTGCGGCTCCTAAATTCAATCCCCCTACCAATAAACGCCAAGACACCGTATGCCTTCCTAACAACCCTATCTACTTGATTCCCAACTTTCAGGGATCTATGTACACATACACCTAGATCCCTCTGTTCATCCACACTACAGCAGTACAGCAGTAGCAAAGACATTAGTCTCTGTGAACTGAGTGCAATGGCATGCCTTTTGCCTGGGGCTACATGAGCTTTGATAATTACTGCTGGCAAATGATTAAAAGATCTCAAACATTACACAGCTTGGACCTCACACTGTGATGCTACATCCTTTGCTTTGCCAGTGTCCTGATGCAATGTGTGATCCACGCGTTGCCAGGAAATTTGCCTCCCTCTATAAAATTAGTCATTAATGAAAGCCTTTAAATGTCTTAATTGCTAGTTGTCTCCTCGCAGACAGGTGGCTGATTTCACTCCCACCCTATCCCAGGGAAAGTCACCCAGGGGCAGGGACATGTTGGGGGAGCTGATCTGGTGTACTGTTGCAAATTATCATTGTAGTCCCCCTTACTACTATTCTATAGTACATGCACCCTATAACTGCATTGAAAATTTGCTTCTTTATATCTTTCTCACTTGTTAGTGGCTATGGAATGCGTTCAGTGGTGTAATGATACTACTTCTGTTTATTAGCTGTAACCAGATAGATTCTGGGACATCTTCTCAATGTATGTTCACGTGTATGGGAATCATACGTTTATACCCATGGAGGAAAAGCCAGGAAGTTGTTGTGTAACTTTGCCTGTCCGTATCAGAATTGTTGTGTAACTTTGCCTGTCCATATCAAAAATCATTGAATTTTTTCAAGCACTGTTCTATCATTACAGAGCTGAGAGATAGAACTCAGCGTTTCTGCTAAAAGCATGAGTACTAGATACTTGCCTGAGGTTTCCTCCCATGGACACTTGCCAGTCTTTCTTTCTTTTACATATCCAAGAGTCTCTGAAGCTAAGTCTCATTAAAGATTTGTGCTCTTCTTTGCTGCCTTTCAACACCCTGCTTCTCCCGTTGAGTGTCTCTACCCAGTTCTAACCTTGAAGCTATGCTTTAAAAGTGCTACAGAATCTCATATTAAGCCATCTATTTATTACACATATCTGAATGTTCAATCTTGCAAAATAATTAGGACTTAGTCTGCTTCACTCCAAGTCTTTTGCTGAAGTCCTAATCTAGTCTAGACCATCCTGTACTGACTTTGTTTCCTCTCAACTCAATATTCTCTTATATTGGAGCTACACTCACCTGCTGTCAGTAAATATTTAAATAAGCTCAAGTAATATTTAAATAAGCTGACCTAGCAGCTTATAGTATTGTCCAATTACACCCTATTTAATTTCATTTTTATTAGCTTCAAGTAAGCTCTGGTCTATATGGATATATTAAAGATGGATACACTGAATTGGGAGCCAGAGGATAAACACAATGTGTGTCAGAGCACACATACCAGAAACTGTAAGTATTGGAAATGGGAAAGGTGATGCTTACTGTTTGGAGCAATGCACAACATTGGTTAATTGGATGCAGCTTGTTGCATATCGGTACCTGGTCTAAATATAGTATTGGCATTACTGGTGACCTGAATGCCAAACTTTTTACAGTTAGTTTGAAGGTTCCACACTTTGTAACTGATGCGTCACTTGGTCCCTTGCAAATCAATCATTGCTGCAAGTGTACATTTTTAAAGGTGGTTGAAGATGTGTCTTCGTTCTTGTATGTTGTATCTGCTCTTGAAATGTTAGTTCAAGAATACATTTAGCGTTCTTCACTTTACCTTCAGATTCTCTCTCTTTTTCAGCATCTTCTCAAAGGCAGTTAGGGTTGCACATTAAATACTAGCCTTAGTAGTGGCATTCAGATCCCATGAATGAATAAAAAAGATAAAAATCACAGTGGCTTTTTAAAATTTATTTGAAGAGGTATTCCTATCTTGGGGTATAAAGATACAGAAGTAGAAATTATATTTCACATTCACACAGATTATCTGTTATAAATTTATTTCAATCTGGAATTATGTACTCAATAAGATCACGTTGATTAAAATTCTCCCTTATAAATGCAACTAAAGCATCTTTGGAGTCTATTATACTTGAGGCCATGTTGGCTTAAGGGGTTAACACTTTTATAGGTGCACCATAGAAAGCATTCTTTCTGGTTGTATCACAGCTTGTTATGGCTCCTGCTCTGTCCAAAACCGCAAGGAGCTACAAAAGGTCGTGAATGTAGCCCAGTCCATCATGCAAACCAGCCTCCCACCCATTGACTCTGTCTACACTTCCTGCTGCCTTGGCAAAGCAACCAGCATAATTAAGGACCCCACGCCCCCAGGCATTCTTTCTTCCACCTTCTTCCATTGGGAAAAAGATACAAAAGTCTGAGGTCACGTACCAACTGATTCAAGAACAGCTTCTTCCCTGCTGCCATCAGACTTTTGAATGGACTTATCTTGCAATAAGGCTCTACACCCTAGCTATGACTGTAACAGTACATTCTGCACTCTCTCGTTTCTTTCTCTATGAATGGTATGCTTTGTATAGTACACAAGAAACAATCCTTTTCACTGTATGTTAATACACGTGACAAAAATAAATCAAACCCAATATTAGAAAAGAAAGCTCCTAAAACAGCAAGTGGGCTTTCTTAACTGGAGCGTTGAAGATACGGTGTCCATGCTTGCAAAGAGGTTTTGAGAGAGCTAAATTAGTCCAAAAACATTCAGTGAACCCTCAGTGGCTGTGTTATTGTGGAGATGGGTGGAGTTTAAGAAGGCTCTTGTTTCGGTTTATTGGAGTGTCTTACAGCAGGGGATGAAGGTACCGAAAAGGTGTTACTCTTAGCAGGCTCTCAACAACTAAGGCTCAGGGAAGCCCTGTGAGCCATTTATAGTTCAGCGCTACTGGGAGGCTGGAGTTTGGAGAAACCCAGAGGCAGTGCCAGATTAATGAAGCTAGCAGTCTACAAGAATGGGAGTGAAACTTTATAAATCCCATGGAACACAACCTTAGGAAAAGAGATTGAACCATTGGGAAGTGAACAGTCGTTGAGGCAGTGTGAGTCAGAGCAGTTTTTGAGGGAATTTGGAAGCTAGATCTTCAAAAGTGAAGAGCTGAATTTCTTCACCAGGGAGATAGAATTTTAATAAGATTTTGTGACTCAGTGTTCATTAGCATTTGGGTGTTTTGCTGAGAGATCCATGAGATTTTTCTTAGTCGCATCTGCCATTTAATCTGCAGTATGGTGTGTTTGACCAAAATTTGCTTGTTGACTCATACTTATCTCATGTTAATTATGAATGAATGTTAGGGTATAAGATAGACATTGTTTTACTTTTGTCTTTGTAGTTGTGATAGATGGAGTGGAGTTCACTTCATTCAATACTCACACAGTGGTCCAAATAAAAATTGTTTATTTAAAGGCCTTCAGATTCTCAGCAAAAACAGAAAAGAAAGGAAATAACCACTTGGCTCTTCTTTGAGCCTAATATTACACACAATACATTCCTATTTAAAACATAAGACCAGAAGCACAATTAGGCCATTCAGCCCATCGAATCTGCTCCACCCTTCAATCATGGTTGATAAGTTCTTCAACCCCATTTTCCTGCATTTTCCCCATAAACATGGACAGCTATTTTGTTTTGCAGGAAAAACTCAACACAGCGTGTAATAGCAACAGTCCTTCAGGAGGGCAAGGCAGAGGTAATGTTAAAACATAATGAAGAACATAAGATTACCAGAGCAAGTTCTCCTAGAGGGCAAAGTGCAGTCCAAATCAGGGTTTCCATACAGTCCAAGGTCAGTAGTTATACACAGCAAATTCTTCACTCTTTAAGGCACCTTCCTGTCATTTGTCAAATTGGCATATGCTTTAGCAGGACTGATGCTCTGCTTCTATGGTCTAGCAATACTACACAGTTGATCTCCATTGCTTCCATCCCTGATGAGGGTTTTCCATCAGTCCACAAGTGACTTCCAGGTTGACTTCCTGTGTCCATCTCAGTTGGGGAGGACTCTGTCAAGCATATTTACTTTGTTACTGTTTTCTCATTTAATTAGAGCAAAGGTACTCCTTTCCAGAAGTAGTAAATTTCTGACGTTCATTTCCTGCCTTGCTGTTAATATGAATGTTTTGCACATGTGTTTGTACGACTGTTGACTTGAAAAACAAGTTCTTGAAATTGCAGTGGAGTTGGTTTCCATCAGCGCAGTGCAGTCCTCCAGATTTGTAAAATTCTGGATAAACTGCATGATTGCAAAAATACGGAAAGTGCACTAGAAATGGTTGTCAGGATCATTTTCATCCATTTTCCTGCTGTCATTGACTGAGGCTGAGCAATAGTACTATTAACTGACACAGATCATGGGGAGCTGAAGGTGAGATGATTTCAGCCATTGTAATTTAGTTACAAATTATTTGTAGTGAAAGTAGCCTATCATACTGTATAGTACTCAGTATGAAAATTATAGGTCGATAGGCACAGCATATGGATGGGAAAGGCTTTAGCTATCATGACATTTGTTACTTTTAAACTTGTTTTTTTTTGAAAGAATTCTTGCCTTGTGCATGAAGTGCAATGAGAGAGAGTTTGTTTTGTTTTGTAATTTCATCATGGGATATGGAAGTGTTCTATACCTTCTTGAATTATTTAAGTGTGTCATAGCAGTTTTGGTACAACTGAGTGGCTTGCTGGCCATTTCAACAGCACATAATTTGTACTTAGTTAGTACCTTTTAACATAGTAAATATATGCACATCAAAGAGTATGATGAAGGTAAATTTAATCAATTTGTGAATATGGGGCAGATGACCAATGGCTAAGTCAAAGATGATTTAAGAAGTGTCTTAAAGAAAGAAAAAGAGGTTAAGAACATAAGAACTCGGAGCAGGAGTAGGCTGTGTGGCCCCTTGAGCCTGCTCTGCCATTCAATAAGATCATGGCTGATCTTTTTGTGGACTCGGCTCCACTTACCCACCCGCTCACCATAACCTTTAATTAATAGAACCATAGAAACCCTACAGTGCAGGAAGAGGCCATTCAGCCCATCAAGTCTGCACCGACCACAATCCCACCCAAGCTCCAACCCCATATCCCTACATATTTTACTCACTAATACCTCTAACCTACACATCTCAGGACACTAAGGGGCAATTTTAGCATGGTCAATCAACCAAACCCACACACCTTTGGACTGTGGGAGGAAACTGGAGCACCTGGAGGAAACCCACGCAGACACAAGGAGAATGTGCAAACTCCACACAGTGACCCAATTCCTTTATTGTTCAAAAATTTATCTATCCTTGCCTTAAAAACATTCAATGAGGTAACCACAACTGCTTCACTGGACAGGGAATTCCACAGATTCACAACCTTTTGTGTGGAAGAAGTTCCTCCTCAACTCAGCCCTCAACCTGCTTCCTCTTATTTTGAGGCTATACTCCCCAGTTGGAGTTTCACCTGCCAGTGGAAACAACTTCCCTGCTTCTATCTTATCTATTCCCCTCATAATCTTAGATGCTTCTATACGATCTCCCCTTATTCTTCTTAATTCTAATAAGTATAGCCCTAGTCTACTCAGTTTCTCATAAGCCAACCCTCTCAACTCTGGAATCAACCTAGTGACTCTCCTCTGCACCCCCTCCAGTGCCAGTATATCCTTTCTCAAGTAAGGAGACCAAAACTGTACATACTACTCCAGGTGCGGCCTCACCAGCATCTTATACAACAGCAACATAACCTTGCTGTTTATAAACTCCCATGTCTTTAGCAATGAAGGGCAAAATTCCATTTGCCTTCTTAATTACTTCCTGCAGCTGCAAACCAACTCCTTGAGATTCTTGCACAAGTACACCCAGGTCCCTCTGCACAATAGCAAACTGCAAATTTTTACTGTTATTCCTACCAAAATGGGTGACCTCACATTTACTAACATTGTACTTCATCTGCCAGACCCTTGCCCACTCAGACTATATATTATCCCTTTGCAAACTTTCAGCATCTCGGCACACTTTGCTCTGTCACTCACATAAGTGCCATCTGTGAATTTTGACACACTACACTTGGCCCCCAACTCCAAATCATCTATGTAAATTGTAAACAATCATGATCCCAACACTGATCCCTAAGGCACACCACTAGAAACTGACCCCCAATCAGAAAAATACCCATTTACCCCCACTATTTGCTTTCTGTTAATTAACCAATCCTTTATCCTTAAGGAAGGGAATTCCAGAGTTTAGGGGCTTGGCAGCTAAAAATGCAGACATCACTGGTGAAATACATAAAATTAGGGATGTTCAAGAGATCAGAATTATATGAATGCAGATGTCTTGGAAGATTGTCGGACTGAAGGAGATAACAAAGATGTGCGGGTAAGGTTGATTGGCCATGCTAAGAAATTGCCCCTTAGTATCCAGGGATGTGTAGGTTAGAGGGATTAGTGGGTATAATGTGTAGGGATATGGGGATAAGGCCTGGGTGGGATTGTGTTCAGCTCAGACTCGATGGGTCGAAAGGCCTCTTTCTGCACTGTAGGGTTCTATGATTCTATGATACAAAATTAATAAGGGAAGAGGCTATTGGAAGGACTTGAAAACAAGGATGAGAATTTTAAAATTGAGGCTTTGCTTGACTAGGAGCCAATCAGCAAACACAGAAACAATAGGTGAGTGAGACTCGGTGTGATGAAGACATTGCCATGAGAGTTTTGGATTAAGTTTTCAGAGAGTAAAATGTGAGAGGCCGGCCAAGAGTGTACTTTTTTAGTTAAGCCTAGGACTGACAAATGTATGGACGAGAGTTTCAGCAGCAGATGAGCTGACACAGGGTGGAGTTGTGTGGTGTTATCAAAGTGAGAATAGACAGACTTAGTAATGGCATAGATATCCAGCTGGTAGCTCTTCTCAGGGCCACTTGTCTCATCAAGGTTGTGAATAGTCTTCAGCCTCAAACGTTTGCTAAGCAGGTGGATGGAGTCCTTAGCTAGGGAATGTACTTTATAGCGAATCAAAAGGAACTTCTGTTCATCCAGTATTGGATGTTGGACAAACAGTTTGATAATTTAGTAGGAATGGAAGAGTCAGGAGAGATGCTGATCAGTAACATCTGGGTGTGGCCAATTATTTTGGAAACATCCGCTGTGTTTTTGGATGATGTTGTTGAAGGGCAGCATGTGGATGAGAACTAGGAGGAAGCCCAGAATAGATCATTGAAGATCACATAGAAACATAGAAAAACTACAGCACAATAGGCCCTTCGGCCCACAAGTTGCGCCAAACATGTCCGTACCTACTAGGCATACCAATAACCCTTTATCTTACTAAGTTCCATGCACTTATCTAAAAGTCTCTTAAAAGACCCTATCGAATCCGCCTCCACCACCACTGCCGGCAGCCAATTCCATGGACCCACCACCCTCTGAGTGAAAAGTTTACCCCTGACATCTCCTCTGTACCTACTCCCCAGCACCCTAAACCTGTGTTCTCTTGTGGCAACCATTTCAGCCCAGGGAAAAAGCCTCTGAGAATCTACTCAGTTAATACCTCTCAACATCTTACACACCTCTATCAGGTCACCCCTCATCCTTCGTCTCTCCAAGGAGAAAAGACCGAGCTCCCTCAACCTATCCTGATAAGGTATACCACCCAATCCAGGCAACATCCTTGTAAATCTCCTCTGCACCCATTCTATGGCTTCCACATCCTTTCTGTAATGAGGCAACTAGAACTGAGCACAGTACGCCGAGTGGGGTCTGACCAGGGTCTTATACAGCTGCAGCATTATCTCCCAATTCCTAAACTCAGTTCCTCGATTGATGAATGCCAGTATACCATACGCCAGAGGAACTGGAAAATAATTTGTTGCAAATGATACTAAGCTACGAATTGATGAATAAGAATGTAAACAAACAAGCACAGTACCTCCCAGCTGGGTGACAGTGAAGATGTGTTAGAGTATGGTTTGATCAAGCGTGTCAAAGGCTGCACACAGGTGCAGAAGGATGAGATAAAATAGTTCACCTTCATCACAAGCACATGGATATTTCTAACAAGAACAGTTTCACCACTCTGACAAGGTTGGGAACCTGATTAGAAGGATTCTGACGTGCAGTTCCAAAAGTGAAGGCCGTGGATTTTGGAGGTAGCAACATATTCAAGTGCTTTGAAAAGGAAAGGGAGGTTAGAGATGAAGCAATGATCTGCAAGGACAGTGGGGTCATGGGTTGTTTCTTTTGGTAGAGTGTGTTAATGATGGCAGAATTAAAGTTGAGAGGGACATACTTGAAGAGAGTGAAGTGTGGGCAATGTCAACTTGACATGGGGATCAGGAAGACAAGTTGGGTGATCAGCAGTTTAATGGGAACAGGGTTGAGGGAGCAGGAGGTGTGACTCCTGGACAGGGTGAGCTTGGAGAAGGTAAGAGGGGAGATGGAAGAGAAATCAGAGAAAGGCGTGAACTCTGAGTTGGGGAAGTGGGGATCCTTAGCGGAAGTTTGACCTGGTGGTCAAGTGGAAGGGAATGAAATAGCAGAGGCAGCTGATCAGACAGCCTCAAACTTAGTGACAAAAATCCATGAGCTCCTCGCATACATTATTGAAGCAGACGAACCAAAGGTTTAAGAAGATGGTTTGCAGTAGAGAAAACAAGCCAAGGGTTCCTTTTCCTTTTCAGGATGACCTTGGGAAATAATATTAGCAATATTAGCAGATGATAGCAGGACTCAGTAATACTTTATGTGGCCCAACCAGTTCTGGGAGTGAGCAGTTAAACCGGTGATCTGCCATGTCCATTTGAGTCTGCCTCTTAGACTTATGGCCTGAGATGATGGCTATATCAGGGGATAGCAGGGTGAGAGCGAAAAAATGATTTATTAGGGCATTAAAGTTGGAGATGGCATTGAAAATGTGATTGAGCAAATCAGAAAACTCAGATTTCAGAGGCTAGCTGTGAATAAGCCATATTGTTGTGGGCCTGGAGTCACTTCCAGACCAGACACTGTAAGGGTGACAGATTTCCTTCCCTAAGAACATTCGTGAACCAGTCAGGTTTTTCATGGAATCCCGAAAGATCAGAAGAAGGCCATTTGGCTCATTGAGCCTGCACTGATAGCAATCCCACCCAGGCTCTATCCCCATAATCCCACATATTTACCCTGCTAGTCCCCTAACAGTAAGAGGCAAGTTAGCATGCCCAAACCAACCTAACCCACACATCTTTAGACTTGAGAGGAAACCAGAGTACCCAGAGGAAACCCACGCAGGCACTGAGAGAATGTACAATCTCCACACAGACAGCGACCCTCAGGTTGGAATTGATCCTGCGTCCCTGGCGCTGTGAGGCAGCAGTGCTAACTACTTTGCAGCCCAATTATGACAATGCAATATTTTCATGATCATTAAAATTGATGATTGCTATTTATTCCACATTTATTGTATTAGCCAAATTTAACTTCTTCAACTGACATGGTGGAATCTGAGCCCATAACTCCAGGATATTATGGAGCCCATGTTTCGAGTTAACAGACTTGAAGTATTGGCTCCATCCTTTCTCAGAAGCTGTCAGACCTGTTGAGTTTCTCCAGCATTTTCTGTTTCACAGTATTTTCCCTTTACCTCTAGGTTATTACTTCAGTTGTGTAGCCAATATGCTACTTTCACCTGCACTGGCACTTAGGAGCAAAATGGATTTGTTACGAGATTGTTGGCTTAGCCCTTTAAATTTCCAGTTGTAGTGAATGCCTTGACTGTGTATTTAAGAAAGTCCTACATACACATGGTTACTCTGGAAATTCTCTCTAAGCCGGCCAGTATCCATTATGTTAAATTATCGGTGGTCAGTTTTTTTCTGGTGCCCAGATATTAATTTTCTTCTTCATATTGCCCATACAAATGAATTTTTAAAAATAGCACATCATAATGAATTTGACCTAACTTTGTGTTATTTTCCACAAAATAAGGGTAAGTTTGAGGTAACCTCTCAACCACTTGAGGGGAAAAAGTAAGCTTGTCTTTATGAAATTAGTTAGAGGGGAAGGAGGTGCCAAGGCTATTTTAAAAGGAAGTGACTCAAAATCACATAGAGACTGCAGACAGAAAACTTCGTAATGCTTAAATCTATCAAAATGCTTTTTAGATTGGAGAGCTATACCAGGCAAGATTTTCCTCATTGGCTGATTTTAATTCGAAAGGACACTGGGATAAATCTTTTACAGCTGAGAACCTGTCTACTTTTCCTCACTATGCCATGTCCCATGTGTATTATTATCCTGCTTTGGAATGGGGAAGATGGAAGCTGGATGGAAAAGACAGTAATTTAATGTCTGTAAGACACATAATGAGCTGGATTTTATGGTTTCCTCACTGTGTGTGTTTTTGGCAGGGAGACAAACGAAGTGTGCCACTGACTTCCTGCCCACCCTGACCCTGGTCCCCATAGACCCAAACACCCCTAAACCTGCCCATCTTGGGACCTATTGATAGTATTCAGTAACCAGTTATTACTAGGTTAAAACCCTTAATTGCCTTCACTGCCATAATATGCTGGGGAGTGGCAGGCGGATGAAAGTGGGAAGTCTTTTTAAGCAACATTGATGAAAATATGGGAAGGTGTGACACATCATTTGGGGGATGCTCTATGAGTATCAGGGCACCCATTCCAGGATGTTAACCCCCTCCTCTCTGCCTGGCCTCCAAAACTTGTTCCCTCCATAGGGTGCCCTATTTCCTCCTCAGGGAACTACCTGGGTCTGCTATCCATCTACAATCTCTGTGGGCCATCTGGAAATCTCTGCAGGCCCCACTGCTGAGTTCTGGGTGCTGTTGAGACTGCTATAGGTGCCAGCCAATTAGATTGGCTGGCAGCTGTCAAGGGTGAGGCTACCCCTCACTGAGGGCTGGAAATCTTGTCCTCAAATTGTTTAGAGTCGGTTATTGTTGTTTTGCTTCCTGTACTGGGTGATATACAAGGTCATCTCTCATCTGTTCCCACAATGAAGTTTTCCCTGGAACACGTGTCTAGTCCATCATCAAAGACTTATAGCTTGAGGGGCACTGCTCTGCACCTAGCATGGCCGACCAGATGTGTCTCCCGCTCTTACAGCGTGCCATTGACCTGTTGGAAGGATTTTACAGGTTGATGCTCAACATATTGGTCAAATTATGAATGCACCTTCCTTGGCTTCAACCTGAAGCTTCTGGTTTCGAGGTAGGGTTGCTACCTGTAGGACCACTATGTTATTGCTGTGAGGTGGCCATTTTTAAAGTTGGTTGGTTTGGGAGGAGTGAGCAGTATGCCCTTCCCCCATCCCAGTAAAATTCTACTCCATATCTTAGGCTAGTGTTTCATCAAGACGTTGAAACCACAATTTAAAAACATTCTTAAAGAGATGTGTTACTCCTTGTAATCTGGAAAAAGCACCCAACATTTCACCGATAAGGGAAAGAAGTCCACAAAAATCATGGTCCAGGCAGTAATCGAGTTGGGATTGTGTCTCCTCACCCCATTAAGAATGACATCAGGACCCAGATTTCCTTCCCTTGTGATGGCTTTAGAGTGTATCTTCAAATTCTACTTTCATCTTAAAAGCAAAAATGGCCCACAACCAAACAGAAGAAAGTATAATCTAAATCCCTTCATTAAGGTTCATGCTACAAATTAACAGTGAGCCATTTCCAAAATTGTCTGCCACTGTATGGGAAGAAGGGGATGAAAATTGAAAAGGTCCATCAAGAGTTGGTACAAAGAAGAAACAGGTGTTTGTTAAATTTATTGTCAGTGAAATGTTTTTATCACAAACAGAACTATAGAAAATGATTTGTGGCAAGGTTGGACAAGTCTGTGAAAAGGAATTGATTTTCCCCTGAAAGTCTTAAAAGCTGGAAAAGAACTCACTCACTGGCAGAAAATGACCAAGCTGAGTTTGTTGGCATGGTCTCTGTGTAGACACCAGTTCCCCTATTTCAATTCCAACCGTATCAATGGCACTTCTCCTCAGGATTTGAAAGGTTGCTGTCTTGCCTAGGGCAGCAGATTGGACAATACAGGGTTGACCTCCTGTAAGTTCCTCTTTATCTTGTAGACTGTTCTCTACTGAAACTAGAAGTGTCATGACATACATTGATAGTCAAGTTGTTTGGGTTAGTCATGACACAACCCACTATGTGAAACACTGGGTAGAAATTAGGAATTCTTTCTTCCTGGAAAAAAATGGCACCTCCTGTTTGTTAATCATCAAACATCATTATAGCCATTTGTCTCCAGAACTGTCCTGTACATGCTGTTTGAAGCTTCAGTGCCTACTGTTGTGAGCATCGTGCTTTGAAATCATGAGTTCTTTGTGAACTATGTGCAGATCAAAGTATAGCCCCCAAATTTAAAAAAAAGTTATCATCATATAAACCCATCCAGCACTTGTATTAATAGTGTCAAATAAAAATAGTATATCCCCACTTAGAGGTGATTTTCAACCCACGTTTGCCATCTGAGAGAATGGCAACACAGGCTGAAAATTTGGAATAGATCACAAAGGGCGAGAACCTTTTGTTTTTGATGCATGTATTTGCATTAATGTTAATATCATTACACAGAGGCTCCCCCCACATCCCACACCCTCCCCTGCGGGCGCCGTCCCCCATGGGCACTCTCCCCTGTGGGTGCCAGTCCATGTGGGTGCCCCCACCCATGTGGGCAGCTCCCTCCACCCACGTGGGTGCCCCCATGCAGTCCCTCTGCCCCCTGTACGCACACACAGATGCGCTGCCCCCCCCCGCCTCACAATTGCACCCAAGCTATATGTTTAAATTTTGCCGACGTGGCTTACAACAGGCTGACCCAGACATAAATCTGTCTTGGGGGTCTCCCCGATGCCATAAAGGTGAGTATAGGCAGCACCCTGGCACTGCCCTGGTAAAGGTTACTGGGGACAAGTTGACACAGATGCATTTATGGTTGGATGGTGGTGAGGAGGAGGCAGTGGAATTGGGAGCTGTGGGGATGCCAGTGTTGACAGTTTTTGGGGAGGAGGAAGGGTCCATTGCTGGGTATTGACTGTCGGGGTGTGGGGAGAGTGTGATGCTGGTAATCATCATGTTGGGGGAGAGATGCTGGTTTTGATCATGGGGGTGGGGGAGACATCCCAGAAGACCTTCATTCTGGAGTGTGCGGGAATGTTATTTTTTTCCTTAGCAAAGTTGGCACAGCTAACTTTGGCACAGCCAACTTTGCTGAGGTATTTAGGCCCTGCTCTTCAACAGGACAGCATGAAAACATTACCCTCCTTTTTTTTGATAAAGTGCCATTAGATCTGAAGAGAAAACCTGCCTGTTTCTCTGGAGGACAACACACTGGTTTTCAGTCCGGATCCTGACACTTTGCCATTTTTTGATAAGATTCCGCCCAAAGCTTTTGGAAAATCAATTGTCTTCAATAGGTATCTTTTCAGAGATACATACAAACTGCCATGTTTATATTAAGAGCGTAGATACACAGTCTGGACATTATTGCAGTCTGCTTTCAGAATTCAAATGACCCTCAAGGCAACTCCACAACTCCTGGATCTTATGGAATGTGCTCTCTGAACTGTACAAAAACCTTCAGCCTGGAGTGCATTGCCGCAAACAAAAACTGCCACTGCAATTAGTTTTCCAGTTCAATGTTATGGAAGTGTTTATTTTCCTTGTGATTTCAAAATTGGTGCCTTTGCCATTAAGATAGGGAAAATATTTTGCAGCCTTTTAAAGAGAATAACTAAGTAACTTGTCATTTCTCTGGATAATTTTTCACTTTCAGAAAGGCGGATATATGTAAAAGTGTAACTAATGCAGGGAAGAGGGAAGAACTGAATGGATTCTAAACCATAGAAGCTGTGAAAGATGCAATGATCCTACATTTTGTCGCATCAAAGTCATAAATGGCATCCTATGTCACTGTGACAAAGGCAAACTATTCTGTCCTCACCCATCTACAGACTTTGACAGGCTGGACCTGGACTGGACTATTTCCACCCCCCCGCTGCCGGTTCAGCTCTTCTGAGTCTGAAACCCATTACCTGGAGTTGACCATTCCAAAGTTGCCCATGAAGCAGCACAATGAGGCACTGTTTTACAATGTGTTCTTTGTCTTGCAGTATTTGGAAGCGGTAGCATGTTTTTATTAATTGCAGCTGAAAATTAGTTTATCACAAAATCAGCATTTTATTCCGCCACCTGTGAATAATCTGACTTTAAGTAACTTGTTTGTTTCATTGGTGTATAGCAGTCAGTTACTTCACTTATTTTTTTTTACCTTCCATAAGGTGCCTAACAGTGTCCCTTCATCTAAAAGGAAAAGCTTGATTTTAAAAGCCTCCTTAAGGACCACAATTAATGAGAATTCACTATGCTGCTTAATTTGATCCCGGACCATGGCCAGTTTTTGAGCTTGTGATGGAATCTGTAGGTCTAGCTTGTATTTTTTTTGAGACAGATCCTAATTGAAAAAGGAAATTGACCTTCCCGGGTGCTAAGGAAAGGCTGAGAATTGGAAACCAAGGCATTTAAACTATTAAAGGAGACCTAGCCATCAGAGGGTAGTAAATGAAAAGTGTGGCGATACAGCAAATATAGGTTGAAGAAGTCTGAGAATAGATCCAGAAGCTGAGAATAAGGAAAGATAATATTGCATCAGCTATGCTACCTAGACTGATGTATGTAGCCTTGAGGAGGTTTTGCAGATGTGTGCCATTTTTGGTGAAGACCGTATTCATGAAACTCTGGTTGGCCATATACTGCTGTCAACTGGGGTTCAGGCTAAAGAAGAGAAGCTGAATTTTTTTTTGTAAGCAACACAGAGTTTTGAAGGGCTTTGTAACTGAATAGATGGCCTATATGCCAAGTGTTCTGCAGATCCAATTTGGAAGATCTATCTTAGTTTCATCTGCTGTTTCATGTGTAACATAATTTATAATTGACCACAATTTGCCTGTTTGGATTTAGACTATATAGAGTTAGCTAAGCCAGTATTTAATGTTTGCTTTGTTTGACTCTCGTAATTTTTGTTTAAACCATAGAATCTTCTGGCTTAATTTTTTCAGTAATTAACTGGAATTTTGGATTTCTTTTTTTTTAAAGTTACTGTTCTCAGCTGGTATCATAAGAAATTTGATGGGCTTCCATTGCAATATTTTTAAACCAGTGCAAAACCATAGGAAACTCTTCTTGTGTTGGACATTACTTGCACTTGAATTTCCATAAACATTTGTACAGGCTTGGCTGATTTTGGGTGAATTGTGCCCAGGAGAATTAATATCCTCCATGTCCAAATGACTGTTGAGTAAAAATAAGAGATGCAGTTAAGAAAATTTTAATATAATTTTCTTAGCTTTTACTATAGTCACACTCAGATGTCTTGTTACGCAACTCCCCTATATTACAATTGAGAGATTGATCTAATTGATTTGTATACTTACAGTTGGTTAGGAAAAGCTTCATTAATCAAAGAAGCATTTTTCAAGTTCTTTCAGAAATGTTCATCTAACTACATGTTTGTATCTTAGTGTCCCCTTGCAACAGGGTATCCTCTTATACACCTGTGTGCAGTTTGCACATTCTCCTCGTGTCTACATGGGTTTCCTCCAGGTGCTCTGGTTTCCTCCCACAATCCAAAGATGTGCGGGTTAGGTTGATTGCTAAAATTGCCCTTCGTGTCCTGAGATGCATAGGTTAGAGGGATTAGTGGGTAAATATGTAGAGATATGGGATAGGGCTTGGGTGGGACTGTGGTCGGTCGATGGGCTGAATGGCCTCTTTCTGTACTGTAGGATTTTTATGAGTTCTATGATCCTACCTCAACAAAACAATGCTGTCTGAGGAGAAAGAATTCCACATATTAATCCTCTGACCAAAGAAATTCCTCCTTATTTTCATCTTAAATGAGAGCCCTCCATAGTTTCAACCTGTGCCCTCAGTTCAAGATTCCCCCAGGAGGCTAAATATTCTATCAGTTTCTATTCTGTCAAGCTCCCCCAGATCTCATATCGTTCAGTAAGAGCACCTCTCCTCCTTCTAAACTTTAGTGAGTACAGGTTCAACCTGCTCAACCTTTTCTTATAAACTAACCCCTTCATCCCAGAAATCAGCCTAGCAAACCTTCTCTTAGCTGCCTCCAATGCAAGTATTAAATGAAGGAACCAAAACTGTACACAGTACTGTAGATGTGGTCTCACCAAGCTGCCGTGTCAGTGAAGGTGCTCGCCAATGTAGCATGCATCTGCGACTACAGCTCTCAGGATTTTTCTCTGAATGATGGCAAGGCTGAATGTTGATAAAACATGCCAAGATTTGCTGTTTGCAGTCCCCTATCAATGCTGTGTGTTGATGGTAAACTATTGAGAAGAAAGCACTGCAAGAAAGCCATTTTCAAGAGCAGTAAAATTTTCACTTTTCTGATACAGGACATCAAAGCAACCATTGAATCAATATCTCAAACCTTTTCTAAGAGACTTTTTCTGAGGAAAAGTTTCCAACGACCTGTATTTCTACATTGTGTTATTAATGAAGACAACCTCTTATAGACAAATAAATAAATCAATTCCAACAGCTAAGACAGATAACTGAAAGCTTAACTTGAAAAGGGTTTTAAAAACAGAGAGATAGGTAGAGCAGGGAAAAACAGTATCAAGATGCCTAAAGATTTTGCCACCAATTAACAGGAGGCCAGGGACAAAATTCAATGGCACAGGATAGAATGCAAGACTGTAGAAGCTTAGATGCGACAATTCTGAGGAGATTTGTGGGTGAGGACAAGGAATATAACTTGATTATGTGGGGTAAAGATCATCAATGTAAGTTTATGAAGATAGGCATGATCAAGTGGGAATTTTTTGGGAAGGCGATGGAGTGGTGATATATTCTCACTGACTAGTAATCCAGAGACCCAGGGTAATGCCCTGGGGACTGGAGTTCAAATCCCACCATGGCAGATGGTTAAAATTGAATTCAATGAAAACCTTGAATTAAGAGTCTGACGATGACCGTGAAACCATTGTCGATTGTCATAAAAACCCATAAGGTTTACTAATAGCCTTCAGGGAAGGAAATCTGCTGTCCTTACTTAGTCCAGCATACATATGACTCCAGACCCACAGCAATGTTTTAAGAAAAAAACACCCTCTGAAATAGCCTAGCAAGCCACTCAAATCAAGGGCATTTAGGGCTGGGCAACAAACGTTTACCCAGCCAGTCTCACCAAGCTGCCATGTCAGTGAAGGTGCTCGCCAATGTAGCATGCATCTGCGACTACAGCTCTCAGGATTTTTCTCTGATTGATGGCAAGGCTGAATGTTGATAAAACATGCCAAGATTTGCTGTTTGCAGTCCCCTATCAATGCTGTGTGTTGATGGTAAACTATTGAGAAGAAAGCACTGCAAGAAAGCCATTTTCAAGAGCAGTAAAATTTTCACTTTTCTGATACAGGACATCAAAACAACCATTGAATCAATATCTCAAACCTTTTCTAAGAGACTTTTTCTGAGGAAAAGTTTCCAACGACCTGTATTTCTACATGAACAGATTTTTTTTTTCAAATGAGCAAGGACTTTGGTTGGCTTGGGGAACAACATGAGCTATCCTCCAATCATCTGGTACCTCACGCATGGATACCAACATTTTAAATATATCTGCCAAGGCCCCTGCAATTTTAACACTAGTCTCCTTCAAGGTCTGAGGGAATACCTTGTCTGGTCCTGGGGATTTATCTACTCTGATTTGCCTCAAGACAGCAAACACCTTCTCCCCTTTAATCTGTATAGGTTCCATGACCTCCCTACTTGTTTGCCTTATTTCCATAGACTCCGTGCCAGTTTCCTTAGTGAATACAAATGCAAAAAGCCCATTTAATATTTCCCCCATTTCTTCTGGTTCCATACATAGCCGACCACTCTGATCTTCAAAAGAACCAATTTTATCCCTTACTGTCCTTTTGCTCTTAATATACCTGTAGAAGCTCTTAGGATTATCCTTCACCTTGACTGCCAAAGCAACCTCATGTCTTCTTTTAGCCCTTTTGATTTCTTTCTTAAGTAGTTTTTTGCACTTTTTATACTCCTCAAGCATCTTATTTGCTCCCTGTTGCCAATACATGTCATACATCTCTCTCTTCTTTATCAGAGTTGCAATATCCCTCGAGAACCAAGATTTCTTATTCTTATTCACTTTGTCTTTAATTCTGACAGGAACATACAAACTCTGCACTCTCAAAATTTCTCCTTTGAAGGCCTCCCACTCAGCAATCACATCCTTGCCAGAGAGCAGCCTGTCCCAATCCACGCTTTTTAGATCCTTTCTCATTTCTTGAAATTTGGCCTTTTTCCAGTTTAGAACCTCAACTCGAAGACCAGATCTGCCTTTGTCCATGATCCAAGTTGAAACTAATGGCGTTATGATCACTGGAAATAAAGTGTTCCCCTACACACACTTTTGTCACTTGTCCTAACTCATTTCCTAACAGGAGATCTAATATTGCATCCTCTCTAGTTGGCACCTCTATATATTGATTTAGAAAATTTTCCTGAACACATTTTACAAACTCTAATCTGTCTAGACCTTTCATAGAACACTACAGTGCAGAAACAGACCCTTCAGCCCATCGAGTCTGCACCGAACACAATCCCACCCAGGCCCTACCTCTACACCCCTACACATTATACCCACCAATTCCTCTAACCTACGCATCCCTGGACACTAAGGGGCAATTTCTTAGTATTAACAGAACCTTTAACAGAATGGGAGTCCCAATCTATATGTGGAAAATTAAAATCCCCTCCTATCACAACTTTATGTTTCCTGCAGTTGTCTGCAATCTCTCTGCAGATTTGCTCCTCCAATTCTCGCTGACTATTGGGTGGTCTACAATACAACCCCATTAATGTGGTCATACCTTTCTTGTTTCTCAGCTCCATCCATATGACCTCGGTAGACAAGCCTCCTAATCTGTCCTGCCTGAGCACTGCTGTAACATTTTCCCTGTCTAGCAATGCTAACCCCCCCCCACCCTTCATTCTTTTGCCTCTATCACATCTGAAACATCGGAACCCTGGAGCATTGAGCTGCCAGTCCTGCCTCTCCTGTAGCCAAGTTTCACTAATGGCTATAATGTCACAATTCCAAGTGTCAACCCATGCCCTCAGCTCGCCTGCCTTCCCCACAATACTCCTGGCATTGACATAGACACATCTCAGAAGATTATTACCGCCACACACAACTCTTCTATTTGTGATTTTGCATGGACTATTAACATCATTTATTTACACCCCCGCACCACTTTCTGCTCTGGCACTCTGGTTGTTTAGTTTGCAGAGTTGTTTACTTGTGGATTGAGTGAATGGGCATTTTGTGTGTAGTTTCTATCTCTTTAAGACAGCACAGAAGAAGTCAGTCACCTGACTTGAGGAACCAATGGAATCTAGAGTAAATGATCATCACCCGCTCCCCCCCCAAAAAAAAATGGGTGGAATCCTCTCTTGGCGAGTATTTTCTTGCAGCCATTTAAGAACAGATGGTGCTCCAGCACATTGTAGAGCTACAAATTCCTGTCCCTCATTTTTCTAATTAAAGAAATACCTTTTGTTCCAAATAGAGCCTGAAATCTCTTGATGACGCCAGAGTGCTGCAACCTAACATTGGGACACAAGCTGGACTGAATAGTTTTGAGGAAGAGATTGAGAGTGATGGGCATAGATTGAGGTATTATCACCACAGACAAAATCTCAAAGCAAAGAAAGATTAGGGAATGGGTACTAATTGCAGAAGAAAGGCAGATTAAGTTCTGGCTTTTTGAGAGTTGAAATTATGGCAGCAGTTTAAAAGGGGGAAAGGCAGAACCTGAACACATTTGGACACTTTTTATGTAGGCAAGTAGAAGGACCAGAAAAAGTAATGGACAAATTAGATGGGGGGTGGATCAAGGGAGCAAAAGGTGAACCTTGTGGATGAGAAAGAGGCACAAGCAGGGGAAGGATTGAGGAGAAAATCATAGAATGATAGGTTGAAAGATGAGTAGCTAGAGTTTGATTTGGTTTACAGGGAATAGACAGGTGTTGAAGCACTGCGGGGATGGATGGTCTCAAATCATGGTTTTTCAAGTTACAGTGGAGGAAGCAGGAACAGAGGATTTGAGTATGTTGTTTATCATGGATAAAAGGCAGTATGCGCTCTGTATTGCTTCCAAGATGATCCAAAAATAATAGTGAGAGAGAGAAGGAAAAGCATGGTAGTGTTTAACATTGATCTTCAAGTATTAAGAGTACAAATCTGGGAACTTTACTCCGTAATGTGGCTTGGATGCAGGATCTGTGAATTTAACCTACAAATTGCTGGGCTGTGCCTGAAATCGATCTTTGAAAATATATATAAATATTTCTTTACACTGTAGCTAGATTTTATACATTTTTGTCCTGAGTAGAGACCTTCATACACCAGATACATATTTCAGGAATTTGAATGCAGTTCCTCTTACCACAAGGAATGGAAAATTCTGCAGAGTGCCAAACCTTTTACAGGAAATTCTGAATGTGCAAACCTTTTGTGCCTGAAGTAAGTATAGATTTGTCAATGCACCCTTGTTTGTCATTGAAATAAGTTAAATTTAACATCTTACACTTAAAATGGCCAGGATTGTTGCTTAGTCTTTCTTGGCAATCTGCTCAACAATAATAGTGATTGACGGGGGTTATCAGAGTTACAATAGTGCAATACAAGATCATTGTAATAAAAAATAATAGCTTATTACTGGTTTTAAAAATCATTAGTACATTTAAAGTCATATAATTGTTTTGACCTTTTAACCAAATATAGTGTGAAGAAAAAAATCATGTATATGTTTTTCTTTTAACCCACCAGTGAAAATCTAGATCAGTATCAGATTTTTATTTTTTTTTTCAGTCCTTTATTTTTAAGTTTTTTTTCTGTTAATTTTGTTCTGGTTCCAACAGTTGAGTTTCATCTTAGACATGCCACCTGTGTGTACGCAGAAGTCACTCCTGTCTTTTTGAGCAGTATGCGGTTAGTAAATTGCAATACAAATTTGAATGAGATTGCATGATTTATACAGTATTATTTGAAGCTGTTGAGGACCATTGTCAGAAATCCCCAGATCTCATTACTAGTTATTTTCAACTGACAAGTAGACTGTAAGCATGTTTTCAAGTGGCTTTGCACAATGTAAGAAATGAGTATGCTAAAAGGAACCCAGTAGGTTTTGTCGCATGCAGTGTGACAGCTTTAGATGTGTCAGTTATTCCGCTGTGTGCATATATATGAACATCATAAAAATATGTTTAAGCTTTGTTTTATAATTGGCTACATCACAAACATTTTCTCTAGGCTCATTAACAGGTACTATTTTGTGACATTGATGGTAAGATATTGTTGCCTTCACTTACTGTGTGGAATTAGTGTATTGTGCAGTGGGCAACGTTTTCATCACCAATATACAGTAGTGAGATCTGATTATTTAAATATTTTTTTCCAAATTGATTCTGTTGCCATGTTTCGATCTTTCTAGCTTTTAGATCCCTGACAATGTTTCATGTGAACGCATTTTATTAATTGCATTATTTTTGTAACCACAATTAAATATTTGATGGATGAACTTATTTAGATAAGCACAGTATGAGAGGGGGTCATACTTATTTACTATTTATTTCCCAGGAATCAATCAAAAACATTTGCACCTCTGTCTCTGGGCTGATTATTTTTTAACTCCTTTCCATTTAATAGAGGTGTTCACTCCCCCACAGCACAACTCTCGCCCCCCCCACCCAAGCTCCTCCCCCCGGTCAACTTTTGCAATTGAACATTTTCTTTGGAACAGCAAAACCTAAAACTTGCTACACAATGCAGAACTGACATTCAGTCACTCTTGTGGGTGTCAATGGGGCAACTCAAATCACTGGGCTATACTCAGTGTTCATTCTGATTCTGATTCTGTTTCTGCCATTTTCCTGGGATCATAACGATCAATGCTGAACAGCAGCCCTCTGGTTTACAAAGGAGCTCAATACATTATTTTAGACCTAATTGAGAGACAGTTTCCTGTGGAATGCTCTGTTTACTGGTATCCATTGTTGAGCCATTTTAACAGGACTGCTTCTGGCTGCTCACAAAATGGAAAGCTTTATTTTTTAAAGTTTCATTGAAAATAATTGGGGCACGAATGCTCTTCAGTCTGTGTCTGCTTTCCCCATCTTCCCAGGAAGGCAAAACACCATAGTGGAATTACCTGAATTCCCACCTCTCCTTGAAAATAGGGTGGAGTATGTAAAGCTGGTCCATCTAGTGTCACCTGTTTCATGTTTTTGCCAAAAATTACAATATCCACCCATGTGTGCAGCCCACAAGAATTTTGAGAATGTGTTATTAAAAAAGACTTGAATGGCATATGTGGAATAGATTGTAACTTTCAGCTGCTTAAATGTACCTATATATTACTTTTCAACGCTACACAGTATAAAGATCAGTTGTGAAAATACTGGGCAGAGATTTCACCCAGATACGGGAGCAGGAATGCAAGCAGGTGGGCATGTTTAAATGCTTCATTGACAGTGTATCTATCATCTTGCAAAATGGAAAACTTTGTATATTTGTAAATTCTGACAGTCGCCAATTTTGCTCAGGAGGCAGGGGAAGGTGGGGCACAGAAACCCACCTGAGTTGGGTCAAAGACCTGTTAAGCTTGTTAACGAGCTTGTCAGCTCACTCAGGGCCACTTTGCCAAATTTTGGGGAAGCACGGGTTCCATGACAGATCTGCAATAGACCAAGTAGAAGGAGGTGGAGACACAATGGAGAACCAGTCAAGGTAGAACTATTCAGTTAGGTGGGCCCGTAAAAGGATGCATGACTGAGTGTATGCAGTTACTGTAGAGCGAGTACAGTTAGCAGTGTAACTGTGTGCTCAGACAGTGCAGGGGATTGAGACTTCTCAGGGCTTGTGTGTCCATCTGACAGATGGGGAGAGGAGGGTGAGCAGTGATCATTAAGAGCACAGCTGACAAAAAAAAGGCAACAGTCAAACATGGGATTGAGGTACCACTGCAAGATAGAAAGCAGTAGCCATGAGGATCAACATCCGCAGGAGCAGACAGCAGAGTTGATAGCATGAGAATGGCAGAGGAAAGGAATGAAAAGTGGGAGGACAAATTCAGTTCTACCCTCTGCATAGAGTGTGCCACAAAAGAAGAAGCTACCTGGACACATCAGAGCACCAATATTTATCAAGGCTGATGGTAACTGAAATGTTTACCATCATTAAGAAGCATCTCTTGCTTTGCAGTCCTGCTCATTGTGCCGTGTCAGTGGACGGTAAAGTAACACGCTGAGGATCAGCTGCAGATCTTCCTAGTGCCTTGCAAGTGCACACCTCTGCATTTTGCAGGTCACTGATAATCTTGCTTGTGACAGCTGGTTAATATGTTCAATTTCAAACAGATGAGGCCTCATAGGTACAAATGTCAGTGGGGTTCACCTGCATTGCTGGAGACCAATTTAGATGCAGGGCATTATCAGTTGCACCTGTGTGGTCATCAAGATGCTGTGTGAGATGCCAATGAGATGTATTAACAGCAAAGATTTCATTTCCGAAGCATTCAGCTGGTATGTGACCACAACAAGAGCTTGAAAAATGTATGCACCTGCTGTCCTGCCAGCTACCGGGATATCTTCAACCTCCAACAGTCCAGGATGCTGCAGCTCCTCATGGCATCATGGAAACCCCGTGCATGGATGATAGGAGACAAAGAATATCCCTTGAAGAGATAGCTCCTCGCTTCTTTATATACCTCTAAAAGGAGACATGGAGATATTACAACTGAAGTTATCTGCTCACAAGGATCACTATTGGTCAAGCCATTGTGCTTCTTAAGATGCATGTGGCTTTCCACGGGATTGGCCACTCAATGGAGGGACAGATGCATTGAAAACCTTGAACCATGGTGGTGCAGGAGTTGAATGGGCTCCTTCATTTTCAGCCCATGACTCTGCAATGCCTCCAGGAACTCCAACGTGTGAACAGATAAGTCATGTTGTTGGTCAAAGTAGAATCACCTTGCTTGTGAGTCCTAGGACCCTGCATCTGTGTCCAACTGAGCGTGACCGCGCCTGCCCTCCATTTTCTGTCAGTAGTTGACTCTGACTCTCTCAACCTTCTCCAAAGTGCAGTATGATAAGTAAACACTAGATGAATTCATACAAAGATCAAGTGTTGAGCTAGTCCTGGCTCTTCTGTTTTATATTTCTGAAGACTGCTGTTATTTCTTGAAGTGTCACAAATTTGTGCGTAACCAATGGGTTTGCAGGATCTACATTTTAGAATAATACATCTATTTTCACCATTTTTATAAACATTCTGTATGTATGTATTGTTAAGTTGTTCAGGATCATTAATTTATTTAATGGAATGGAGCAAAATATCAATTGTTCAAATTCCATTACATAGTGAAAGTGTTCCGTAACTAGAAGTTGTTCCTGCCTGGTACAGAGATTTCAGTCTTGAGCAACCAGCTGAGAACCTGCAGGTAATTTGTTCACTAACATAACACAGCTGGAGTTACAACAAGCAAAGCTGTAGACCTCAGAGAAGCTTACTGTCAGAAGCAAGTCATGATGTGTTTCTTTTGCTGTGGCAAAACGCGAGATCGATATACATTCCAGTGCTGTATGAATTCAGTTAAACAAGGAGAATACAAAATTATGTTTCTTCAATAATATTTAGATTTTTTTAAATGCTGAAGCACTATCAGTGGGATTATGAAACAGATTTTATTGTCATTAATATAGAATGATATTCAATTTCACAGGTTCTTGCAATGTGTACAAAGTTGCCGTTTTCCAATGTGTAACTTGAAATGCAATTTTTTTTATAACCTTCAGTGCAAATCAGTGTTGGAATTATAATTATTAAAAAAAATACATTTGTCAACGGAATGGGTAGTATTTACAAGTCTTGTGCCTGATTGTGGAGATAATTAATTTTCCAGGTGTATGGTGCTGATATAATCATCGGTCTCAGTACCTTAAGTTAGATCAAAGGAACATGAGGCAAATTCTTGCTCCTGCTTGCTGTCTGTTGACTTTGACTGGAAGTGTTCATGTGCAAACAGTGGAAAAGAGCAAGGTCAAGTTCTGTTGTGATGCCCTACAGTCAAATAGCATTCTGTCAAGGCTCTCAAAAATACTGGAAAGCAACTAGGGCCTCTGGGACAACAGCAAGGGTGAGGCAATGACTGGAGGAGAGGAGGAAAAAGGAGAAAATTGGTGATTTAAAATCCTCCATGGGCAGTTCTGACTTTGATGTTTTACGGTGATTGCAGCTGATGTGTTGTGTTTGGATGGCGTAAATTTTAGCTTACAGAATCTAGATGCTCAATGGACCAGAAGGGATTAGAACCATAGAATCCCTACAGCGCAGATGGAGGCCATTTGGCCATTTGAACCTGCATCAAAAGCAATCCTACCCTATCCCCATAACACCTTGTATTTACCCCATGAATCCCCCTGACATTAAGAACAATTCAGCAAGTCACCTAAAGTGCACATCTTTGGATTGTGGGAGGAAACCAGAGAACCAGAAACCCATGTAGACATGGGGAGAACATGCAAACTTCACATAGACAGTCTCCCAAGGCGGGAATCAAACCCAGGCCTCTGGCACTGTGAAGCAGCAGTACTAACTGCTGTGTCACAATGCTGCTCAGTGGTGAAATACTTCAGACAGAAAATAGGCCAATTCCACCATTTATGTATTCCTAATAAGAACATAAGAAATTGGAGCAGGAGTAGGCCATCTTATATTTGCAAAATTTAATATTTGCAAAATGTTGCACAAAAGTATTGATAGTGTTCCTAATTTAATATTTTATTGGGTGTCACTTTGGCCACACACCAGTGCACATTACCAAAGCTTGAGTTCATTGTCCTCTGCACCTGCATCCACAATATTGTCTATGAATCTTTTTGCTTCATTTATTACCCATCCCTAACTGGCAGCATTTATTACCCATCCCTAACTGCTCTCCATTTCTGAGGGCATTTGAGAGTCAACCACATTGCTGCAAAGAGCCATGATGTCCCTTTTGTTTGTGATCTAGTAACCACTCTGCTGTAGTTTTGTACTTAGCAACTCAGCAGTAACTTATTTTAATCTTCAGTAATGCTCATGCCATAGGCTGAATTCTGTTCTCTAAATAGTATCTCTGTGTGGGCACTGATGTACTGTGCTCCAGGTGCCTCAAGGCATTTTTATTTATTCAGTAGGCAAATAAGTATTTATAAGCTAATTTCCGTGAATTTGTGGAACAGCATAACTCCAAAGGGGCCACAGAAAGAGCTACGGGAAGAAAGAGTGAGGGGACTGGTGGTGGGGGAAGGGGTATGAGAAGTAAAATGGAGAAGGTGAGAGAATGATATGAAAGAAAGGGTGGAATGGTAAGAGATAGGGTAAGGGAAATTGGGTAATCGTTAGTTGAGGAAGGGGAAATGAAGAAGGTGAGGAAAGGTGAGATTGGGTATGATAGAATTGAGGAAAAGGGAGGTGGAAGGAAAGGAGGATGAGGGAGTGAGTAGAGAGAGACAGTAAAAGTGAAGATGGTATTGAAGGAAGAGCAAGTGATGGAAAGGATGGGAAAAAGAACAAAAGAATGAGAACAATAATGAAGCGTAAGGAAAAATGGCAAGGTGAGGGTGGAAAGAGGGTTGACATGTTGGGGTGGCATTGAACAGGAGAAAAGAAGGGGATGGATGAACATAACAGCAGTAGGTCAAGCAACCTCTCGCATTACCGAATGGTGGTATACATCTTCGCTAATCATTATCCTTCAACCTTGGCTCCATAGCTCCTATTACCCTTGGCTAATAAAAATATATTACTGATTTAATTGAACAATCATCTCCTGTTTCGTTGTTATTTCATGGAATGTAGGCGTCACTAGCTTTGCATTTATTGCCTATCCCTAATTACTCTTAAACTGAGTGATTTGCTCAGCCATTTCTGAGGGCATTTTTGAGTCAACCACGTTGCTGTGAGTTTGGAGTCATATAGGCCAAACCAGGTAAGGACGACAGTTTCCTTCCCTAAATGATGTTAGTGAACCAGCCAACTTTATACATCAATCAACAGTGGTTTCGTGGTCATCATTAGACTTTTAATTCCGAATATTTTATTGAATTCAAATTTCACCATCTGCCAGGGTTGGATTTGAACCTGAGTCCCAGTGTGTTACCCTGGGTCTCTGGATTACTAGTCCAATGACAAAATCACTTTGCCACCACCTCTTCAGGAGAGAATTCCAAACTTTTGACCACTCTTGATGTACAGAAGAACTTCTTTCCTGAATACCAAGGCTCCAGATTTAGGTTAAATGTCCATATCTTAGACCAGTGGAAAATGTTGTTCGCTATCCATGCTATCAGTTCCTTTCAAAATACTGAAAATTTAAGTCTAATTACCCCCAACCTTCTATGTTTTAGAGAATGCAAGCCTACTTTATGTAATCTGTCTTCATAATTTCAACCCTGTGGAAATTGGTAACATTCTGATGACTCTGCAGTTTACACTTTCGGAGACTAATATGACCGTTTTATGTTTGGTGAGAGAAATACATATGGTATTCCAGTTGTCGTCTAATCAGGCTTTGTATAGCTGGAACAAAACTTCCTCCTTATTTTCAGTCTTCCCAGCTATAAAGGTGAGCATTCAGTTTACCTTTCTGATCAGATTTTTGTACATGGCTACAACACTTTCGTGATATGTGTACATGGATCCCTAAATTGCTTTGGACCCCATTGTTCTAGCCTTTCACAATTTTAAAAATATTAAAACTTGCCTTTTTTTTTTTGAACCAAAACATTTAGTAGAATTGAGCATTATCATATCAGATCAGTCATGATCTCATTGAGTCCACTCCTTCATCCAGCGAGCTGAAAGCCTATTTCTGCTCCTACAGCTTTTGGCCTTGACCAGTGTTAAAATCCATCTGTCAAACTCTTTAAACTATCAGTTTCTATTTGTAATTTAATGCTCTTGTGTACAGTATCTAGCGTGCCATCAATCTTTGTGTTACCAGCAGATGTGAATATAATATTCTCTTCCATTATCCAAGTGATTAATAAATCAATTACATAAATTTATTGTAAGAAGTCTCACAACACTAGATAGAGTCCTGCAGGTTTATTTGAAATCACAAATTTTCAGAGTGCTGCTGTCTCATCAGGTGAGTGGAGAGGTAGGTTTCACAAACACTTCATACATAGACAAAGACACAAGTGCATGATAATGGTTGGAATTAAAGTCTTTTCAGGTAATCAAATCTTTAAAATTACAGACAGTGCAAACTGAGAGAGGAATAATCACAGGTTAAAAAGGTGTGAATTGTCTCAAGCCAGGATACTTAGTAGTATTTTGAAAGCCCAAGTCACATACATGTAACCCCCACCATTTGACATGAACCCAAGATTGTGGTTGAGGCCGTCCTCTTGCGTTCAGAACTTGGTTATCAGTTTCCGCTTGGCGATTCTGCAATGTCATGTGTTGTGAAGGTCACCTTGGAGAACGCTTATCTAAAGATCAGACGCTGAATTTCCTGGACTGCTGAAGTGTTCCCTGACCGGAAGGGAACACTCCTGCCTGGTAATTGTCTCGCAGTGTCCGTTCATCTGTTGTCCTAGCATCTGCACGGTCTCACCGATGTACCACACTTCAGGACAACATTTCCTGAAATGATGTATGAAGTAGTCATTGTTGGCCGAGCCGCATGTGATGGTGACATCCATATCGATAATCCAGCACATCTTGCAGAGGTTGCCGTGGCAGGGTTGTGTGGTGTTGTGGTCACTGTTCTCCTGAAGGCTGGGCAGTTTGCTGTGAACAATGGTCTGTTTGAAGTTGCATGGTTGCTTAAAGGCAAGTAGATTGGCAGTTGTCGGGGATGGCCTTGGTGAGATGTTTGTCTTAAACAATGACATGCTGAAGGCTTGTCCATAGTGGATGGCTTCTTTAGGGTTGAAGCTGGAAAAGTGGACCATCGTTAGATCATCCGTGTGCTTGCAGTGGAGTAAAATGCTGAGGTGACTGTCCTTGATGGAGATGTGTGTGTCCAAGAATGCAACCAATTCAGGAAAGTAGTCCATGGTAAGTGTGATGGAGCTCGTTTGATGTCATTGTTTAGTCATTTCAATGATCCTTCAGAGTAAGCCCAAAGGAAGAAAATGTCATCAATGTATCTTCTGTATAGCATCGGTTGAAGATCCTATGCAGTGAAGAGGACTTGATGTTTACATATTGAGGTGTGAATTTTATCCCCATGGCTGTTCCATGTGTCTGGATGGAGAACTGGTTGTTGAAGGTGAAGACGTTGTGGTCTAGGATGAAGCGACTGAGTTGTAGATTCTAGAGATTGGCAGTTGTCGGTGTTGAATACTGAGGCTGTTGCAGCAATGCCTCGTCATGGGGAATGGCCCACATTTTAAATTAATTGAATACAGCAATTACGATGAGAATAACAGTGAGGCTATCACTCCTTACCATTATAATGGAAGAAATCTGATAGCAACGTCTGGAATATGCAGATACAGAATTAAGCGTGAAAATCCAGAAGTTGCAATCAGATTCTGCTCCTCCATAGGATTCTTTGTTACAGTCCGTGCCAATGGATTCAGCATTGCAATGGCATCAATAGTGTGAACTTCCTATAATTTCCCACTGTTCAGCTGAAAAAAATAGTGCTGTGCAATTTTTAAGTGTGTGACTGCTCTGCAATCTCTCTGGCCCTGAAAAAAATAATTTTCAAAGTATAGAGTCTGATTCCCTCAGAAGAACATCAGTGTTGGGGTGTTATTTTTAAACGTTTTCTGTCTCTCTCTTTGTATGTCTCCCTTAATCATATCTGTATTTCGTCGGCGTGATTTTTCGGCTGCGCTCGCCCTGAAACTCCCGTACGAGGTCAGTTGACCTTTCCATGGTACACCCCTCGCTTGCTATGTTTCCCATGGAGAGTGGAATGAGAAAGTTTGCCCCCTATGCTTTAATCCACTTCTTGTAGATCATAGAAGTCTAATTGATACTTAATACTTTATTCTTCCCAGTTTGAACTGCGTGTGTGTGTCTCTGTTGATTCTTCAGTCTAGTTGAAAAACCTTAACAGTTGTCTGTCCTGTTCACTCAAGTCACTGATCCATTATAGAAAACATTGCAATGAAGGAGGCATCAAATTTAAGGCCATTTCCACAGACAAACCGATGAAAAACCTGTGGGCAGCTCTCAACGAGCTGAATGTCAAGTATCATTCCTTCCTCACTGAGATTAAATGTGGATCCGTGTGAATAATTGAAACCTCATCACAGATCCATAAGTGACACTACTAGTCAGTCCTTTCCAATTATATCTATTATGCACATTCTCTGTTGTCTAGGACATAACCAATCCATTAACCAGATTAATAATTTGCCTTCAGTTATAATTTTTGATGAGACCTTACATGAAATCTTATTGCATACCTGTTGGAACTTGAAGTCCAAATGAATGCATCTATAAATGTTCCCTGGTCTGCTATTTCACTTCTATCTTTAAAAGGATCGGTTGTTTTTTTAGGCAAGACCCACCTTTTAACAAATCCATATTACCTCTCTCTAATCAGCTCAAGTTACTCTAGTCTTCAGCTATAAATTCCAATATCTTCCCTAAAGACAGATGTTAGAACAATTGGCCTATAATTTCCTGGTTTCTGGTGTGCCAGTCTTAAATAATGAAGTTATGTTTGCAGTTTTCCAACCTAAACAAAAATTTCTGAATTGAAAGAAGTATTGAAAATTATTGCTGAAAAATCTGCAATTTTCTTTAGAATCCTGAGGTGGAAACCATCTGATTGTTGGTCTTTTCAGCATAATTTGCTTTTAGTATTGTTTTCATGTTTATATTAACTTCATTGAGTCTTGGTTTTGGATTCATTATTAGCCTCTCTCTAATACTGCTGAAAAGAAAGACATGTTGTCAAAGTTTTTTGTCTTGCAGTCCTCAGGACAAATGCGAGAATGTCAAATTTCAAATGATAACAAATTATACTGCAGGGGAAAAGAGTGCTGAGAGACTTAGGAGTTAGGGACCTCATTACTGCATTCTGAGAAAAGTCGGCCCAGCAACATCTGCTAAGAAGTAGGAAGCGAAAGAACCCCTCCAGTTATTAGCAGGAAATAGAGCATCTGGTAGAGATGGCTGAGGGACTTCTCTGGTACATTCTGGGAGATGTTGGCTCAGCAACATCTACGAAGAAGTGAGAAGCGGAAGATCTGGTGTAAAGGAGTGATAAGCCCGAAGCACTACATTGGTGTTTCACTCCCTCCCCGCTCTCTAAACAAAAAAAAGGCCACTATGAGAAGGTAAGAGTTTAATAAATTTTCCTAAGTAATTAATTGGTGCTAGAAATGTCAGTTAGTGGGATTAAGTGCTGCACTTGTGAGATGTGGGAGATCCGTGACACTTCCATGCTACCTGAAGAATGTGGAAGCTTTGGAGAGGGAACAGAAAAGATTTACCAGGATGTTACATGAAGGGCATTAGCTATACGGAGAAGTTGGAGAAACTTGGTTTGTTCTCAATGGGACGACAGAGGTTGAGGGGCGATCTGGTGGAAGTCTACAAGTTTGTGAGAGGCATGGACAGAATCAATAGTCAGAAGCTTTTTCCCAGGATGGAAGAGTCAATTATTGGGGGGCATACGTTTAAGGTGCGAGGGGCAAGTTTAAAGGAGATGTACGAAGCAAGTTTTCTAACAGTGGGGACCTGGATCTCGCTGCTGGGGGAGGTCATGGAAGCAGATATGATAGTGACTTTTAAGGGGCGTCTTGACAAATACATGAATAGGATGGGAATAGAGGGATATGGTCCCGGACGGGTAGGGGGTTTTAGTTCAGTCAGGCAGCATGGTTGGTGCAGGCTTGGAGCGCCGAAGGGCCTGTCCCTGGGCTGTAATTTCCTTTGTTCTTTGATTCTGGCTGAAGGACTGCCATAGAGAAAGAAACAGGGAACTATAGGCTATGCAGGTTCCTGGATAATTTTTAAAGTGCAAAGCTTTAACATAATTGCTTTTGTTTGCAGAAAATGGATCCTGGCTTCTGCATTTATGTCACTTCTGCTGAGTGTAAATGTTACAACCTTGGCTGATTATCTTAACCAACTTTAGCTATTGGCATATTTGGGATTGTGGAACAAATGCTGCCCAATCAGGGAATCACATTGAACAGTACATGCTTTGTTTTGAGTTTTGCAAACATGATTGATTGAGTATGGCCTATATTGGTCTATTATGAACAGCCAAACAAATAATCTCAGTAAAGTCAGGTAAATGTGTTGACTGACACAAAGTAACTATTCAAGAACAGAAGAAAAAGAAAGGAGTTGATAGAATGAAAGGAAAAGGAGCGCAGAGGAAGGGCATGCAGAATGGGAATGGAGAGAAAAATGGTATGGAAGTACGAGTGGAGAGTATTTGGTGACCGGTGGTGGAATAGTTTCCCAAGGCTAGAAATTTTACTTGAAATCTTGTACATTTTTGTTTTAAAATGCTATTTCTAACTTCATATTGTGGCCTGAGCAATGAATGAAATGATACCTGTAAATGCTAAAGGAATGAATTGAGTGATTTCATTGGTCAGTTTTATGATCCTGTCTGTTTCATGAATAGTAACTTCAAAAAACAGTTTGCATTTGATGGTTTCATTTGCTGTAATTGATTCTTCACTGGTATTTTTAGTCAATAGGAATGTTGCATTATTATGTAATCTTTAAGTAGTTAATGAAACCAATTGCTTTTTGACCTATGCAGATGTACTACTTTGGGAATGTGAAGCCAGATTTGTATTTGTAATGCCTTTGGAATCATGACATGACAAGCGTACGTGAAGCAAAATTTTTAATTGAATAAATACTTTTACTGGTAACCGTACAGTATGACGATATTTTTGTTAGTTTTCTTTCCCCCTTTGACTTTATAATTTGTGGATTGTAAAAATGTTCTAACCCAGTGTGACCAAAACCCTTACTGTCTATATAATTCATGGGCATGAATATTTGCTTTTGTTGTGAGGGAATTTCCTTTGACGTAACCTCTCAGCATATCCATAAATTTGCAACTTTTCAGTCTTCACTGAAATGGGCCTGGGAACCAGTACCACCCATAGTATGTTGTAAAGAGACACATGACTTAAGGTGAATGTCGGTTGTGGACTGGACAGATTCCTGTGTCGAAGCAAGCATGCACTTAGCTCATTGCTTGGGCTACATCCTGTAAATATGTTATCAATAAACATTTTGGAGCAATTCTCCCTGTAAAGCAGTGCAGCAGGCCAGGAGACTCAAGCAGAGGCCGTTTAGCAGGCTCCCCACTGGGCATCATGGCCTCCATGAGACTGCAGGCACTGGATTTCCAGTGCCTTCAGCTCCGTGCAAGAAACTGGCGCAGAGCTGAATAAATTATGCTGATACTCGTTTTTAAATATATTTTACATCTCATTAGCGAGCCTGAGACTGAAGTCTCTGGGCCTCTAATGTCTGCCCCCCAACCCCCGCCAGGAGTGTTTCACTCCAGGAATGTTTACAACAGCTCTCCACTTGTGAGCAGCTGGAGGCCAGACTGTGCTGGAATGAATGGAGGCCATCAAGACCCCCCAGGAGGTTGGGGGAAAGGGGGCTGCCCAAGGGCATTGCCAGCTTGGCTGTGCTGGCCTAGCCCTCTGGCACTTCCCAAGGGACAGAGTGTCAATGCCCAAGGCATCAAGCAGTGCTAAGGACTGGGATCTCTGGGGTGTGAGGTCCCATTGACTCTGTGCTTGGCGGTGACAGATTGGGGGAGGCCAGGATCAGGGCTAGCCATTGGGGGTAGAGGGGAGTGAGGGTCAGGGCTGCTGTGCTGGGAGAGGAGGGGAGTGCAGGGGATGAGAGTCGGGGCTGCCGAGGAGGGTGCAGGAAAGATCGGGACTGGTGGCGGGGTGGGAGACCAGTGATTGAGGCTTGGTGGGGTCGAAGGGGCACTGATGAGGGATCACGGAGCTCTGGCCAGCAATCAGGAGGCTAGTATGCAAGGCTACTGCACATGTGCAGTGGCCCCCTCAGCGCTATGTTGCCAGCCTCTCCGCTGGGAATAGGCCCCATCCATTGATTTTTCACATGAATCACGTTAGTGCACTCTGCAGTGCACAAAGTTTGGGACATCCATTTTGAAAATCCTGCTTTTAAAAAAAATACCAGGGTTTACTCCTGTTTTTACACAGATTCGACACTTCGAATTTTATTCTGCAAATGGCCCCCTTAATGTTCAATTGCACAAGACTTAGAACCTCTGTGTGAAATTTACTGAAAATACAACATACACTTCCAGTGCTGGTTCACTGTGCACATGCTGTTGTCCTTACCAATGTGGCATTAAGTAGCCCAAAAATATGCGTGCATGCTTGTGGATACAATTTTGGCTGTCTGAGGGACTTATGCTGCCCTAATACTGGGCTTAAATGAGCTCTATTACTCAGTCAGGCATTGCATATTTTTCTCACTGTTACAACTTTGCTCTTTCTTACCATATCCTGAATAATTATGACACGGACATCTCCAGTGATGTTACCAACTGTAGTCAGTGCAGTAGTGAATGAATTTATTGGATGCAAGGCAATATTATTTTACCGGTTTCCATGTGTTTTTACAGATATCTGGGGGAGGGGGGTAAGTTTGGCTCAGGTTCTTAGCTATTAATCGTCAGTCATTAGTTGGATTCAAATGTGAATCTTTTATTTGACAGCTTGGCAATAGTTTTTCTTCCATTTAAATCCTTTCTGGTTTGTTTTACAACTGCTGAAATAACATCAAGTACATTAATGTTATGAGTACAGTACAGACATATACAGTAGGTGTTTTTATTTGAACATTATAGTTTAAAGCAGATTATATTTAAAAAAATCAATAACAGGTCAGTATTGCCTTTTCACGCATAAGGTAAGAGCATGCAGAGGGGAAAACCAAAGGTCACTTACGGCTATATCTGAAGCAAAGACTTGTTTTTTTTTCCCCCAGACTTTTCCAAACTTTTAAATCTTCTTTCTGCAGTCAGTTGGGTCTGATTCCCATGGTAACCAACTTCTGGAAGCTTTGAAATGAAAGCTGAGTTTACATGATACATGAATGTAATATCACATGCCCCATATGTGTACGTGCATCCTATTCTGATCCTGTGTCTGCAGAGTTTGAGGTTTGAAGCATACAGGCCAAGTGATGTCCTGATGTTTCTCTTGAACATTTTACTCTTATTAATGATTTACACTTTATTTTGTTTGCAAAATGTCCTTTTTACTATTATTAAAACTTTTGTGGGAAAAAGTAAACTTTAAGGACTAAAATTTAAAAGCATTTATTTTGGCTCATCTTCTAAATCAAAAAGAGTCTGAAATTGTAACAATATACCAATTCAGTTTCACGATTCTTGTTAGTCTACTAGTCATCATCGAAAGAAGGCTGGGAGCCTTGGTGTGAGAACACTGTTACATTTGATATTCACTGTATCCTGGCTGCAGCAAAATCAACCCATGTAATTAGTAATAACTGCTATTAATGTTGATTCACTCAGCTTGCAAAAAAAATTGCTCTCAATCTGTGCAACTACAGTATCTATACTTGTAATACAGTTTGTAAGTCAGACCTTGTGATGGAACAGATTAGATGTTATGCATGAAGCCATGTCAAAATGCATCAAAATCCTACTGTTCCTTCCCTGATGGTGATGTGGGTCAACCCACAGCATGTGGACTGCAGTGCTTCAAGAAGCCAGCTCACCACCACCCTCATAAGGGCAATTAGGGATGGGCAATAAATGCTGGTCAGCCAGCAACACCCATGTCCAATGAACAAATGAAAAGAAGTATTAATAGATTTCTCTAAATATTTCCGTTCATATTGAGTGACATGGTTGCTTTGGACCTCAAGTTACAGTTAAACACTGGAAGCTGTGCAGAAACATACCTCATTTCTGTGCACTGTGTGTCAAAATGTTAGGGTCAAATTTTCAGAAGAAACTTTCCTTTTGAAATGGCTTCCCTTTTTATTCTGCTAATAGTCAGGAATTAGCACAATTTTAGATTGTCTGTCTTTCTGTAGGTTTAACTAACATATCTAACCTTGAATGGAAGTGTAAAGACACAAAAAAAAATCATAACCATTTGGTTGTACAGATCTAGAGTATTGCCAAAAAAAAGCAAGCTTTTGAAGTTTTTGTCTCATCAGGACATTCGTAAAAATAGTAATTGTAATGGAAACAACAATGCTGTATAAGAAGAGAGTGCTGATTGGTTGGTAAGTGAACTCTGATCGAGGCATTGTCATGCAGGATGCACCAGGGGAACAAATAACTGCCAAGCTTTTGTTCAAATTCAAATCAGTCAGGTTGACTCTGGTCAAGGCATTGCCATCCGTAATAAACCATGGAATGAATGGCTGCCCCTCAAGCTTTCTGGTTGAAGAAGGAGCGATGTGTGGACTATGTTCATTCTGTCTGTAAATGCAAGAGCCCAGATATGTTAGAGACCACGTATATTCCCAGGTACATTTTCCATGGCAACATCTCTACCAATCAGAGTCCACTTGCCAGCACTCCTTTCATGCAGTATAAAGTGTGGTTCCCTTTGTAACTGATATTCTTAGAAACTGTCCTGATGAATGCAAAACAAAAAGCTTTAACAGCATGTGGCTCTTTTCAAAAATAACCTATGTTGTAGAAGCATAGAAACATAAAAAATAAGAGGAAGAAGAGCCCTGCTCTGCCATAAATTTATGATCATGGCTGCTCATTCAACTCAATAGCCTGATCCCACCTTCCGTCCCATTAGCCCCCCCCCCCCCCAAATCCTTTGATCCCCTTCACCCCAAGTGCTTTATCTAACTGCTTCTTGAAAACATACAATGTTTTGGCCTCAACTACTTTCTGTGGTCACAAATTCTACAGGCTGACCACTTTCTGGGTGAAGAAATTTCTCCTCATCCCTATCCTAAATGGTCTACCCTGTATCCTCAGTTTGTGATCCCTTGTTCTGGACAGCCCCACCATTGGGAGCATCCTTCTTTCACCTACCTTGTTGAGCCTTGTTAGCTCTCCTGCCTCTCTGTTCATTACCATTTCAAGCCGCCTTCACACCTACTTTATTGATGATTGACCTTTGCAGTTTATTGCGTCCTAGTCAAATAAACCAGGCACACCTGTACAAACCTGTTTCTGATTTTATGACAATTGCAAGAAAAAGTTAGGATTAATTTTCTTCACAAATTAAATGTCCCTGCAAGGTGCTGAAGATTTTTTGTTACATTGAAGATTGTATAAATACATGTTGCTGTTTCAAGAAACATCTTTTTCATGATCTTTTGAAATTAAGAGAATACTGAAGTTACATTTCAATTTTCATTAAATTTAATGAAAATTGAATAATGTGCTTATATGTTGAAATGCCACTTTTGCTCATGTTTCCATAATGGAAGGTGTTTTCTTTCTGAAAATGTAAAGACAGAAATTACAGCTATTGCTCCCCCCTTCCCCCGCACTCCACTGGTGAATACTGGAAGATTGATTGCTCTACTTTTTGTGTCGAACAACAACAGTCATCTATTATCTTCCTCCTTAGTGGCACAGTGGAAGTACCTACACGACATGGACTACAGTGGTTCCAGAAGGCAGCTGATCACTATCTTTCAAGGACAGTTGGGGATGGGCAACAAATGCTGGTCAAGCCGGTGACGCCCACATCTTGTGAAAGAATAAAAATAATGCCATTAAGCAAGTGAGGAAAGGGATACTTCATCGCAGTAAAATGTTTTGTCAAAGGCCATTGCATCTTAAGAGAAAAAGTAGAGGAATATACAGAATCGTGATGAGAGAGTATGGTTATAGGATTAAATTTTATATTTCTCCTGTAAAGAATAGGCACAAACACAAAAGATTAAATGCCCTCAGTATATGCACTCTACTACAATGCTCCTGTGCTTGAAGTTGTTGAGAAAATTAACTTGTTGATCAGGCCACCTTGCATGGTTGGACTGATTTCATCATATTCATCTTGTATATACAGCAGGATGAATGATATAGAATCATTTTCTGTTCCAGATCCATATCGAACAACAGGGCAGCATGGTAACACAGTGGTTAGCACTGCTGCCTCGCAGTATCTGGGATCCGGGTTCGATTCCAGCCTTGGGTGACTTGTGGAGTTTTGTGCGTTCTCCCTGTGTCTGTGTGGGTTTCCCCGATTTACACCCATAGTCCAGACGTGCAGGTCAGGTGGATTGACCATGCTAAATTGCAGCTTAGTGTCCCTAGATGTGTAAATTTGGGTGATTAGCAGGGTAAATGCACGGACTTAGGAAATAGGGTTGGAAGTGTGTCTGGACAAGATGCTGTTTTGGAGGGTAGGTGCAAACCAGATGGGTTGAATGACTTCCTTCTGCACCGTAGAGATTATACGAATTAGATGTTTGCTGTTTTCATTTGTTTGTTTGATCCTTTCTGCTATTTCATCCATCGAAGTACTGAGGTGAAAATGTAGAATTAGTCTTTTGTATGCTTACGTATCGTGAAAGTTGGGAGAGGTAATGATGTGTGAGCCTGTGAGGAAGGAACATTATAAATGCTGTTCTAATGATTTTTCCTATTTGCAGGTAGAGGAAAGATTATTTTCAAAGATATATGGAGACTTTATTAAAGACACTTACTTTCTTGCTGTGGTGCTGTGACTATTTGGACTTTATACTTTTCACTGTTTCTGTTGTTACATCAGAAAATTCAGCCTGTGACAAATTTTGTAAACTTCCAAGCTAACATCTTGAATTTGTGAAGAGAACGGTGGAGTTTTGATGCATTTACAATAATAGTTGAGAGCCCTTTTGTTTGAATGATTAGGCTTATATTTCGTCAAATTTTCGCCAAACTTGATATAGTTTTCTTTACAGTTTAAATGAATGCAGTATCTGCCTTTTTTTCACTGAGCCTTCAAGATTGTCAGACCGCTTTTTCAATTCGTATATTTGGTACAGTCAGTGAGCAGTTGCATAGTTTCAAAGAGGTGGATTAAGCACTCGAATGACAGAAGTATGGACATGATATCTGCTTTTCACCAAATACTGTTAAAGCACGAGGCAGTTAGGCCTATTCCTGAAGACCTATACAGGACCACCTAAACCCTTGAAGCCACCCTGATTCTTAAGTGAATCATATGAACGTAAGCAGCTAATTCATAATACCAATGCATATAATGTACAATATAGAGGGGAAAATGAATAGTTAGTGTGGGATGTAAATATTTACACTATTCAGCAGAGTACATTGAGTTTATTTTTTATGTTAAATCCTAAGGCATATATAGGAGGTGATCCATTTGGGTAGGAAAAATAAGGATGCCATATACTGCTTGGAAAATGCAGAGTAAAGGAGCAAAGAATTCTGAAGATACAGATACACCATGTTGCAAAGATAGTGTTGCAGGTATTCATAAAGCCAAAAGAGCAAACAAAATGCTGAAATTAATTTGTTTCAGGATAGAATTGAAAAGCAAAGAAGATAAATCAAATTCATATAGAGCCTCTTTGGATAACACTAAGAACATAGAACATTACAGAGCAGTACAGGCCCTTCGGTCCTCCGTGGTTTCACAGGTCAGTGCAACAATCTAAAGCCCACCTAACCTACACTATTGTAATATCATCCATATGTTTATCCAGTGACTATTTAAGTGCCCTTAATGTTGGCGAGTCCACTACTGTTGCAGGCAGGGCATTCCACGCTCTTACTATTCTCTGAGTAAAGAACCTAGCTCTGACACCTGTTCTACAGCTATCACCCCTCAATTTAGCCATCTCCATCCGAGGAAAAAGGTTCTCACCGTCCACCCTATCTAATCCTCTGATCATCTTGTATGCCTCTATTAAGTCACCTCTTAACCTCATTCTTTCTAATGAAAACAACCTCAAGTCCCTCAGCCTTTACTCATAAGTCCTTCCCACCATACCAGGCACCATCCTGGTAAATCTCCTCAGCATCCTTTCCAATTCTTCCACATCCTTCCTGTAATGCAGTGACCAGGACCGTACGCAATACTCCAAGTGTGGCCACACCAGAGTTTTGTACAGCTGCAACATGTCCTCATGGCTCTGAAACTCAATCCCTCTGCTAACACACCATATAAAAGCTAACACACTGTACAGCTCCTTAACAACCCTATCAACCTGGGTGCCAACTGTCAGGGATCTATGCACATGGACACCAAGATCTCTCTGCTCACCCACACTACCAAGTAACTTACCATTAGCCCAGTACTCTGTATTCCTGTTACTTCTTCCTGAAAAAAATCACTTCACACTTTTCCGCATTAAACGCCACTTGCCACCTCTCAGCCCAGGTCTGCAGCTTATCTATGTCCCTCATCATCCTTCCGCACTGTCCACAACTCCACTGACTTTAATACCATCTGCAAATTTACTAGCCCATCCTTCTACATCTTCATCCAGTAAAAATGACAAACAGCAGTGGCCCCAAAACAGATCCTTGTGATACACCACTAGTAACTGAACTCCAGGATGAACATTTCCCATTACCCACCACCCTCTGTCTTCTTACAGCTATCCAATTTCTGATCCATACTGCTAAATCACCCTCAATCTGATGCCTCTGTGACTTCTGCAATAGCTTACCGTGGGGAACCTTATCAAACGCTTTCCTGAAATCCATGTGCACCACATCAACTACTTTACCCTTATCCACCTCTTTGGTCACCTTCTCAAAGAACTCAATAAGGTTTATGAGGCACGACCTACCTTCCACAAAACTGTGTTGACTATCCTGAATCAAATTATTTCTTTCTCGATATTTATAAATCCTGTTTCTTAAAATCCTTTCCAAAACTTTGCCCACAACAGAAGTAAGGCTCACTGGTCTATAATTACCAGGCTTGTCTCTACTCCCCTTCTTGAACAAGGGGACAACATTTGCTATCCTCCTGTCGTCTGGCACTATTCCTGTAGACAGTGACGATCTAAAGATCAAAGCCAAAGGCTCTGCAATCTCCTCTCTAGCCCCCCAGAGAATCCTAGGATAAATCCCATCCAGCCCAGGGGACTTATCTATTTCTGTGCTTTCCAGAATTGCTAACACCTCCTCCTGATGAACCTCAATCCCATCCAGCATTCTCCTCGACAACATTGTCTTTTTCCTGTGTGAATGCTGACGAAAAATATTCATTTAGCTGCTCTCCTATCTCTTTGAACTCCACGCACAACTTCCCACTACTGTCCTTGAGTGATCCTAATCTTACCCTAGTCATTCTTTTATTCCTGACATACGTATAGAAAGCTTTAGGGTTTTCCTTGATCCTACTTGCCAAAGACTTCTCATGTCTCCTCCTGGCTCTTCTTAGCTCTCTCTTTAGGTCCTTCATGGCTAACTTGTAACTCTCAAGCGCCCTAACTGAGCCTTCATGTCTCATCTTGACACAAGTCTCCAAATGTTGTCCCCTTGTTCAAGAAGGGGAGTAGAGACAACCCTGGTAATTATAGAACAGTGAGCCTTACTTGCGTTGTGGGCAAAGTTTTGAAAAGGACTATAAGAGAGATGCATTGACCTGGTTTTCCTATCATAGAATATAATGGCAGCGGAAAAATATAAAAAGGATGTGCAAGGATGATCCAACTGATAGGTTAAACCTTTTTAGAAAAGATTGAACAAGCTGGAGGTCTTTACGTAAAACAGGATGACTAATAAATCATCTGATAAGAGATCTTTGAAGTCATGAAAGTGTTTTATGGAGTAGACATTGAGAAGAGACCAATACTAGGGTCATTACTATAAGATAGTCACTGAATAAACATAAGAGAATTCAGGAGAAGCTTCTTTACCTGGAAAATATGTGTGCGGAGGAGTCGTTGAAAGATACAAAAAAGACTTACATTCGCAAGAGAGCGGATTGGAAGGATATAATGATAGGGTTAGATAAAAAGGAGGAGGCTCATCTGGAGCACAAATATCAGCATACACCTCTTGGCCGAATGGCCTGTCTTTATGTTGTACATAACAGAGGAAATGTTTACGTAAAATGAATAGTTTTCAAATACGCTGCAGTTTCTTTAAGCAGCTCAGTGATGATTGACTTAGGCATACAGAGCTCTTTAGCCAAAATACCAGTGAATACATTTTCTTGAACTTGATTTATTAGTCAACATAGCTAATTTCTTGCCATACATTGATAGAGTCTCTAGGAGATCAAGATACACAACTCTTGTCCCATTGTCACCAACTCTATCATGCCATCTTACCGTGATGTGGAGATGCTGTCGTTGGACTGGGGTAAACACAGTAAGAAGTCTTACAACACCAGGTTAAAGTCCAACAGGTTTATTTGGTAGCACAAGCCACTAGCTTTTGGAGCACTGCCGCTTCATCAGGTGGGGGAGTTCTGTTCACAAACAAGGCACATAAAGATACAAACTCAATTTACAAAATTAACACTAATTTTGTTATTACTGTGACATTTTATCACCAGCCCGTACTGACTACCTACTTCCATGTGAGACTGTCAGAAAGGTTTTCAGTGACTGAAGCATTAAGTACCAGTGAATGTAAGTACAGAAATTGGAAAATGAATTGTCTTAGCTGAGGAGCCTGCAAATTTTCCAAGTGAAAATACAGTAATTAGGGCGCATCATGATCTCATCTGGGTGGTTGAGAGAAAACTGCCTGGATTCATCCAAAGGCAAAGTATGTATGGTAACAGTTACCTTTGCTGTTACAAATAATGCTATGAGTTCAGACAACAATCCAATGGTCTCCGAATGAGGAGGGTGATGAGGTGAAACAATTTCAGCTTTTTAAGGCACTGACAAATAGGGAAATCAAAGTAATTTCTTCAAAGGCTATAAGCCCTGTAAAGTAGGTATCAACATGCAGGAAATTGAAATTAAAGTTTATTTATTTATATCACAAGTAGGCTACATTCACATTGCAATGAAGTTGCTGTGAAAAATCCCATAATCACCACACCCTGGTGCCTGTTCGGATACACTGAGGAAGAATTTAGCTTGGCCAATTCATCTAACCTGCACATCTTTGGACTATGGGAGGAAACCAGAGCACCCAGAGGAAACCCACACAGAGACAACGTACAAATTCCATATGGACAGATCCAAGCTGGGAATCAAACCTGAGTCCCTGGCGCTGTGAGGCAGCAGTGCTAACCACTGTGCCACCATGCTGCCCAAATGGAAGTGGATTCGCACATGAAGTATGTGTGTCATAATTCACTCTGAGTTCCCCCTAACCACATTCTTACCTCCTTTCTGTAACACCAGAATGAAGAAATTTTCATTTGGAATCCACTTTTCCAGTCCAGATATTAATTTTTGAAAGATTGCTCAAATTTGTGTCATAATCTTCTAATAAGTTCTAAATCAAGTAGCAAAATGTACCAGGTAGGCAAGGTTTCTGCAAATTTTAGATAGTGACATTGTTGGCGAGGTAACAATTGGATAAAAAATTAGCTTTAAAATTCATTGCATTCACCAATGTATCATACCAACATATGACACCATTCTATGTGGCAAATTAATATTTATATGGCTTTGCCACAAAATCAGGAAATTTCAAATCTCCTTTTACGTGTGATTACGTGCTTTTAAAGTATTGTCACTGTTGTACTGTCAGAAATGTGGCAGTCATATTGCACACAGTCAAGTCCCACTAATAGCAATAACAATCAGATATTTGTCCTCATGATGTTAGTTGAGGAATCATTATTGGTTAGGAATCATTATTGATTGGGGCAGCACGGCACCACAGTGGTTAGCACTGCTGCCTTACAGTGCCAGGGACCCAAGTTCGATTCCCTGCTTAGGTCACTGTGTGGAGTTTGCATGTCCTCCCCATGCCTACTTAAAATTCTTGCCCCAGTTTTGCCATTATCTTTTTCCACCTTTCTCTCTTGACACTCTTAAGTCAGAATTTGATCACCTTTCTGAGCATTACTTTTTCCCAGGTTATTTCTCATTTTGCTTTCTATTAGTGTTCTGATTACTCAAGAGCTAACACCAGTCTGAGGCCTGACCTTAAAAATAATATTGAAAGATGTCTGTACTTGATTTCAGGCAAACTCCATTTGTTTTTAGCATCTATTGCATTTATACTTGTGTTAAATGAAAACATGGGATAGTTGAATTGTCCTGAAAATGCTACTAACAGTACTCTTAACACAACCTCACCAACATTTTCCCCTCAGCAACATCTGCCTTCTTTAATTAGATGACCATGCAGATGAAGAGTATTTCTTCTGTTCTGACAGCTATGTTGCCTGGGAGGTAGGGTAAAATGGCATGCAGATACAGTACTGAGGAACGTGCCTGATGTATTGAGTTTGGAAATTTGGGACACACAATGAAGAGATCTGGCAAGACCACTGTGTCATTGAAACATAAATCTAATGTGTCTTTTAAGGTTCTTTGTTGCCTGTCAATGGACATTTGTGACTGCACTGAAATAATACCAAGTCTTGGTCTTCGTTGGGCAGACTTATAAGAAGATTTGCTTCACACCTTGTTTGGGAGGGGCAATAATAAACAAATGAGTACAAAGGATGTCAATCCTGCCACTTCCTTGAGGTATTTAGCCACTGCTATCTGAACTATTATTGCTGTGTGCAGTCAGCTTAATGTCCTGCAAATGAAGGAGGCTAACCACCACTGCAAAGCTACAAGCTCTCTACTTCTGATATCAAGAGAGAAGTGAGGGTCAGTCCGAACAAATAAGGCATTGATGAGCTGCTTATTGCAATGGTGAACTATGTACTGGCAGATGGGACTAATGTTCCCCATTACAGACTGAAAAGAACTTGTTGCATAAAATAAACAGGACTCTGTTGACTTTGAGGGCCACAGATATAGCATGTACCCTGAGTGCTGCTACAGAAGGTTGCAGGTCTGCTGTAACCTTGCTGGAGAATAGCAGCACTTTTTAAGTTGCTGTTCAGTTATGTCCGGGAAGGTGTATCTGGGCGCACTCACCCCTTGTACTGGTTATGGCCTTGTGCATGCAGTTTTTGTCCCTTAAGGTGATTCTGAAGGGCTCAGATGGTGTTAGTTGAGCCAACTGCCTGTCCTCAAAGTAATAGTCCATTCAAAAAGAAGCAAGAAAAGCTCCCTTATTACGAGTGAAACTTAATTAAAGGATTGGATCAAACTCTCAATTTGGAAGCACTATTCTGATGACAAAAGATTCTCTGATCCAAAGATCTGCAGCTGAGCCTCCTTTAATATTTCTTCAGGAGCTCTCAACCAGTAGGTTTAGTTGGCTGGTCTGCAAATGAGAGGTGAGCATCCATAAATTCGAGTTAAAAAGCAGTGTTTTATGCTCCCAGTTGATGTTATAACTGGACAGGAAGATCCCAGAATAGAATCCTGGCTCATAAGATCATAACTTTTACTTTTTTTAAAATTGAGTGTGGATGAACAGAGTCACAGGACTGCTGATTAGCTTTAACAAGAAAATAAAACATGTATTATAATCCCATTTCTCCCATATTTAATACAATACTGCTTTGCTCTTCACATTAGTTTAACAATTGCACACAGGTTTTAAGATTAACAAGGATTGCAAAGTATATCTTAAGCTGCAATGGTTTCATTCATACAAAGTCCCTTTAAACACGCGGATTGGCTGTAGTCAACTACACGCTCCTCTCTGAACCCAAGTTCTTAGAATCTCGACAGTGCAGATGGAGGCCATTTGGCCCATTGAGTCTGCACCAACAACAATCCCACCCAACCCCTATCCCCATAACCCTATATATTTATCCTGCTAATCTACACATTTTGGGACACCTGTGGGCAATTTAGCATGGCCAATCAACCTAACCTGCACATCTTTGGACTGTGGGAGGAAACCAGAGCACCTGGAGGAAACCCATGCAGACATGAGGAGAATGTGCAAACTCCACACAGACAATCACCCCCAGGCCGGAATTAAACTCAGGTCCCTGGCGCTGTGAGTCAGCAGTGCTAACCATTGTGCCACCAGGCCGCCCCAAGTTAGTGTCCGTGGATTTTTCCTCTGAATCCCTCCAGATGAATTCCAAACTTAATTCCTAAAACACGCTGTGATAATGCTTTCCGTTAACGGTTTGAATTCCAAAATTCAGTCTAGAATTTTCAAATGACACTTATAAACAAATATTCTGCTCAAATTCTAGCCAGTGAATCCAGTCCAGGATTTTATACCAACCCCTTTAGGATTCCTTTGTCTTGACTGCTGTCCAAATGGTCACAATTGCCTTAATTCTCAATTCCCAGATACTTATGAAAATTACCTCAAACTTTTTAGCTACCTCTGAAAGTCAGTTGTCCCGCTTTAAATCTACTTATTGCATTTTTTTTTAACTCTAGAGTGCTTTGTTTACTCTTCCTTTAATTATTCTGAACAATAACCTAATCCCTTTTCACTTAATTTCAGGTGTCTGAAACATTATTTATATCCCAATTCCCTGGTTATCTAAATGATATCTTGTTTCTTAGAAAGTTTGCATTCACGTAACTCGTTTATCCTGTCCAGCTTTTCCTGGCACAGTTGAGCGCTGCTCATTCCTCAGTGATCTGTCTCCAACTGCTCTGGCTTCCAGTTAAAAGAAAAGAACAAAAGAAAGCTCTTTCCTCTGGGAAGTGTCCTCCTGTTGCTAAGCAACAACTACTGGTGTATTTATTCTTTATGCCAGAGCCCTCTCCAAGCACAATGGGAACACAGTTGGAAGTTAACCAACCCCTACACATACTGACACTTTTGTCCAAAATGAATTTAACTGGAGGTCCCTTCCAAGCACAGAAAATTAAATTGAATCCACCTAAACCTATACCTTATTTATATTGTTTACCAAATAAAAATATTAATCTCTTAGTGTTACTTCTGTTTCCCTAACAAGTGGGAATGTGTAGAATGTCATGCTGTGCATCTTTTGTCGTTTCATTGGACCAGAGGCCATGTAGCTACTCATGGATCAGTTTAAATGTCAGAAGAGGAATCAGTTTTGGAACTGTGGTGGCAACTGGGGACATGACTTGAAACCTAAACCCATGCCATTCTGGCTGAGCAGGCTGTGGAGACAACATAATTGACCCTAATAACATACGTCATTATTTTTAGCTTTCCCTTAAAAATATCGCACACAGAGGCACAACACGTGAAAAATATTGCTGTGTTTCTTAGTGTGAACAATGGTAGTTCACAAGTAAAGTCAATCCTCTCTTTGGCCTCTTTTCTGGCCTTAAATGAACAGAATATTTCACAGTATAATCATGCTTGCTCCTATAACACAAATTTAATTCACTTTAGTGACTTTATTTCCTAACTACTGTTTGCAATGTTGCACTGTCCCAAAAATTATGAACTTTAAAATTTCCAGATTTGTACAGTTACTGATTTATTAAAAATTTCTAGGCATATTACTTGCAACTAAATAAATACCTTTGTGTGTTTGTTGAGGATCTGTTAGGTAACCATACACTTCTCAGGAGACAAAGATTGACCTGTCTTGGCCTATGTCTCATTTCTCAACCTGTAATACTTGCTTTAACATTAAAACGAGAGTATTTCTGGTCTCACCTACCCAAATTGCTTAGAATTATCAGAAATCTGGGCCTAGGAATAGCATACCCAGCATTGGAGTTAATGTCTGGAGAAATAGAATTGAAAAACTAGGAAGTCCTGTTACAATTGTATAGAATCTTGATTAGACCATACTTGGAGGATTGGCCAAAATCAGAAAATGCTGGAAAATCTCAGTAGGTCAGACAGTATCTATGAAGAGAGAGGGTAGAGCTAATGTTTTGAGTCAGGATGACCCTTCATCAGAACAGGGAACAGTTATTACTGTAAAAAGGATTCAGTGACAGTGGAGAAGGTGCAAAATAGATAATAAAGATGATTCCAAACTGAGAGGTTATAATTATTAGGAAAATCTGAACACACTTGAGGCGCTTTTTCGTGGAAGAGGGAAGGCTGATGGTTTACATGAAACCAGCCTTTTAAAATGTTACAGGTATTGTAGTAGGATTTGGTACATACAGTATCAGTCCCACATTGACCCGGTAAGATGTGCATAACCCAGAGCCAGTGTAGGTTCTGAGACTTGCTATTACTATATTTAAGACTACAAAGCCTATTTCATGCTCTCCGAAGCAGGATTCTTCAGTTGAGGATTGATAGGGTGAACACAGAGCATGTTTCTCATTGTAGGTGGGAAGAGGGGGCTGCACAAGTATTAAATGGTTACTAATAAATCCAATAGGGAATTATTCAAGGGAAACTTATTCATCCAGAGTGGCAAAAATGTGAACTGAGTCACTTCTCCATGTAGTTGAGATGAATAACATGGATTTGTTTAAGAAGAACTCAGATGAACATATGAAGAAAAGAACAGTGTGGCAATTAAAGTTGATGAAGAGGGAGGGGTGGTTACTATGAAGCAATTGTACCTGCAAAGACCAGTGCAGCTGAATTGCCCTTTTCTGTGCTGTAGACTTGATACAGGGTGACGTAAATGTGATGTAGTGTATTCCTTTAACAGCAGTGTAAATAGTGAAGTTCATGCATTTTTGCTATTGTCTATTTTACTGAACTAAAGTTAATGGCTTGAACTTTATAATTAATTCCATATTTACTTTACTTGCATTTGAATCTGAACAAACAAACTGCCCATTTATCTTTTTTGCAAATAACAGTGGAAATGTAGAAAAACCTAGATTCTTCATCATCTCAAAATGGTCATCAAGAGATATGTTTTTCAGAATGTGTTAGCAATATACAAATATATGAAATTTGAAACAAATCTTATCTGTCAACATTTTCTGTACAGAAAGCTGGAACATGGGGTTGATATTGCCTTAGCTCCAAAGAATTGAATGGAAGAAGATTTGATCTGGAGGTTCTTAGATTTTTAGGTAAGTGACAATTTTGATTTTTTTTTTATTCAGAGACTATAGCAAAAAATAATTATTATTTCTTCACATTTGTAATGGAGAACCTTTATCTAATGGATAACCTTTATCTAAATCTGAGCACGAATTGGCATGAAATAATTGTTTCCAGGTTTGAGTCGTTGGTCTACCCTTTTATTCTCAAAATGAAGAGTACAGTAGTTGCTTCTTTTCTCCATAGTTTCTGCTGGATGACAGCCAGTACTTTTATGTTGTCTGAAATGACAACTGAAATTAATGTGACAGTTTTGCAGCAACAATATGGTATTTGTGTAGAGTAACACTTATCAAAAAGTGACATTTGAAATGAGTTATGTCATAACAATTTTCGGCTTTCACATGTCTATCTGAATTTGCCCTCATTTATACTAAGCACTTAAGGAAAACGAAAAGGTTGACATTTCAGAATTTGGATTTAAATATGTTTGAAAATCGATAGTCAATATAATTTTAATATTGTTAGATGTTAATTTAACTTGGAGTATTGTACTAGTGAAGATTGTTTGTGGTGTATTTTATTTATAATGTATTCCCCAGTTGAATTTGATATCTACACTAAGGAGAGGGTGAAACGGAAGAAAGTAGCCTTTTAATTTGGCATTTAATTTTTCATTGGATTTTGTAATTAAAACGAATCGTTAACATTTTCTATGCTTCAATTACAATAGTGATGAGGATGAGCTTTTTTTCCCCCACTGGAACACTTTTTTAATTTTCTGTTCGGTTTGAACCTATGAAAAATTAAAGAAAACACTTTGGAGTAAGTGCAAAAATGTATCCTTGATTGCTGCCTTTTGAAGATGATCACAATTTGAATTGAGATGAATAAAATGTTTTATTTACATTTGATTAAGAAAAAAAACCCATCGAAAAACTTTTTGGATTTAACAACATTTCACTGTAAATATATTTAAAATTGTACGACCAGACGAATTGGTTCATAACTTACCATGACTCCAGGATGATTAGTGATGCTTTGCATTGCCCTTCAGATTAATGAGAAGAGCACAGTATTGGTATTTGTGATGTTGGTGCAACAGTTCTTTAAAAAAATCCTTGTGACTGAACATACCATTTGATTTATAAAGTGAAAGCATGTAGCACTTAATATTTAATTTTTAAGGAAAAATACTTTCCCTTTAAATTAGATGCCTCTGTGCCATGTACCATTCCAGACAACAGGCAGGTGGTCAGCTTCTGTGCCTGTGTCAGGGGACTCTTTGAGTCAGCCACAAGGGAGCGCCTGAGTGCACCTCAGCTACAAGGGAGCACATGAGGGTCTCACCTAAATAAACAGGTTCCCTCCGCACCCACCCCACCCACACACACACACACACACACACACACACACACACACTCTCTCACTCTCTCTTTCTCTCACTATCACACTCTCACTCACATACACATACTTATAAAATATTTTCCTCCCTTCTGTTTCGATGAAAAAGTTGTCACCTCAGTCTTACTCCTGACTTCAGCAACCGCAAGTTAATCTTCATGCACTTTTATTGGTATCCACTCTGTTCTACGTACCACAGTGTTTTCTTTTGGTTGAAAGGCATCTCACATTCCAGCTTTCCTTTAACATGTTGTCTAACACGGATAAGACTTTCGATCATGTTGCATGGAATCTATGGTGCAGAAACAAGCCCTTTCCTGCTAAATGTGTTGACGTATTTGTCCACCATCAATGTCATATATTTCTAGTGATTGTATTTTGATGTGAAAAGCATCTTTACAGCTCTCTTATCTCTGAATATTCCTTCTGTGTTGTTGTTATTTTGCTGTATTTCAAATAAGGGAACCACACAATTGATTTGGATAAGAAATACTTGTACATAGAGAATTTATGTTTATGGCACAGTTCTAAAATACCTGGGATTATATGGAAATTAAACATAGAACAATAGTATAATTTAGGAATGTAACAAAATATAATGGCAGATGGTTTCCAGTAGAGTGCTGTGATAGAATAGAAAGTGAATATGTTGAATTCAGTTTGGAAATTATTGTGATAGTAAAGTTAAAATTGAAAAACTGAACAAAGCTGCCATCACACAACTCTGAAATATGAGGTATGCACTCAGAATTGCTTATTTTCTCACCAGTGTTTATCAACAGCAATGTGCTCATCTTGTGCCTTTAATGCGCTTCAGAGGAATGTTATTAAACAAAATTTGATACCAAGCCATACAAAGGGGATTTAAGGACAGGTGACTGAAAGCTTGGTCAAAGAAATCTGTCTGAAGAAGTGTCATGAAGGAGACTAGATGTTTAGGGAGGGAGTTCCAGAGTGCTGGGCTGAGGTAACTGAAGGAATGATTGCCAATTGTGTGGTGAAGGAAATCTGCAATGTGCAAGAAGTCAGAATTGGAGAAATGTAATTATCTTGTCGGGCTGAAGGACATTACAGAAAGAGATTAGGGGGAGGTCATGGAGTGTTTGGATGATAATTTTAAAATTGAAGCATTGCTGGGCCAGATACCAGTGTGCGTCAGTGAGCAAATGGGTGAACAGGGTTGGCTGTGAGAAGGGATACAGGCAGCAGCAGGATCCTGACTTAAATGTCTAAACATGCAGAAACAAAGCATCTCACACCTGCTGTCCCCCTTTTTTTTTTAAACGTAAACATTGTTGTAAGCAGCAATGGAAGATGGAAGGCAAACTCCACCTTGTCTGTCTGCATACATTTGAATTCCTGCAGATAACTTGTCAAACTTGGATGAAGATAACAAAAACATATTTTCCAATCCATTTTCTATTATTTGCATCACAGCAAATTGGACGCCAGCTATGTCTTTTGGTCCCTGACATCCATCATTACTCTGGCTTTGAATCTTTAGTGGAAGAAAGCCTAGATCACACTACATCACCCATCAAGGGAGCCCACTTACAGTATGCTAATTTCTTTGAGGCTGAATGATTGACTAGGACGAGAGACTTGTCTTTATGGTGGGCGTAAGAATCCTGTTGCCTTGCAGATGCATGTCAGATCACCAAACGTGAAACATATAGGTCACCATGTATATAGAAGAGAGGAGTTTCTTTTAAATAATTGAAATACAATTAATTGCTGTCTTTCTTTCTACAATTTTTCACACGGAATTCACAATTTTACCACAATGGTTAATCCTACTATGGCACTTTTCGAAAGGTATGTATTTTTATTGCACTCCATTAATGAGTGAACGCATATTTCTTTAAAAAGATGTTAATTCATGTAGTCTATAGGAAGACTTTTTTTAGGAAAAGTGTACTTCGTGCCAAATTAGGAAATTGGCATTGACATTATTAGTCCATGAAAGTCTATTTATCCATTGGATTTCTCCTTCAATTCCGTGTACTTTCGAGTTCTTTGAATACTTATATATCTGCTCTTGCATTTGGCTGATTTTGCCAAAGATATTAAGGAATATTCTTGCTTAATACTCTTAAAGTTATAGTAGTAGTTTTGACTGACCATTTTTAGATTATTTCAAGGATAGTTTCAATTAAGCATAGAAGCAGAGAATCATACAGTGCAGAAGGAGGCCATTCGACCCACCGAGTCTGCACTGACCACTATGCCACTCAGACCCCATACCCAGAACCCCGCGTATTTACCCTAGCTAATCCCCCAACACTAGGGTCAGTTTAGCATAGCTAATCTACCCAACCTGCACATATTTGGACTGTGGGAGGAAACCAGAGCACACGGAAGAAACACACACAGATACGGGGAGAACTTTCAGACTCCACACAGACAGTGACCCAAGCCAGGAATTGAACCCAGGTCCCTGGCGCTGTGACGCAGTGGTGCTAATGCTGTGCTGTCTGGTAATGAAGTGATGCTTAATCTTTTACAACACTTGTTATACACACTAAAATGTCAAAAATTTGTTTTTTAAGAAAACAATATGTGTAATTTTGAAAATTAAAGGTCTTTCAATAGTAGAAAGATATTAAGATAACTAGTAGATTTGTTAATGTGGAGAGTGAACACGTGTTTGAAAGATTAAGAATTTATAAAACAAAGTAGAGCCAGTGGCTGTATTTGTACAGTATCAACAGTTACAGCTAATATTTGTCCTTGTCAAAAAATAATTAGAAGAATAAATAATAATAAAAAAATGCTGGATAGACTCAGTAAGCCTGTCTTTATCTGTGGAGAGAGAAACACAGTTAACATTTCAAGTCCATTGACCCCTCTATAAAACAAAAAAGCCAGTTTTGCTTTTCAATTTATCCCTACCTGCTCATACTCTTTACACAGAACACTTTTCCTATGTTGGTGGGACCATAACAACTGGATTCTTCCCCTCCACTGCACATTCCTCTCCAGCCCACAGCAGGTAAACCAAACGCTTGCACTGAGCAGTCAACGTAGCCTTCTGGACTCCAGCTCTTGGCTGTAGAGAAAAGTGTCTATCTCCCAGACTATAATATTCTATACTAGCACTACATTCCTACTAACTCTCCCTGCTTGAACTGCTTCCTGTACCATGGTGCCATGGTTAGTTCATTCATTTGTACTGTAGGCCCCGCTTTCACCTGTAAAGTCTGCAAGAACCACAATCCTGTTGGACAATTGCCCAGGTCTGAAACTCCTCCGCTTCTACCTTATCGATTTCCATTTCTGCCTCACTTGCAGTCAAACCCTCCAGTCCCTATCCAAGACCAAATCAGATGATCCCATCTTCAGGGATGTGACCACCTCCTGGAACAAAGTATTCACATAACTCTCCCCCTCCTAATGTGTTGCAGCGTCTTCAACTTGGCCTCCAGCTCAATGAGTTGAAGTTTCTCCACTACTAGCACTTAACTGCAGATGGTTTGCCTTGGAGCACAAAGGTGACTATGAGCCCCCATGTTCTCCAACTGCTGAACATTACTGGTCCTGCTATCTCTATATTGTTAATTAGTTAATTATCTTACTGCTTGAATTTTAATTAATGTCTCTAGTCCTGCATATGTTTACATTCTTATTGGGCCAAAAATTCCAAGCTCCAGGGAAGTGTAACTAGGGGAGATCCCAAAGATGCATTGGAGACCAGCCTCCATCTCTGAAATCCACAGGTAAGGTTTGCGCAGCAATTGTCCGGGAAGTGCAAACTTCCAATGGACAATTGCCCTGCACTGGGAACCTTCTGAAAATGTTTTAAATTGCAAACTTTGGATGGTTCTGACTGTCACTAACCAATAATTACCCCAGAAAAAGCCAGAAGAATTGAATCCACTGTTGTATTCACCCATTCTGAATCCCATGGAAGCCTCCAAACCCCCAGGGGACTGCCCCTACCGCCCACCCTCTGCACACCCACCTGACTGTCTGATCTGACCATCTGCCTTTTTTCCCTTGACAAATCCCACCTGCCAGGCTGCCCGACTCCCTGCAAATTCTGATCACTTACAAACCTATTCAGTTGGACCTTTAAACCTACCTGAATTATGGCAGCTGATGCAGTAAAAAGGGGGGCATGGCCTCCTTGCCTCCAATTCAGCATTGTTTGACAGAAGAAAGCACAAATGTGCTGCCCTACCGGGCTAGACCGGATTGAAAAGATTCTATGGTTTAAAAAGTAGGAGCAGAGTGGCATCTGACTCTGCCACTCTGCAGAGGTTCAGGCCCAATAATTCCAATAAATGTTCCATTTTTCCCAATTGAAATTCATTCTTAATCAGAAATACTGGCTCACCTTGTAAGCTTTCCCACTATTAGTAAATTTTAGTACTACTGATTAAACCATACAATTACTATAATTACCCAAATTTTGAAAGTTAAATAAGAAAAGTACTCATAAACCAATCAACTAAATATAATGTCACATTTTGATTTTCCTCAGAACGCAGTCAGTCCACATGGAATCACGAATTTGATGATTCTTTTAGGTGCTGCTGTCTGGTTCTGGGTCCTCTTCTCTCTCATTAAGTGCTGCTGCCTGTCTCCCAGTAGCTCTCTCCCACTCTTTCAGGTGCTTCTGTTGGTCCCTTGACCCTTCTTTCTGGCTCTTTCTATAATGTGGGTTTGCGTATTGTCGAAGATTATCGGGAGTTTGGGTGAATATTTTAGCGCATGGTGCTGCGGGTAAATCATGACGGAATGTATTAGGCCATTGCACCTGAAGTACTGCATCCAGTTTTGATATTGTTACTTTAGAAAGTGATATATTGCATTGGAGGCATGAGGAGACATTCACGAGATTGATTCCTAGAATGAATGGGTTGTCACATGATGAAAGACTGAGCGCATTGGGCCTGTACAGATTGGAGTTTAGAATGAGAGGTGACTTTATGGAAACATACAAAATGCCGGGGGACTTCACAGAGTAGATGCTGAGGGGATGTTCCCCTCATGGGGGAACTTAGAAGTGGGGGCAAAGTTTTTAAAATATGGGGTCTCCCTCTGAAGATGGGGATAAGGAGGAATTTGTTCTCTGAGGGTTGTTCATGTTTAGAATTCACAACCTGAGGTTGGATCATTGAACATATTTGAGGCTGATTTGGACAGATTTTTGACTGCCAAGGGAGTTGAGTGTTATTGGGGGGCAAGGCAAGAAAGTGAAGTTAAAGTCACAATCAGATTGACCATGATCTTATGGAATTGCGGAGCAGGATTGAGGGGCCAAATGGCCTGGTTGCTCCTATTTCTCATGCTCTTATATGTTTATGCTGTAGCCTTTAATAATGAAAAAAGCCCATGATTGAAAATACTTCTATACTCCCAGACATTAATTTCAATAATATGTTTTAATATTTTAAAACTCTGTTCGTTGGGCAACTTCCTTGGAGTATACTGACACTGAGTTGCTGCTGCAGAAAACATTACAATAAATTGTAGAAAAAAATGGAAGAGTTAATGACATTTAATCAAATTTTAACCCCTTAAACTCTGTGCACATGCTACAGCTCCATTAAAATTGACACTTGAAAACATTAATCGTGTTATTTTAAATATCTCGTTGCGCATGCAAGAAATTAACTTGTTTCCTGAGATTAAGAACATAAGAAATAGGAGCAGGAGTAGGCCATCTAGCCCTTCGAGCCTGCCCCGCCATTCAATAAGATCATGGCTGATCTGTCGTGGCTCAGTTCCACATTCCTGCCCTCTCCCCATAACCCTTAATCCCCTTGCCTATCAAAAACCTATCAACCCGCGTCTTAAATATATTTAGCGAGGCAGCTTCCACCACTTCAACAGGCAGAGAATTCCAGAGATTCACCACCCTTCGAGTGAAGAAGTTCCTCCTCAACTCCATTCTAAACCGTCCCCCCTTTATCTTGAGGCTGTGCCCTCTAGTCCTACTGTCCTTTCTGAGCGGGAAGAGCCTCTCCACCTCCATCCTATCCATCCCATTCATCATCTTATATGTCTCAATGAGATCTCCCCTCATTCTTCTAAACTCTAACGAGTACAAGCCTAGTTTATTCAGCCTCTCCTCATAGTTCAACTCCCTCAACTCCGGCATCAGCCTAGTAAACCTCCTCTGCACTCCCTCCAAGGCCAAAATATCCTTGCGTAAGTGCAGCGACCAAAACTGCACACAGTACTCCAGCTGCGGCCTCACCAGTGCCCTGTACAGCTGCAGCAAGACCTCCCTACTTTTATATTCAATCCCCCTCGCTATGAAGGCCAGCATCCCATTCGCCTTCCTGACCACCTGCTGCACCTGCAGGCTGGGTTTTTGCGACTCATGCACAAGGACCCCGAGGTCCCTCTGCACCGTCGCTTGCTGCAGATTAACTTGATGCCTATCAGAAATCGGAAATCGATTTATTCCAGTGGCACAACTACCAGAGAGTAAAACCAGAGAGAGCCCTTCTTCAGATGTGTAACATAAGGACTAGAAAAAGGTGTACATGATACAAAAGGAATAAGTTTGAATCGTATGGTGTGGGCACATTTGTGGAGGCACTTGCGCTGAGAAACCCTGAGTAGTTAGGCAGTGAAATTCCTGACAGAGAACTCTGAAATCTTGCTTTCTGGTAGCGAGAATGGGCCAGATTTTCATGTCCTCGTGGAGGTGGGAGTTGGTTCACAAAATGTAGAACATAGTTGTTTTTGCAGGAGAAAACAATTTTTCTCTGCCTTCATGACCACATGCCATTTTGTGTATCTATTTGTGGGTCAGTGAGGCCTTGGGTGCAAAACAAAAATGCATTTTTTTCTGAGGTTGGCATCCCCTTTATTGAAGACTGCCGAAAATATTTACTTTCTCCTGCAAACTACTTTTGTGTGCTGGTCCGTGTATTGGAAGTCCAAGGACATGTGCCTCATTGGAGAATTTGTGATCCCTTTGGAAGGATGCCCACTGAGGAGTCGGGATCATTCTGACTGGTAAATGAAGCAAAGTTTTTTTTCTTTGAAGCATCAATGACAAATTGCTGAATGAAAGTTTTATTAGACTGTCACAGGTTTAGTTTTTTTTAATACATTTAAAATAATTCACATTTGGCACTGTATTTCTCCTGAGTGCTGTACAGAGAAGACACTGGATGAGCAATAGTGTGTGAGACACTGCCATAAGCCTCCCTTTTTTCCCTTATCCAATGCTGTATATCACTATCATCACAATGTTCCCTCCCCTAACACCTTTACCACCTGGCTAATAATTCCCTAAAATTCGGTCAAATACTGCAACACCCACCCACCCACCTCTCTCTCTCTCTCTCTCTCTTCTCCTCCTCCTCCTCTCCCCCCCCCCCCCCCCCCAATCTAGTACCTCTTATGTACTGGCTGAAAAAGCTCTCCTGGGTGCACAGCAATAATTACCCCCCCTTTATCATCCTTTCACACTTTGCCTCTTCCAATTAATATTGGGAAGTTGAAATCTCCTGTTATTATTACCCTAATATACTGCATCCCCTTTTCAACCCCCACTCCACTTGCCTGAAAATTCTATACCCCAGAATATTGGGATGCTAGTCTTGCCTCTTCCTTAACCCTGTCTCTCTTAATAGTAATTATATTATACTTCCATGTATTAATCAACACCCTCAGTTTATACCTGCAAGACTCAGTGCATCCTGATGAATCTCCTCTGCATCCTTTCTAGTGCAATCACATTCTTCCTAAGTGTGCTGACCAGAGCTGCACACAGTCTTGCCTTAATTCCCTTTTACCTTAACAAATCTCTCTTTGTACTGCCTTCCAGACTGACTTGCTTTCTCTTCTATATTTGGCTACATCACTCCCCACTCCCCACTGTATCTCCACACTGTGACCCATTCCCCTGCCAAATTAGTTTGAACCCCCGCCACTTTCAACACTAGTAATCCGCCGTGCAGAGATGTAGGTCCCATTCCAGTTTGGGTACAACCCATCTGATTTTTACAGGTCCCACCTCTCCTTGAAATGGATTCCATGATCCAGGAAACTGAAGCCCTCCTTCCTGCACCATCTCTTTAACCATGTATTCATCTGCAGTATTCTCCTCTTCCTATACTCAATTTTATGTGGCATTGGCAAAATCGAAAGATTACAACCTTTGAGATCCTGCTTTTCAATCTGCCACCTCAAATACTTGCTACAAGACCTCATCCCTCTTTCTGCCTATGTTGTGTGAACCACGACTTCTGACTGTTTATCATCCTCCTTCAGAATGATCCTGTTGCCATTCTGTGACATCCTTGACCCTGGCACCAGGGAGGCAACATATTATCTTGGAGTCACACTTGTGACCTCTGAAATTCTAGTCTGTACCCCTCATAATCGAGTTTTCCATCACTATTTGCTCTGCCACTCTTATTACTCCTCTCTTGTGCAGCTGAGCCACCCACAGTGCCATGAGCATGATTCTGGCTATAGTTGTGCAAGGAATCATCAGTCTCACCATTTACCAACACGAGAAATGGTTCTTGAGTGAGATCATTCTGGGGCCTTCCTGATTACCTGCCTGCCCCCTTCTTCTGACTGGTGGTCACCCATCCTCTCTCTGACTGCACTTCCTTAAGCTGCTGGCTGACCACATCCAGCAACTTGCTAACCACGAACCTCTCAGCTTTGCAAGTGCACCTGTGTGCCCCCAGCCAATGCTCAAGCTCCGAAACACAGCTCTCAGGCTGGCCAAACCAGTGACACATACTGCAAATGTAGCCATTCAGACAGCAAGGGTCATCTAGGAATTCCTGCAGGCCAAGCAAAGCATGGAGCTAAGCTGTCCAGTCATACCTTTATTAAGATTCTTCGCTCAAAGTTATGCCAGTTGGAAAATTATTTAAATTACTTGAAAAAATAGAACTCTTACCTTTATAAATTTGAGAAAAACAACTCACCCATGACTTTTGATCAGTTCTCCCTGTTGCAGCCTCTATTCTGACAGCAAGGCAAGGCTACTTTCTGAAAGATTAAAAAGTTAGAAAGCAGAGAAAAGCAAAAGAGCACCCCTTTCCCCTGGGCTCCAAGTACACTCACTCTGGCACTCTCTCTCTCTCTCTGAACTGCCTGTGTATGAATTTTACTGTTACATCTGAACGTTCTTTTTGACACCTCTTGAACTGTTGGATGTTCGTTATCTAATTTTCTAGTTGATTGGAATGATGCCATGCTGAAGAATTGTGAAGCTACTTTGGCCTTGTATGTCACAGTTCTTGTCACAGTGGACAGCCTTGAGGTACTTAACTACCATTTGACTCTACTTCCCTGGGAATTTTCAAACCGTTTTTAGACTATGCTGTCTGCTTGCTTACAAATGCTGTACTGGCCCTTGAATACTTCTTCAAAAATGTGCCTAACATCTCCTTCACCCCATCGCTGCTTTAAAAAAAAGGACACTGGCAGCTATGAAAAAACAAGTACGATTTGCTATTTTCTGCTAAATTTGTGAAAATATTTATCCTTGTGGACAGGAACTGTTGGATTTATAAGCAAACAATATGTAATGTGGTAATTGTATCACAATGATATTTAATTGAAAGCAACCCCATATTTACCAGTGAATAAACATCATAAATTTGCATCCAAATAGATGTAACTAGATTTTGAGCAGCATCCTATACTCCAAAGCTTGGATTATTGCATTGCATGTTCAGGCTGTTCAACGTGGTGATATTCCAAGTAAAATGAGCACCCTATACTTAGGACAAGCGTAATGTAGTCTTGGGATGATTGTGAATGAGCAGTTAATTCTAGTTCAGTTTCGGTGAAAATCTAGCTCACTATTGAACACTCAAGTGCCAAAAAATGTCTCAAGTGCACTGATCAAGTCGGCGAACAGTGATGGTGAAGACACTTTTACCGTGTTATTTGGAGATATTTTAATCGAGAGGGTTAACAGCGTATGAAGGCGAATAGGAAATGGCCTGAGAATTACCAGTGTTGTGTAAAACCATTAATCCAATCCAAACATGTGCATAAACATTGTGAAATTGCATGTAAATTGATATTTACATTTGCAAAATGAACTGCTTATGATTGCATTGTGCTCACAGCTAGGAGCAATTTTGTATTCTGACACAGATTATTGTTTGTCCCAGTGCTAATGATTTTGCCTGTAGGTTTTCAGTAAAAATACAATCATTTCCAGGCATTTCTTCTTTTTGCAAGAATTGGCCATCAGATTATTTTATAGTTTAATTTCCCCAGAGTTATCTGACATATTTATTACTGTACCTTGTGAATTAGCCTTTTTGTTTCAGTGTGCATACTTAGCTTGTTACTGATAACTTGGAGCATTAAACATTTCTATTTTGTTGTGAGACAGGTGATTTCTGTCATACGTGTCATGTAAAATCAACTTTGACTCTAATATCTTTTCCTTCCACTGTCAACATTCTTAAATAGCTTCTGGGGCTTTGCATTGCATATCTATATTTATTGCACAAGCATTGTATATTCTGGAGAGTGTTTTGCTTCTATCCACCACTGCTCCAGGAGGCCCTGTTCAGTCATTCACAGCTGCCCTGTCTAACTCTGACTCTCCAGCACAGTAGGACTAATAGAGATTGACGTAGTTGCCAGAGGACCGATTGAAACTTGTGTCTCAAAGTTACTAATGCTCACTGAACCATTTTATTGAAGATAAAGTAAATAAAATAGGTTTTCATATGAGAATTCACTGAAATAGAAGGGAATTATTTGGCAGGTTGAAACCAGTGGGGAGGGAAACCAATGAAGCAAGCCAGAATGCCATCTAAATGCGCTATGTACTGCTCTGACTACAGAAGAGATATCCAGACTGTTCAATTTGTTTTCATTGCTTTCAAAGCAAATTGAAATGGTTCTCAATGTGATACTTGTGTTTCATCCATGCACAAGTGTATGCCTATTGGAGATAATTTTAACTTTGGATGGTGGTACGAAACTTCTGCATTAGAGGCCCAATATACAATGTGCCTCCATTGAGTTAATGGGGAAGGAAAAATTAAATTGGTTGGGTGATAGGTGGGAAATGTCACATGCAGGGAACTGTGCCCATCAACCACTGCCCCTGATACTCCAATCACTATTCTTAGGTATGTCCTGTCCTACCAGCAAGACAGACATATCAGACATGGTGGCACGGTAAGCTGAAGAGCCTGGTCCTGGGTGCCCTTAACATTAACTCATGAAGTCTTATGGCATCAGTCAGAAGTGGGGAAGGGATTCTCCTATTAATTATCACCCATCACCTTCCTTCAGCTGATCAATCAGTACTCCAGGTTAAACACCATTTTGGAAGAAGCACTGCGAATGGCGATGGCATTGAATGTATTTTGGTGGGGGTTTCAGTGTCTATCACTAGGAGTAGTTCAGTAGCATCATTATTGACTAAGCTGGCTGATAGAGCTGCCACACTGGGCCTTGCGGAAACTGCTGCTAGAGCCAAAACAAGGGGGAAGTCTACTTGATTTTGTCTTCACCAATTTATAGCTTTGCTATGAGAACACGCTTCATCATGTTGTGTGACACTACCATTAAATAGGATAGGTTCAGAATAGATCTAGAAGCTCAAAACTAGCATCAATGGGCACTGTGGGTCATCATCATCAGCAGAATTGTATTCAACCACAATTTGTAATCTGCACAACCCTCACTCTAGCATCATCCTCAAACCAGGTGACCAGCTCTGGTTCCAAGAAAAGTATAGCAGAGCATGACAGGAGCAATGCACCTGAAAATGAGATGCCAAACTGGTAAAAGTACAACACGGGACGACATCAATGCTAAACAGCAGGTACAGCATAATGTAGACAGGACTAAATAATCTAGCAGCCAATGTATCAGATCAAAGCTCTGTAATTCTGTCACATCCTGAATGACAGTGTGCAATTAAACAACAAATAGGAGGAGTCTCTATGAACAACCCTGTCCTCAAAAATGATAGAGCCCAGCACAATCCAAAAGCAGGGTTGCACTGCTGAGGCTTTATAAGGTTCCGGTCAGATCATATGTGGAATATTGTGAGCAATTTTGTGTCTCATATTGAAGGAAGGATGTGCTGGCCCTGAAGAGGGTCCAGAGGAAGTTCATGAGAATGATCCTGGGAATGAAAAGCTTGATATATGAGAAGTGTTTGAGGACTCTGGGTCTGTACTCAATGGAGTTTAGAAGGTTAAGGGGGTATCTCATTGAAATTTACAGAATACGGAAAGGTCTGGATGGAGTGGATGTGGGGAAGATGCGCCTATTAGTAGGAGAGACTAGGATCTAAGGGTGCAGCTTCAGAGTAAAGGGACCACCTTTCAGAATCGAGTTGAGGAGAATTTCTTCAGGCAGAAGCTGATGAATCAGTGGAATTCTTTGCCACAGAAGGCTGTGGAAACCAGGTCACTTGTATTTAAGACAGAGATGGATAGATTCTTGATTGGAAAGGGGATCAAAGGTTATGGGGAAAAGTCAGAAGAATGGAGTTAAGAAACTCATCAACCATGATTGAATGATGGAGCAGACTCGCTGGGCCAAATGGCCCAATTCTGCTCTTATATCTTATGGTCTTACAAATGAAGAAGACAAAGCTGAAGTGCTCACTGCCATCTTCAGCCAGAAGAGCTGAGTGGAATATCCATATCAGCCCCTCCTCGGGATCTCACCATCAGAAATGCTGATCTTCCACCAGTTTGATTCATTTGACCTGATATCATGAAGCAATATGGGCCTCAACAACTTGGCAGTTGAGGTGCAGAGAATTGTGGAATGGAAATAACTGCACTTCTAGCCTAGCTGTTCCATTACAATTGCAATATTTGCCCAGGTGTATCCTGTCCACATAAAATAGAATAAATCCAATCCGGTAATTAACCTATCAGCCTATTTTCAATCATCAGCAAGGTGTCATCAAAGTACCACCAAGCAGCACTTACTCAGTATTTAAACAAGCAGCACTTGAACCAGTATTCATTTTGGGTGTTCAGATTCATTCACAGTTCCTCAGAAAATGAAAATGCTTGTGTGTCGCAACATCTGGCTAGGGTTGGTAGGCAGCAGGTAACATTTGAGCCATACAAGCGTTAGGCAATGGCCATCTCCTTCAAGAGAGATTCTAACGCCCTTATGTTGATGTTTAGTGATATTCCCATAAACATGATAAACTCAAACAACATTATTGATCAGAAATTTAACTGGATCAGTCACATAATTGGCTATGAGAGTAGGTCAGAAGCTGAGTATCCTGTGGTGAGTGATTCATCAAAAACTTTCCTTCACAAGTTAGGAATGATGCTTTGATGAATGCAACTCCAATAACATTAAAGAAGCTTAACACCATTCGGAACAAGTAGCCCTCTGAATTGGAACCCAAGAACTACCTTAAACATTCACCCCCTCCACCATTGACACATTGTGCAGTGTGCGCCATGTACAAGGTACACTACAGCAATTTGTCAGTGCGTCTTTGACAGCACCTACTTGGTCCATGACCTCTACTACCTGACCAGCTGAAATTGGCAAGGGCAGTAGATGCTTAGGAATGCTGCTATCTTCAAATTCCCCTTCAAGTCACTCATCATCCTGATTTGGATGTGGCTCGCTAGCTATTCCTTCATTATTGCTGGGTTATAATCATGTAACTTGCTCCCTAACAGCACTGAGAGTTTAACTTCATCATACGGGCTACAGCAGTACCAAAGGACCACCTTCTCGGGGACAAAAAGGCAAGGGCAATAATTACTGACATTGCCAGTGATGCCCACATACTGTGAATGAATTAAATAGAAAAAAAATCAAAAATACATTTTACGTTTATTATTAAATGCTTCCTTAGAAAATAATTAATAATTACAGCCACTTGCAGTTTAATTTACCACAGACAGTGCTGTTTGAAGTTAGTTCCCTTTATGTTAGTGGATCATAAAAGAAAATTAAGGATAGCTGGAAGAACTTACGGAAAATGAAGTAGGGGAAATTTGACCGTGATCCAAAAGTGAGCCTGCTGCCTTTGTGAGCTATGATGGCTCACTGCAGTTTACCAACTGAGGAAGGGAAGAAAATTGGCTGGTTCTCATTCTGATCTTGAGTGACCCCCTATGGGTAGCAGAAAGTCAGAGTTATTTTTTCAGCCGAGAAGGCAGCTTTTAAATTTGAATTGGGCTCCTAATCTCATTGTGGGATCTACAAGATGTTTTTATTCATTGGTAGGAAATGCTGGGAAATCCAGCATTTGTTGCTCCTCCCTAATTGCCCTTGAGAAAGGGGTGGTGACCTGCCGCCTTGAATACAATTGAGATACCAATTTATATGTCAAACAAATTGCTGAGAGTCTGGGGGCACGTATAGACCGGACCAGTAAGGATGGCAGCTTTCCTTCTCCAAAGGACCCGAGTGAAACAGATGCGCTTTTCAAAAATCTAATAATTTTATGGTCATCATTGCTGATACAAGTGTTTTATTTCAGCTTTTACATAATTAATTGGAGTTAAATTCCCCCAGCTGCCACAGTCATTTGTTCAGGTCTCTGGATTACTAGTCTAGTAACAATAATATCTATACAAATGTACCCTATTACTATGAAACACACACCCTCTCCAAAAGAGGACAGACTCACACAAAGTGCAACTGGCCAGTGTTACATGGTGTTAAATGGCAGAAGGCACATCCAGGGTAGTTTGGGGACGTTTTTCCCCAGATTGAATCTTTTAATGCTCTCCCAACCCTGTGGGGATGTGGGTTTATTTGCTGAGAATAGGCCAAGGTTGGAGCTTTTCGCAGGTTCATATAAGCAGGAAAAGAGGTGCTGTGGTGGAACAGGGTCTGGGTGACTAAATCACTGATGAATCAAAAGAAAAGGGAGATGAACAGGAGGCTAGAACCAGAGAAGTGGAGAGGATTTGCAGAGATTCAGGAGGGCTGGGTCAGGGGCTGTGAGTGTAAATCCCTGAAGGAATTAATAAATGAGAACGTGGGTTTTAACTTATATGCTTTAAAAGACAGGAGGCAAACATGACAAACTGTGAATCAGGATGGGGTTGAATGGATTGAATTTTTGCAGAGGTATCAGTACCAAATGTGGCTCCCAATTCCACCGGAGCAACTTTGTGAGGCAGCCTCCTAATTGGCTGCCTCTGCATTTGCTATCCAGTGAAGGATGGCGAGTGGACTAAGAAAGTGGGAGACCAACAGGAGGGCCCACGGTGATAACCAGGTGGAAGCTCCAACAAGAGCACTGAAATGAGGGAAACCAAACCTTACGGTTGCCTTCAAAATGGAGATATTCATAAAGTGATGAAAAAGGTGACAATATAGTGCATAGGGCCTAGGAGTGTAGGGTTGACCCATCCGGAAGAGTCACTGGCACCACACCTGGATCTCCTATGAACACTGCAGCGAATTAATTCAGTCAACCTGGGCCCAACATCCTCCCAGTGAGAAGCTGTTACCCCGGTACTGCCAGACTACGGACACAACGGGGGCAATTTTACCATTTTGTTTCCCCCAAGTGCTGGTGGACTTGAAAGTGGGAGAGTTTCAGATCCAACTTTTGTGTGTATTTTCAGCACCACCCCCGACCCCCCCCAACCCCATGCACCCTGCCTGCATATGTAAATCAGTGTTACAATAAATTTAAATACATTTACCTGCCTCTTGCCCATTTCCGGCGATAGCTGACCGTGCTGGAAATCCGGCACTCGTAAAATGGCGCCTGTCACAAAAACCGCTGCCAGTCATACTAAGTGCTTTACGCTGGTCTTTAACACCACGTCATGCCCAAAAACGGGTGCAACACGATGGTAAAATAGCCCCCATAGTGGCAGGATCGAGTTCAGTACTAGGAAAGTTGCAGTGATGAGGGAAAATGGCCCTTAATTGGCTTTATTGCTTGCATGCTTCCACGGAGCAGACTACAGATTCCCAGAGTAGCCGCCCCTGGGGAAATTACCCAGAAGAGAGCAAGCATCGGGGAACCATTCTGACAGTTTCCCAACTTCCAAATCCATCTCTGTGAGCCGGAAAGTACAGAACAATGAGTGTGAAGAATTTGGTATTTCTGGAGAATGAAATTTGGGAACCATCATGAAGGTGATGGAAGTGTGGGGAGATATTTTTGTGCTGGCAAGGGTTTGGTAAGGATGGTGTTAGGTGCATATTGTAGAAGGAAATGAACTGAATGTGGAATGGCTTGGAATTTGAAGTTCCACCTTGATTTGAATAGGATGTATGAGTTAGACATGATCATGTTCACCATGAGTGAGACGCTGAGGAATGCAGGGGAGTGGCATTTTGGTGGAGGTAAGAAATTTGGTTTCAGTCCTCTCAGTTAGATAAAACAATGGCTCATTGGTGATTTGATGTTAGACAATCTGTGTTGTGGAATTCCAGCCATAATCATGTGGCAGAATAAAACATTTTTGGAGGTATGCTTGTTTCTTTGGGGCTAATGGCATTGAGACGAGGAAAAGATAGATTCTCAGAATGCTGGAGGACAGGTAGTGGAGCTCAATGATATGGTTGACCATATAAATTGAAGCAGAGAGAGACAAACATGATGGGCATACTTGGCTGACCAAGAACATCCTCCCTGGATCAAGTTAACTCTTTGAAGTTGGAACATTTTTGAGGTCTGAGCACTTTGGTTACATCACCTCAGACTCCATTTGTGGGATTAGTTTTATGTCTAATGCCACTGAACTTGGACTATAAAGTTTAACAGATCAATTGGATGCCAAGTTACAATTTATGTATGATTGCTTAATTGCAAATGTCTTTTCTGTGCTTGGAGCCCACTTTTAAACATGGTGGCCCCATCTTTGAAAGTTGTGTCACTGACTGATCCAGCTGATTGAGTTAAACTGATAAAACCTTTGTTTCTTTTTGCACCTCTGGCCTTTGCTTTGCTGAATAGTTTAGTTATCATGCCTTCATTATCATTCACTATTAAAAATGCAAATTATGAAACACTGTTTTCATTATTGCTGAAGTAAAATTTCTTTTCACGGGCAATTAGGGATGGGCATCAAATGCTGACCTTGTCGGCGATACCAACGCCCTATGAAAGAATTTTTTAAAGTATCCAACCAAACTCTGAATGGTGATGAATTTATAATCTGTGCAGCCTCTAAATTTCAGCAGTTTGGCCCTTCATCTGGTCTGTTCATATCAGCTCTGGTTGTAGTAAATCAAGCCTACTCCTTGCGTCATGCAGCCACGTTTGTCTGACTCCCATGTCCATCATCGCCACACAGCTAGTCATATCTTAATTTATGGTTGCGATCAATTTGCCAAACTATGTCACAGATCTTGCTAAGTAGCAGCAGGTGTTCACTTTATCCTGGTTCTATTGCATTTGAAACATCTAGTTAGCTGGGGTTATGTAGCCTCATGGCACATGTGTGTTTTATTTGGTTCAGCAATAGCTTGAGCATCTAGTTTCTCACCTGCGCAATGATTTTCCAGCATTTGTGAAGCCTTTAAACTGCTTGCATCATTCTGCTAAATGTTTTGAAATCTTGCACTCCCTGTCAAACAGAAAGAAAAACACATATATTTGATCCATCTGGAAATGGTTTCAGAAAGATCAGTTAATGTAGTCCATTATAATCTGTTACATTCTCCCCGACTAACCACAATTTCCAAATATCCTCTAGCTGTATGACTAATTCTCTAAGTACCAAAGGGAGTTTTCTGCAGCTTCTTACATTTTTGCCTGTATGCTTCAGGCATTATGTCATAAGCAATAAGAATAACACATTTTACAGTTTTACACTTTGCACCATCCATTGGATCCACTCAAGAAAATGCAGTGAACGCTTTGCTATGAGAGACACTATTAGCCTCTTGGCCCTTTGCCCCACTTATAGTGGTTTGCTAATAATTCAAAAGCCCTTAAGAATCTAGGTTGTATCTTTTAAAATTTGTTATTAGATTAGATTTAGTAAAACTATTCCGCACAGAATTGCGGACTAGGTCAGCAATATCCTTGTTTAGCAGACTCTCTGTCAATATCCCTTTCTCTGCCATTTAAGAGAAGAGCATATTGATGTAGCTTCTCTCTTTTTCTGGATCTGAACAAAATCCATTCCTTCTTTCTCTTTATATTATTACTTTATAACCTCTGCTTTCATATATACATTTTTACCTGTTTTCTCTCCAGGCAATAGCACTCATTTGAACTCCCCTAACTTTTATAAGCCCTTGTTAACCCCTGTTAATTCATTTGAAATTTAATGGAGGTAGTTTTAACTTTTATCAAGTTTTGATGAAGGACAAACAGCAAATTAGTCCTGTGCGCTTGGGGAACTGAGGGCCTAGTGGTATTATCGCTAGACGATTAATCCCGAAAGGCTGCTCATGTTCTGGGGGCCCGGGTTTGAATCCCACCACGGCAGATGGTGGACTTTGAATTCAAAAATATATCTGGAATTAAGAATCTACCTATGACCATGAAACCATTGTCAATTGTTGGAAAAAAAAACTATGAAGCTGGGCTAGCGCTTAATATAAAAAAGGATAGCAAGAGTTTTTATAAATATATAAAAAGGAAGAGGCTGGCTAGGGTGAATGTTGGTCCTTTAGAGGATGAGAAAGGGGACCTAGTGGTAGGGGATGAGGATATGGCTAAGGTATTGAATAACTTTTTTGTTTCTGTCTTCACGGAGGAGGACGTGAATAATTTGCCGGGTGTTAGCGATAGAAAGGTGGTAGGACTGGAGGGTCTTAATGACATTACTGTTACTAGAAAGGCGGTGCTCGACAGACTGGAGGGGCTGATTGTGGACAAGTCCCCAGGACCGGATGGAATGCATCCGAGGGTTCTGAAAGAAATGGCGGAGGTGATAGTGGATGCCTTGGTGGTTATTTTCTAAACGTCGCTGGATTCCGGGGAAGTGCCGAATGATTGGAAAACGGCTAATGTTACGCCGTTGTTTAAGAAGGGTGCCAGGCAAAAGGCGGGGAATTATAGGCCGGTTAGTTTAACGTCTGTTGTAGGTAAAATGTTAGAATCTGTCATTAAGGAGGAAATTGCGAGGCATCTTGAAGGGAATTGCTTGATAGAGCAGACGCAGCACGGTTTCATTAAAGGGAAGTCGTGTCTGACAAATTTACTGGAGTTCTATGAGGATGTATCTAGGGCGGTGGATAGAGGAGAGCCGGTGGATGTGGTCTTTCTAGATTTTCAGAAGGCGTTTGACAAAGTGCCTCACAAGAGGTTATTGCAGAAGGTCGAGGGACATGGAGTTGGGGGTAGGGTGTTAGCGTGGATAGAGGATTGGTTGTCAAATAGGAGGCAGAGAGTGGGGGTCAACGGGTGCTATTCGGATTGGCGGATGGTGACTAGTGGAGTGCCCCAGGGGTCGGTGCTGGGGCCTCAGCTTTTTACCATTTATATAGATGATCTGGAGGAGGGAACCGAGTGTAGAGTGTCGAAATTTGCTGATGACACCAAGATTGGGGGAACGGCAAATTGTGCGGAGGGTGTGGAGAGTCTGCAGAAGGATCTAGATAGGCTGGGCGAATGGGCCAGGAAATGGCAAATGGAATTTAATGTTGGCAAGTGTGAGGTGGTCCACTTTGGTAGGAAAAATGGTAGGAAGGACTATTACTTACGAGGCGAAAAACTGCAGCAGGCGACGGTGCAGAGGGACCTCGGGGTCCTTGTGCATGAGTCGCAAAAACCCAGCTTGCAGGTGCAGCAGGTGGTCAGGAAGGTGAATGGGATGCTGGCCTTCATAGCGAGGGGGATTGAATATAAAAGTAGGGAGGTCTTGCTGCAGCTGTATAGGGCATTGGTGAGGCCGCAACTGGAGTACTGTGTGCATTTTTGGGCGCCGCACCTGCGCAAAGATATTTTGGCCTTGGAGGGAGTTCAGAGGAGGTCTACTAGGCTGATACCGGAGTTGAGGGGGTTGAGCTATGAGGAGAGGCTGAATAAACTGGGCTTGTACTCGTTAGAGTTTAGAAGAATGAGAGGAGATCTCATTGAGACGTATAAGATGATGAATGGGATGGATAGGATAGAGGTGGAAAGACTCTTCCCGCTCAAAAAAGACAGTAGGACTAGGGGGCACAGCCTCAAGATAAAGGGGGGGCGGTTTAGAATGGAGTTGAGGAGGAATTTCTTCACTCAAAGGGTGGTGAATCTCTGGAATTCTCTGCCCGTTGAAGTGGTGGAGGCTGCCTCGCTAAATATTTTTAAGACGCGGGTTGATGGGTTTTTGATAAGAGAGGGGATTAAGGGTTATGGGGAGAGGGCGGGAAAGTGGAACTGAGCAGCGACAGATCAGCCATGATCTTATTGAATGGCGGGGCAGGCTCGAAGGGCTGGATGGCCTACTCCTGCTCCCATTTCTTATGTTCTTATGTTCTTATGAAAAACCCATCTGGTTCACTAATGTCCTTTTAGGGAAGGAAATCTGCTGATCTTACCTTGGGTGTGTGGTTGAATGGCGAATTGAATTACACCAATCTTTCCAGGAGGAATGTAACTGGTTTTCCCACCAAGGACAACACAGAAATTTTTAGGGAGAATTCCATCCAGTGTTTCATGTGGGTTCCTGACTCTAGAATCAAGGTGCAATGAAGTATTCCTTCCTTCTGAGCCAAGTTTGGCTGCCCTTTATTATGTGCCATCTGAACTCTTGAGACTTTTCCGACCTAAATGCTATGTAGGGCCTTGTCAAAAATCTTCGGATAATTCACATCAGCTACAGCAAAGACACCGATCCCATCAGCGCTCCTTATTACCGCCTGCAAAATTCAGTCAGACAGACTTGACCGTCCCTGAACAAATCCACACTGACTGTCCTAAATTGCGCATTTCGATGTGATGATTTATACTGTCCATCAGAATTGTCCAATAATTTTCCTACTACCGAGATCAAGCTGATTGAGTTGTAAATAGTTGCTTTATCCCGTTTTCCCATTTTAAACAATGGTAATTGTTAGCAGTCTTCTGGCACCATGTCTGTGGTCAGGGAGGCTTGCAAAAATGATGGTCAGAGACTCTGCTATTTACTTCCTTGCTTTTTTAAGCAACCTGTGCTGTATTTTGTCTGAGTCTAGTAATTTACCTGCTTTCAACCAAGTTAAACCTCACTTACCATGGTTAGCCCATCCAATATTCCATACATCTTTTCCTTAACAATAGTATTTGCATTATTCCCCTCTGTTGATGAAGACAGATACAGTATTGATTAAGAACCATGCTATTGTGTTCTCTTTTGCATAAAGATTATCTTTTTGGGCTCTAATTGGAATACCTTTTCCTGAGTTATCCTCGGGTTCTTTATGTAGCTTCACAACATATTGCATGTCCTGTGATTTTAATTGCCAATGTTTTTTTCAAATCCTTTCTTTGCTTTCCCAATTTGCTTTTTCATTTCTCCCCTGATGTTTTGTTACTGCTCTTGGGATTCCATTTAGCTGTCAATATCTGACATCAACTTTCCTTTCTACATTTTGTCATACTCTGTGTACTGTTTTGTATTTGCTTGGAAGGGAGGATGGCACAGTGAGAATGGGGAGGTCACAATTTGGAGTGTTACCTTTATCTTTGGGACACACTTGAGTGGAACCCTTTCTACCTTCACGTTACTTCTTCCCACTGCTCTGATACTGATTTCCCTTCAGGTAGCAGTTCCAATCCAATTTTGCTAAATCACATCTCAGCTTGGTAAAATTAACCTTACCCCAATATAAAACTTTTGGTGTCTCATTATCCTTTTTCATAACTGCTCTAATTCTGATTGAATTATGATCACTACCAATTTCTTTCTCTTGCCGATGGCACTTCCAGGCGCCCAACTTAGTTTGCTAAAATTCTCCCTAAAAATTTCTAAGTGTTGCCCCCAGCAAGAAAACCGATGAGATTCCCCCTAGGGATTTGATGCAGTTCAGTTCGCAATTCACCCAGACTTAAATTTCTTTTGGAGTGGGGACTCCCAAGCAAGGCCGGCTTCAAGGGTGTTCAATCTCCAGACAAGCGTATGCAACTTTCCTTCTACCTTCGCCAGTTAAGATCTATCCTTCATCACTGGTATCAGAAGCCTTTGCCACCACTAAGTGAGTGACACCCTGCTATAGGATTGCTAAAGGCTGCCTGCTCAGACCCCACCCTTGAAGAGCCAGTGCTAACCTGGCCAGTGGCAGTACCAGGACACTACCCAGTCATTTTCCCCGCCCACCAAGTGGCTCTGGTGTAGCTTTCACAGCTGGTCTCCACAAATAGTGATTTGTGCCAGTTTCTCACTATACCCAAGGGTCAGAAAATTGTAGAATTGTAGAAGAATCCAGCCCTAAATTAACCCTGCATTTTCAAATGAATATTTAAATATGCTGATTTGGTCATGTCCCCCTGTTCACGGAGGGGGACATGGATATAGCTGAGGAGGACACTGGGTTGCAGGGGAGTAGAATTGACAGTGTTACAGTTGATAAGGAGGATGTGCTGGATATTCTGGAGGGTCTGAAAATAGATAAGTCCCCTGGTCCGGATGGGATTTACCCCAGGATTCTCTGGGAGGCAAGAGAAGTGATTGCAGAGCCTCTGGCTCTGATCTTCAGGTTGTCGTTGGCCTCTGGTATAGTACCGGAAGATTGGAGGTTAGCGAATGTTGTCCCATTGTTTAAGAAGGGGAACAGAGACTTCCCCGGGAATTATAGACCGGTGAGTCTCACTTCTGTTGTGGGCAAGGTTTTAGAAAAAATTATTAGGGATAGGATTTATAGTTATTTGGAGAGTAATGAATTGATTGGAGATAGTCAGCATGGTTTTGTGGCGGGTAGGTCGTGCCTTACTAACCTTATTGAGTTTTTTGAGAAAGTGACCGAAGAGGTGGATGGGGGTAAGGCAGTGGACGTGGTGTATATGGATTTTAGTAAGGCGTTTGATAAGGTTCACCATGGTAGGCTTCTGCAGAAAATGCAGATGTATGGGATTGGGGGTGATCTAGGGAATTGGATCAGGAATTGGCTAGCAGATAGGAGACAGAGGGTGGTGGTTGATGGTAAATATTCATCATGGAGTTTGGTTACGAGTGGTGTGCCTCAGGGATCTGTTTTGGGGCCACTGCTGTTTGTAATTTTTATTAATGATCTGGATGAGGGTATAGTTGGGTGGATTAGTAAATTTGCTGATGACACCAAAGTCAGAGGTGTGGTAGATAGTGAGGAAGGGTGTCATAGTTTGCAGGAAGACTTAGACAGGTTGCAGAGCTGGGCCGAGAGGTGGTGGATGGAGTTTAATGCGGAGAAGTGTGAGGTAATTCACTTTGGTAGGAATAACAGATGTGTCGAGTATAGGGCTAACGGGAGGACTTTGAATAGTGTGGATGAGCAGAGGGATCTAGGTGTATGTGTACATAGATCCCTGAAAGTTGGGAATCAAGTAGATAAGGTTGTTAAGAAGGCATACGGTGTCTTGGCATTTATTGGTAGGGGGATTGAATTTAGGAGTCGCAGTGTTATGTTGCAACTGTACACAACTCTGGTGCGGCCGCACTTGGAGTACTGTGTGCAGTTCTGGTCCCCACATTACAGGAAGGATGTGGAGGCTTTGGAGAGGGTGCAGAGGAGGTTTACCAGGATGTTGCCTGGTATGGAGGGGAGGTCCTATGAGGAGAGGCTGAGGGATTTGGGGTTGTTTTCGCTGGAAAGAAGGCGGCTAAGAGGGGATCTTATTGAAACATATAAGATGATTAGAGGTTTAGGTAGGGTGGATAGTGATAGCCTTTTTCCTCTGATGGAGAAATCTAGCACGAGGGGGCATGGCTTTAAATTAAGGGGTGGTAGTTATAGGACGGATGTCAGGGGTAGGTTCTTTACCCAGAGGGTGGTGAGGGATTGGAATGCCCTGCCTGCTGCGGTTGTAAATGCGCCTAGTTTGGGGGCGTTTAAGAGATCCGTGGATAGGTTTATGGACGAAAAGGGATTGGTTTAGGTTAGTGGGTCATTGTTTTGTAACTGGTCGGCGCAACATCGTGGGCCGAAGGGCCTGTTCTGCGCTGTAATGTTCTATGTTCTATGTTCAAACAGATTACGTTGTGATGCAGGAACTGGGAGAATCCCAAAAGGTGTTATCACCGGCACTAACACCAGTATGGTCCCACCCACATGATTCTCTGATCCTAGCATGATTTGTGCACAACTGCCTGGGGCCACAGATTTGTGCCCTCAATCCAGAATTATCCCTTTTTTTTTGTTGGACTTGCTATAAGGGCAGCAAGCTAGTAATGAAAAACATTAATGGATAGTGTAAAAGGCAATCTCAATCTTTTTATGATCACACAAAAAGTAAACGATAGTGAAAGTCATGGTGCTGATGATTAGGGACCTTCTTGTGGCGGTATAATTGATAATTGAATACTTTGCCTTTGTCTTCAAAAGTTAATGTTACAATGGCAAAATGGAGAATAGAACTATTGAATGGTGTGAAAGTATGTAGAAAGGATTTCATCCTTCAAAGCTAAGAGGTCATCCAGTCTAGATGGGACAGTTCCTAGGTTGCCAAGGGAGACTAAGTGAAGATATTAGTTGCTATGACCAATGTGAACGGCATGGCAGTGCAGTGGTTAACAGTGCTGCCTCACAGCGCCAGGGACCCGGGTTCAATTCCAGCCTTGGGTGACTGTGTGGAGTTTGCATGTTTGCCCCATGTCTCCATGGGTTTCCTCCGGGTACCCTGGTTTCTTCCCACATTCCAAAAATGTGCAGGTTAGGTTGGTTGACCATGCAAAATTGTTCTTTAGTGTCCCAAGATGGTTAAGGGGTTAAACATATGGAGTTACGAGGATAGCGCCTGAGTAAGAAGCTCCGTTGGAGAGTCGGTGAAAGCTCAATGAGCTGAATGGTTTTCTCCTGCACCATAGATATCCTATTCGATGACTCAATCTTTCAATCCTCTTTGATTAAGGAATGGTGATAAAGAACTGGTAATATTATGGTCCCAAAAAAGCTAAGAGGAGTAAGCTTAATAATTGTAAGTCAATCAGTCTAATGCCAGTGTTCAGAATGCCACCAGAGGCTTCTGTCAAGGACAATATTAGTTCTTTCTTGGGAAAGCATTGGTCAGCCAATACAAGTGTTTTTAAAGACAATTTATGTTGACTAAACTGATTTTACTGAAGTAACACAAGTGGGTCAACAGTGCAATAGGTGTATTCACGGACTTTCAAAAGGCATTTGACAAAGTGCATATAACAGACTTTGATAAAATAGAACCACGTGGTAATAAAGAATGGTGGTAACTTGGGTATGTAATTGGCTAAGGGTTAGGAAACAGAGTACAATTGAAAAGATGCTTTTCTGACTGGTGACAAGTGTGCAATGGGGTTGCCCAGGAGTCATTATTTATGACCGTTAAGTTTCTTATTCCGTGATTCTGGATAGATGACCCGACGCTCATCATAGGGAGAACAGTTTTAAAGTTAGTGTATGATACAAGATATGACAGCTTAGTTAAAGATGAATGATATTGACACACTGGTGAAATGGACGGACACACTGCAGAAGCAAATTAATGTAGCTAAGTGTGAAGTGATGCACGTTAAGAGATTAAACTGGGAATGGCAGCATAATCTAAGTAATATTTTAAGGGTGGGGCAGCAGGAGTAGGGGGGCATGTGGGGGTGCATGTCCTTGAAAGGGACAGGGCAAGTTGTGGGTAAGGAATTGTCAGATACTTGGCTATGTAAATAAGTGCATTGAACTTAACTTTTTTATTCACTCACGCGATGTGTGCCTTATTGCCCATCTCTTATTGCACTTGATAAGGTGGCGAGCAGAGTATGCTGAGGAGGAGGCATTAATTGTACCATAGTGTTGTTAAGGAGCAAGTTTCAGGATTTTGATCCAGTGAAGGAGCCAGTGTAGGTCCACGTCAAGATGGTGTGAGACTTGGAAGTGTTGGTGTTCCTACATGCCTGAAGCCCTTCTTACTAGTAGCAGTTGTGGGGTTGCAGATGCTGTTAGTGGATCCTTGGTGAGTTGCTACAGTAAATCTTGCTGATGGTTTAACTTGTGGAATACAAAACCTTGTGGCAGTCATGCTGTACCTTCATGAATCTCTGGTTAATCCTCAATCTGAGTTTGGCGTATAGTTTTGAGCAAAAGTATTCAGGAAAGATTTCAAGGTTTTGGAGAGGGTTTAGCACAAATTTACCAGGATAATGGACTTGATTTATGTGGAGAGATTAGAGAAGTTAAGATTGTTTAATGTGTGGAGCAGGTTAAGGGGAAATCTAATAGATGTATTCAAAATTGAGGGGTTTTGATGGAGTAAGTACAGAAAAATTGTTGCCTCATGCAAGTGGATTTTTAACCAGTTTTATAGTAATTGATCCAAGAGCTAGAAGGGAAAATTGGAAGAAATTTCTTCACACAGTTTTTAGATCAGGAATGCACCACCTTTTGGTGGAAGCAGCTTCCACAGGAACTTTCAAAAGGTGATTGAACCTGTACTTGAAAAGGAATAATTTGTAAAATTACAAGGGAAAGCTGTGGTGGCGGTGTGGGGATGATAGCTTATTCAAAGATCTGGCACAGAGATGATGGACCACGTGGTCTTGTTCTGTGCTGTAAAATGTGGGCTGATTAGCTATCACTTGTTTATCGCTTGCTATAAGTTAAAACGATGCCCAATATGTCTAAATGATTTAACCGGTATTCCAGTCACAGCTTATGCAGCTGTCAATATTAACTTTTAGAATTTCTGCCTGATGCATTCCTCATGTTCAGCACCAAAGACCAATGCATTACATTTCTTCACAGTATCACTTTAATCTCAAGCAGTTGTATGGCATATTGAATTAAATATAGTGTGGCCCATGTTACAAACAAATGATCAGGTAACAGTTTTGCTCACCGTTAATAGAGAAGCTAACAGTAACAAATTGTTTTCGTAGTGAGACACAATCTTTGGTGTATAAGATATGAAATTCCCAATTACATACTCATGATGCTTTATTAACATTCTTTAGTGGGACATTGGTGTTGTTGTCTAGGCCAACATTCATTGCACATCCCTAATTGCCCTGGGGAAGTGGTGATGAAGTGCCTTCTTGAATCACTGCAGTTCATGTGGTGTAGTTACATCCACAATGCTGTTTGAAAGGGAGTTCCAGGATTTTGACACAGCAACAGTGAAGGAGTGATGAAGCAGCTCCAAGTCAGGTTGATATATGGCTTGGAGGGGAACTTGCAAGTGGTAATAGTCCATGCATCTGATGCTGTTGTCCTTCTAGGTGATAGAGGGCGTGTGTTTCAAATATGTTGTCAAGAGAGCCATGGTAAGTTGCTGCACTGTATCTTGTAAATGGTGTACAGTGCTTCCACTGTGCATTGATATTGGAAGGCGTGGATATTGGAGGTGGTGAATGGGGTGACAATCGAGTGAGTTGCTTTGTCTTGGATGGTGTCAGGCTTCTTGGATGTTGATGGAACTGCACTCATTCTGGCAATTGGAGAGTATTTCATCACGTTCCTGACCTGTGCTTTGTAGATAGAAAAGTTTTGGGAGTCAGCAGGTGAAGTACTTGCCACAGAATTCCCAGTCTCTGACTTACTGTTGTAGCCACAATATTTATCTTGGGGGTCTAGTCCAGTTTCTGGTCAATGGTTGCTGGTTGCCTGGCATGGAAGGACTGAGTTACGAGGAAAGGTTGGAGAAACTGGGGCTCTTCTCCTTAGAAAGACGGAGATTAAGGGGTGATATGATAGAGGTATACTAAATACTGAAGGGAATAGATAGAGTCAACAGTGGTAGGCTGTTCCCTAGATTGGGGACAATTACGAGAGGTCACGATCTAAGGGTGAGGGGGGAGAAGTATAATTTGGATATGAGAGGAAGGTTTTTCACGCAGAGGGTCATGGGGGTATGGAACGCGCTACCGAGTAGGGTGGTGGAGGCAGGCACGTTGGACTTGTTTAAGGTTTACTTAGACAGACACATGAGCGAAGCAAGGATGGAGGGTTATAGTAGAGGGTAGTAAATAGGGTCAGAGCCTCAGGACGACACCGGAAATGTAGTTTTAGATGTTAACGTATTGTCTTTTTATTCCACAGGGTTGGTCCACCTTGTTGTCAAACAAGGGGCATGCACACGGTGGGTCGTGCGTGGGCTGCTCTTGGAGGTTCCGGGAGTGGCCTAGTACTTCGTGTCGTTGTGTGTGCTTAATCCTGGACCAGCAGACGGGCACCACAACAGCTCAGTGACTATCACTGCTAGCTGTGCAGATACATGGATTTGGGCCTGTGTCTGTGGGAGTTTGCGCATTCTCCCTGTGGTTGCATGGGTTTCCTCCGGGTGCTCCGGTTTCCTCCCACACCCCAAAGATGTGCTCTTAGGCTGATTGGTGTACCAAATTGGCACTATTCTCCCCTGAATCTGGCTACATTAGGGGTTCCACTCACATACACACAGGGCGGGGTAGGTGTGGGAAGATGCGGCAGCGCGGGCTCGTTGGGCTGAAGGGCCTGTTTCCCGTGCTGGGATGTTCTTTGTTCTTTGTAACTGCAAGGATATTGATCATTTGAAAGTCAGTAATGGTAGTAGCATTGAATAACATGGGGAGATTGTTGAATTCTTTCTTGGTGTAGATGGTCGTTGCCTGGTGGACCAAATTTAGCTTGCCACTAATCAGCCCAAGTCTGAATGTTGTCCAGGTCTTGCTGTAAATGGGCATCAGTATCTGAGGAGTCACAAATGTTGCTTAAATATTGTGCAAACATCAGCGAACATTCCAACTTCTCACCATATGATGGAAGGATGGTTGTTGTCAGGAAAACAAAATATTTGTATTGTTAATATTAGTAATTAGGTATTGTTTTAAGTAATTTTAGTTGTTACTGTATAAGGAAGGATAAACTTAGACTTAGATTCATGCCAAATATGGATGTTTATATGTTGGGGGGTTTAGTTTCAATTCAAACTGTGCTTCTGTTATGCTTAGAAAGGTTATGGCATGAAAAGTAAATAAAAGCTTGGAAACGTAAAAGTCATTGCTTAGCAACTGGTGGCACCTTTAAGATAGGAAGGCTTCTTGATTTTAGCTTTAGTTGGATACATAGCAATTGGAGATAGAAGGCAGCTCTCACAGCTCTGCTAGAAGCAGTTGGTTTAGAAGGCCAGAGAGGGTACATCTGCCTCAGCTTTACTACAAGAAAAGCCATACTGTGGAATAATTGTCAAGAAAATGGATGCCGGAAACTTAAAGAACAGCTAGTTAAGGAAACTAGAGGAATGAAGAGAAGTTTCTAAAAAGTGTGAGGTTAAAGATTCTAGAGCAGTGAACTGTTCAGCAAAGACAGAGCTGAGAAGTTGGTCAGTGACAGCGTGAAAGTCGTCTGAAGTTATTTCAAGACTTGTGAGATTTTGCTATAGCTGATGGAATGTGAGCTGAAATAGTTGTGGAAATAGGTGGCTGGATCTCTGAGTTTGTGTAAAACCATTGAAGATAAATAAAACCTGGTAAGGGGGATTGGAAAACCTAGGTACTAGATCCCTAGTTAAAGGTGGAGCAGAAATTTTGTTTGAAAGAATAGTTTGGAAATAGTGCAGTGGATTTTTTTTAGTACAAACAGCTCATTGTTTGAAAGAATGTTTTAATGTTTCTTTTTGGGAATGGAGTTTGGAAATTCTCATGTAATAATCGTCTTGGGGAGTTTGAGAGAGAAATCCATGGGAGATTGGTTGAATGGCATTGGCCATTTGATTTCAGAGTGGGGTGTTACCTTTGAAAAAAAAAATACATTTTTGAAGATAAGTGGGAGTAAAGAAATTTTGTGTTACTATTTAACTTGTCATGTTTAATTTTTTTCTTGTTTAAAAACTAATTAGCAGTCCTGTGACTCTGTTCTGCCTTGTTACAGTCTTTTGAGCTAAGGTTCCATTCTGGGATCTTCCTTTCCAGTTACAACATCAATTGGGCTCATAGCATCATTGATGAAGCAGTTGTAGATAGAACAAACAAAGAACAACCCAGCACGGGAAACAGGCCCTTCGGCCCAACGAGCCCGCGCCGCCGCATCACCCTACACCTATTCTACCCTGCGTGTCTACGAATGGAACCCCTAACTTAGCCAGGTTCAGGGGAGAATAGTGTCAATTTAGTAAACCAATCAGCCTAAGAGCACATCTTTGGGGTGTGGGAGGAAACCGGAGCGCCCGGAGGAAACCCACGCAACCACAGGGAGAATGCACAAACTCCCACAGACACAGGCCCAAATCCATGTATCTGCACAGCCAGCAGTGCTAGTCACCGAGCTGTTGCGGCGCCCGTCTACCGGTCCACGATCAAGCACACACACCAACACGAAGTACTAGGCCACTCCCGGAACCTCCAAGAGCAGCCCACGCACGACCCACCGTGTGCATGCCCCTCGTTTGACAACGAGGTGGACCTCCACCTGCAGAAAAAAAGACAAAAACGTTAAATTACAAGTCTGCATTTCGGGTGCCTCCCGAGGTTCTGACCTTATTTAATAGCCCCTACTATAACCCGCCATCCTCGTTTCACTCATGTGTCTGTCTAACTGAACCTTAAACGAGTCCAACGTTCCTGCCTCCACCACCCTCCTCGGTAGCGCGTTCCATGATGATTGGGCTGAGGACACTGCTGAGGAACTCACCCCGATTCTCATTGACTTCAATTTGCTGGGCCTCCTTGATGCCACACTTGGTCAGATGCTATCATGATGCATGCACCTCAATGGGTCCTGCTAAGGTGGGGCTAGAAAGTCCCAGCCAAAGTGTTTTTCTACTGGTCTCACTTCATGTTAAAAGTCCAGTCAGAGTAAACAAGACATGCATTTATACAGCATCTTCCACAACCCCAGTACAGCTAAAATACTTTATAATTACAGCACATTAAGTACTTTTTGTAATAATTTCAATCAGGCCAATGGGGTTGGACTATTGGAGTATGAACTCCCTGATTAAGGATCTGATTGATGGGTCAATTGGAGAGTCTTTGCCTTGCACTTAACTGGGGAGTATCAGTTCCTCTGATCCTCTGGAGACTGCTAACTATTAGCACTCTGTGTACTGCTGTTAGAGTTTGTAAATAAAGGGATTTTAGTGAAAGGACTTTGCCTCTGAAGACTTATTACACTTTTGAAGTTTAGTCACTCTTATAATCTAGGGAGCACAGCTGTCAGTTTGCACACAGAAAGATCCAGAAAACAGCAACGAACAATGCTATATAATCTGTTTTGTTGATGTTGGCTGAAGGCTGAATATTGACCAGGACATCAGGGAGAAGCTTGTTGCTGCTGTTGGATCTTTTCCATCCAGCTGAGTATGCAGACTGGGGCTCAGTTTATGTCTCATTCAAAAGATGCAAAATGGGTGGAGTTCTAAAGAGAATGGTATTCATGTGAAAACTTGGCTAAAATATCCCTATATAAGTAGAAAAACAGTTATTAAAGGCCATATTTACATTGCAGCTACATGTGTGAAACTGGTCACTGAAGTTTAGGATCCAGTGAAGCAGAACTGCATTCATATTGTTGCGTCTTGCTATGGTTGAGAAGGAGTGCCGCACTTGCCTAATAAGTGCATAAACAAAGCTCTTCCACAATAGTTAGACATTTAAATGCTCACAGACCATGAACAGAAGAATTCCTACTGGTTGAACATTTAAATTATGGCCAGATAGGTTTAACAGTGGTCAGGGGCTGGAGAACATTGGAAAGGAATTTTGGTGGGGTGTTGGATTTTCAATCTACATCAGTATCAAACCAGTGATGTGAGGCTTCACTTATACTTGAAATAATACTGGCCAGATTCACAGTTAAATTTTTAATGCAAATCAGAAATGATGGGGGGGGTGGGGTAAATGCACTTTGGTTTTCCCTCATTCAGAATAGTTATGTAGCATGATAACAACTAGATTGCTCAATTAATTGCAGTTTTTTTTGCAACTGTTATATATTGCACTGTGCCACTCAATAGCACAATAATTCACAATTTAACCCATGACTAAGAACTCTGCTGACTAGATTGCACATATATCGTTGAACTGCATTTGGAGAATCTTTAAGATTCGTATATCTGGTGGTAGCAGCCTACTGTCTTGCAAGATGATGGTTTGAACTGCGATGATCAGTTCTGTGTTAAGCACTGCCTGGTGTAGCTCAGGACTCCCCCCCCCCCCCCCCCCCCCCCCAATCTGATGTGGCAGTCTATACTGCATTTGCTGTAAAGGAAAGACAGTGGGCTGAGAATGTGTATGATATGCTGACTCCTGTGTTTTCTGGACTCATTTTTTGGCCCATTATCTTTATCATTGCTGTTGTTTCTTCTAATGCCTTTCCAAATAGTCAGCCTCCAGAAGTCATAGCTGCCAGCAACTGCCTCCCAGTTATACCTGAAAATATTTTTGACACTGATCACTCAAAAGAAGCCAATGAGGAAATTTTCACATGTTCATATGCACAGCTCTAACCACAGTGGAATTAAATTCCTTACTTTTTCTTGTTGGAAGACATTTTTGGTCAGTACTGTACTCACAACATTTACAAATGCTTGAGCATTTTATAGTTCAGCCAAATAATGGAATATATGAATATGGAGTTAGATTGCCGATCAGCCGTTGTTCCTTTGAAAGCTGGAACAGGCTCAATATATTCATATATTCCCATATTTGATTATCTATTAGATAACACAGTTACAGTTGCACTCTGCTAAATCCAAAAGAAATTTAATTTTTATTGAATTGCAAAAAAAAGTCACGTTAAGTCTGAGTACTTGGAAAGTTAATACAACATACAAAGCACATAACCAAAACTTAGAAGTGAGAAATAAGAACCATATAATGAGACAGAGCTATATCAATATAAAACATAGAGGAGATTTGAAAATAAAGTAATTGATACTGAAGTAGTATGAGTAGAGACTGGTAACAGCATCCAGTTGTCTTCTATTGGCAGATAAATATAAAAAAAGATAGTCAAAGGATAGCTACAGCTAATTACGGATCAAAAAGACAGTAAATGCATTGAAGCAAAGGGCGTGGCTGAGGTACTTGACAATTGTCTTTACCAAGGAAGAAGATAATGTCAAAGTCATAGAAAAGGGGGAAGTAGTTAGATGGGCCAATAATTAGAAACATAGTAATGTAGAAACTAGGAGCAGGAATAGGTCCTTTGAGCCTGTTCTGCTGTTCAGTATGATCATCGCTGATCCTCTATTTCAATGACATATTCCCACTCTCTCTCCCCTCTCCCCACTTTCTCTCTCCTCCTTTGATTTCTTTAGAGTCTAAAAATCTAGCTGTTTCCTTCTTACATTGATAAAGAAGAAGTATTCATAAGCCATGGTTGTACTTAAAGTCATTAAGTCACCAGGACCAGATGGAATGCTTCCTCGGCTGCTGAAAGAGATAAGGGTGGATGAGGCGGGAACCCTCAACATTTTGATGAGCACTTGAAATGCCATAGCATACAAGGGTATGGATAAGTGCTGAAAAATGAGATTGGAATTGAAAAGGTTCTTTATGGCCAGTGTAGACACGATAGGCCAGACACTTCAAGAGGACATTGACACTCTGGTGGAATGGTCAGACTGGTGAATAAAACTTAAAGTAAGAGAAGTGTTAAACATTTCAGTAGGAAGAACCAGGAGAAGTAGTTTAATCTAAAGACTATAATTCTAAAAGTGTGCAGTAACAGAGATACCTGGGGATTTTTTGCATGCAAATCATTGAAGCTGGCAGGGCAGGTTGAAAAAGTATTTAAAATGTTCATGATCTTGGGCTTTATCAATAAAGTTGTAGAGTAAAAAAGCAAGGAAGTTTTGATGAATCTTTTTAAAGCACTGTTTCAGTATTAACTGGAGTATTCAATTCTGGGCTCTGCACTTTCAGAAGAATGTGAAGGTTTTGGAGAGGGTGCAGGAAAGGTTTACGAGAATGGTTCCAGGAATGAGTTACTTCAGTTACAAGAACAGATTGAAAAAGCTGAGGTTGTTCACCATTGTTCAAAATTATGAGTGGTCTGTGTGTGTGTGTGTGTGTGTGTGTGTGTGTGTGTGTGTGTGGGGGGGGGAGGAACTCTTCCCATTACTGGAAATGGCAAGAAGCAGTTGATTTAAGGTAGATGGTGAAAGTAGTAGGGGTGGCATGATGAAAAACATTTCTGTGCAGCCAGTTGTTTGGGTCTAGAATGCATTGCCTGAGGATGTGGAAGGCAGATCGTGGCTTTCAAAAGGAAATTGAACCAGCACCAGAAGAGGAAAAAAAAATTGCTGGGCTATGGGGAAAGGAGGCAGAGTGGGATTTGTTCTTGGAGAGTCGGCGCAGATATGACTGGCTGAATAGTCTCCTCGTTGCTGTGACCATTCTAGATAATTTGGTTATTGTGACACAAAATGTATGTAGTGTCACAGAACTGCCATTTTCTGAACAATACAAATGAGAAAATAATGCATGTTCTCTATAAAAGGTATGCAAAATTAATCATAGATCATAGAATCTCTACAGTACAGAAGGAGGCCATTGAGTCTGCACTATCCACAATCCACCTATTCCCGTAACCCCACATATTTACCCTGACTCTATGGTCAATTTATCATGGCCAATCAACCTAACCCGTGCATCTTTGGACTGTGGGAGGGAACTGGAACATCCAGAGGAAACCCACGCAGACAGGGGGAGAATGTGCAAACTCCACACAGACAGTGACCTGAAGCCAGAATTGAATCTAGGTCTCTGGTGCCAAGAGACAGCTGTGCTAATCATCATGCCGCCCCTAATACTGATGGTGAAATGCTTAGGTAAAGATCCTTTGATGGATTGTTTCCATTGCCATTTATTTTATTACCGAATAAGAATTTATGTTTAAATGCATTCTTCTAAAATGTATACTAATAGAGACTGAGTCACTTGGCATTTCCAGGGCATTTCTCACGATCATCTACCACGGCTTTGACAGGAAGTCACAGGTAAATTAAAGTTACAGCAAGAAGTAAGAAAATCTCTGCAGAAGTTCTACCAAAGTACGTTGTGCTCCGTGACTATCCAGTGCATAGAAAGTTCCTGTTAGTTTTTATTGTGACATAATATTTAGCTGTAACAAAATCGGCATGTAATATTTTGACTTAAAGTTTATGACCTTGAAATTCCACAGTATTCTCCAAATTTCCTGCCATAACTTTGCTGAAACACAGCAGACGCTTTGTAAATGGCTGTCTTTAGCTGTTTATGCAATTTTTCTGATCTCCAAAGGAAATTTGTGTTTATTTTATATAATTTAGATATGAACCATACATCTCGTGTTTGAGCAAACATTAAGCATCAAACTGGTTAGGCTGCTGGAACCCTGGCTTTTCATCAACAACAGTTTGCATAAATCATTCTCGTTTGTCCCCTCTATTGTCAGCTTCCAACAAGTGTGAGGAGCAGTCTTTCCCTGCAGATACTCATGTGTATGGCTGAGCATCAAAGTCCATCCACAAGAGTAGCTGGAATAAGAACAGGGAAGAGCTAAAGCTGCAGGTGGAGGATCATCAAAGGCAAAAGGGAGAGAAGCATTGATTTGAGGTGCAGTGAGTGTGGGAGGGAGGGAACCTATGATTGTAGACTCATTGCACAAAGGAGATGTGGATGATCAATGAGGGAGTCTCTGACTACAGAAGCAATGTTGCAGGAGAGAGGGAATCCATGATTGGAAGAAGTGTTAGAGAAAGGGAAGGACTGCGGTTACTGAAAGTCATGCAGCTCCCAGAGTGTCAGTTACCAGTCCTGGATTAGAGTGAGAATTGGATTGCTGTCCATTCAGTAGCTGTAATGGCCCAGGACTTAATCGGAAGCTGAATGACTCAGAAAAGGCCCAAAGCCAGTGAGAGTAGCTGATCATGGCCAGATGAATGTATAGAGTCTGGGGTTAGGTCAAACAATGGATTGATTTTTTGTGAACACCTAATGTTTCATGATGGGCAGACTTATGATACAGAATGTGTTATTCATCGGACATTAGTAACATAGCCAATGACTACCTTTAATGCAAAACTCAGTCATTATAGAAGGCTCCAAAGAGGGCAACAGAAACACTTTTGGACTGTTTTTAAAGCATTCCTGAAGAGGTCAAACATCCTCGCTAACTCATGGGCGTCTCTGACCAATCAAAATTGAAAAGGCCCATTTGGGAAGGTACTAAACACACTGAGAGGCTTTTTCCGGAACACACAGAGGCAAAGTAATGGCGTCAAAAAGAGCACACAAACCTCCTAACAACTCCTTATTACCTGCTTGCAGATTGTGGATTAGACTTATTGGCCATCTCGGAACCCATCAAGCCAGACTGAAAGCAGGTCATTCTAGATCCAGCAGGACTGCCTAAGAAGGCCTTTTAATATTCATTGAGCCATCTATGTGAACATGAACAGCCCATGTTAAGTGAAGCTGCCTGGGTTAATAGATTAAAGACCAGATTATGTTTCATTTTTTACAAAGGGTTTTTTTAAGGTTGTTTATGATTGTACTGCAAACTTTCAAGCTGTGTGCATTATCCCCAGTCCTTTCCAATTTTGTCTGCACTGCTGAAAGTGAAAGCTCCTGAATCTACAGGGAGGGTTAACAGTCCAGGTATGGGATGTCTGATGAGTGGTGGAGTTGAATGTATGAATGGAGGAAGGAATATCATTTGTGTGGCAAGGGATTATGGAACGTGAGAGGAAAGGGAGAACAGGACAAATGAGAAAAGGACAAAAAATATGATATGTGATGAGTGTTGGAATCAGTCATTTGTGTGACAAGGGAGAACAAGATGCAAGTGTGATGAAGGAGAACAGGGTGTGGTGGTGAGGAAGAATAGGATATTAGAGTAACGAAAGAGAACAGAATGTGAGAGTGACCTCCACCAACTCCAGGCAGACCCTGGAGTTGGTGGAGGTCATTACTGCAGAGGGGTCGTTCCCCTGAACCTTTAAAGAAACCACTAGGAAATGCTAAGTGACCAAGCAACGTGGCACTGGCCCCCTCCCACCCCCTAAGATATTAGAGTGTTGAGAGAGAATGGGAAGAAAGAGTGGCGGGGGGAGAACAGGAGGAACTGAGCCACTTCAGATCAGCCATGATCTTATTGAATGGCGGGGCAGGCTCGAAGGGCTAGATGGCCTACTCCTGCTCCTATTTCTTATGTTCTTCTGTAACAGGATATGAGTGTGACAATGGAGAACAGGACGTGGTGGTGAGGGAGAATGGGATATGAGAGTGATGAAAGAGAATGAGACGTGAGAGTGATGAAGCAGAACCAGATGTGAGGGTGGCAAAGGAGGATGGGACAAGGGAGTGGCGATGGAGGATGGGATGCAGGGACTGCATTTAGCTGCTGTCGCGTTGACTCTGTCCATTGGCTGAAATGAGACCACGTCCATGAACCCCAATAGGATTAAATGCCAGTCAGTCTGCAGCCTGCTATTGATATTCCCATGCCTTTAAAGATGAAAATCCCATCTCTAGGAGCTTCTGGCCAATCGGAGGGTAGCAACAGTTCAGCCCTTGCATCCCACTGAAAGTGGTGGTCAGTTTTGATATTGCAAGAGACCCCAAAGCAGAAGCAGAAAGGAGGCCGAGAAGAGAGATGAGTGGGGCAGACCCTGGAGTTGGTGGAGGTCATTACTGCAGAGGGGTCGTTCCCCTGAACCTTTAAAGAAACCACTAGGAAATGCTAAGTGACCAAGCAACGTGGCACTGGCCCCCTCCCACCCCCTAAATGGTCATCAGTTGGCCAAATAAGGGCCACAATTGGCCTTGGGCAGAAGGGCTGACTCTGACCTTCCCTCCCATGATTTAATTGGGCGTGGAGCAAGGAAATTAGGAAAGTGACTGACACCAGCCTGTACCTTGTACACGATTACAGGAGCCTCCCATGTCCAAACCCGCTATGGTGAGGTAGGGGATGTATTAAATTCTATCAAGTAGAGAGAGAGAGAGAATGGGATCGTGGATGGTGAGTATTTTAATCCATCTGGAACCCTTTTCTTGAATTGCCTGGCTACATTTCTTTCCTCCGCACCTCCCTCATCTCCTTTTAATCTGTTCCTTAAAAACCTTCTTCTTTGAATAAGCTTTTTGACTACTCATCCTACTCGGCTTGTATTTGTACAACTCTGGGATAATTTTCTACATTAAAGGCACTGTTATTACTGTTTCCTGAACTGTATTTGAAAATATTCACAGTCACACACCTGACAATTATAAATGACTTTCCTTCCAAGGGATATATGCCATTTCCAATGTATTTTATTTCTTTCCTTTGTATGTTTATACTCCGTTTTCCTCAAGAATGTGCCTGCACTTTCACTGTTTTATCATACTGAGTGATGCAGTGTTTCCAAAAGAACGAACAAAATATTTAAGAGAATTTTCCATTCAAGCTCAAGTCACAAAATAATTCACATCATATATTTAGTTAGATTGAGTCTGATCAAAATCTTTCTGTCATCTCAACAATATAGTGATAATAATGTCTTTAAAGCCATAACATGTTATGGAGATAGTTACAGACTGGGAAGGATGAGTTTGTATATTTTGAAATATTCCTCATGCTTGTCCAGGGAATCTGTTTTCAGAAAATTACTTAAAAAGACACTATAATAGACTACCATTATTTGCCTAAAGCTTGTACTAACGTCATTATTGACCAAGAAACATAATCTGGCAGTCTGTATAGGAGTGTGCATGTTTTTCGAGAAGTTGCACAATTAATTTGCATTTAAATTAAAGCTTAAGGCAGGCTGTCTTTGCCATCAGGGGAAAAATCCCTCGGTCTCTATAGTAAATTAAATAATGAAGCAGTTGTATGTACTTTTCTGTTTAACTTGGTCTTTTCTCTATTTCACTAATAAAACTGCCTGAAAATGTTCTTATCCAACACACTCTGGGAACTTCTGAACCAAACAATGTTCAGTAATTATAAAAAAAAGGCTGAGAAATACAAAACAAAATCTCTTCCAGTTCTTGGTGTAATTTCTAAATTGGTTTGAGATGCTCAAGATTGACAAGATTACTATGCATTTAATAAGCTGCTTTGACAGTGACATCAGTGAAGTCTAGTAAAGCCCAAGGCTTTTCTTTGTGTGGCTTTCCTAGTTGTCCTACTGCATACTTCTGCAGTGGAATCTAATTGTTGGTGACTTTTGTAACATTTATTATTAGATGAGCGGCCAATTTTTGACAGCAATACAATTGAAATTGTGTGTATGTGTTTAAAAATAAATCTGAAAAGGTCACAAATACACTTGCTGAACTGAAATACATAATGGGAGTGAATGGGAAAGGTGCAGGGAACCTGAATGCTGGTTAAGTTTGAGGTTTCTAGAAAGTGTAATGACACAGTTGGTGAGCCTTATGTGTTTGTGCGATGGTTTTACTATTTGAATGTGTATGTATTTTTGTATTCTTTCACCCTTCAAATGCTTCTCACATAACAGCCGATGTTAGAAAAAATAACAAATTTGCAACAGTAAGGCAGCACACACATGTCAAAGATTAAGGGGGAGAAATTGCACTCTAGTGTTTGCATATTTTAAGGCTCACTTCCAGTAGAAGGCATACTGGACATCATCTTGATGAAGAGGATTGTGCATATGCAGCTAATGACTGCAGGGGCCTGCAGACAGGGCTTCAAAGTTTATTTATTAGTGTCACAAATAGGCTTACATTAATACTGCAATGAAGTTACTGTGAAAATCCCTCAGTTGCCACACTCTAGCGCCTATTCGGGTTCACTGAGGGAGAATTTAACATAGCCAATTCACCAAACGTGCATATCTTTGGACTGTGGAGGAAACTGCAGCACCCGGAGGAAACCCACGCAGATACGGGGAGAACGTGCAAACTCCACACAGACAGTGACCCGAGCCGGGAATTGAACTGGGTCCCTGGTGCTGTGAGGCAGAAACGCTAGCCACTGTGCTGCCCAGGTTAGTTGCCAGAGTCCTTTGGCTCCTAGTGTAACACAATTTATGGAATTTTTCTGTACCTACCTGAAGTTTCGGTAGTGTGCAGGGAGTAGTCTGCCTGATACTGAAGTTAAACATTTCTCCTGAACTACAGAAATGCATTAATGGGAACATGCAGGGAACCTGGCTGTTGGAGAAGTTGTTTCTGGAGATGGTCGGCTAATAGATATTGAGACTTATCCACTCATAGCATAGGTTATGACTCACACAGCAAAAGGAAGAAGGAATACTGGTTTGAACTGTTTTTTCTTCCCTGATTAGGAGGCACATGGTGAGAACTGTGCTGCCAGAATTAACATTATCAAGAACACCATCGGAGTGTAGTGGCCCCCCTCCTTCCCCGTGCTGACATATAGTTAAGAAAGCTCACCAATACCTTTACTTTCTCAGAAGACTGAGGAAATTTGACGTGTCAGCTCACCAACCTTTACAAATGCACCATAGAAAGCATTCTTTCTGGTTGTTTCACAGCTTGGTATGGCTCCTTGCTCTGCCCAAGACCAAAGAAAATACAAAAGGTTGTGAATGTAGCCCAATCTATCACACAAATCAGCCTCCCATCCGTACACTTCCCGTTGCCTCAGAAAAGCAGCCAGCATAATTAAGGACCCCACTCGCCCCGGACATGCTCTCTTCTACCTTCTTCCATTGGGAAAAATATACAAAACTCTGAGGTCACTTACCAGCCAACTCAAGAACAGCTTCTTACCTGCTTTTGAATAGACCTACCTCGCACTAAGTTGATCTTCCTCTACACCTTAGCTATGACTGTAGCACTACATTCTGCACTCTCTCCTCTATGAACGGTATGTTTTGTCTGTATAGCATGCAAGAAACAATACTTTTCACTGTGTACTAATAGATATGACAATAATAAATCAAGTCAAATCAAAACCTTCTTACAATGGTGCTGCCAGGACTGCTCTGGAGGAGCTCTGCAGCAGATTTGTAGTATTATGTTGTATGCTGCACAGCCTGGGTGTTTGCAAGGGAATGGTCCCTGCCATCAGTTATCAAGTGAGAAGCTGAAGAGGAGGAACACAATGAAGAGGAAATGAAAAAAAATTGAGGAATGGATGCAACAATGTAGCAGGTCCTTTGTGCCTGGGGTTGACATGATGTAACCTCAACCATTTACCAACAATCCATTCCTCCTTGTATTTCCTCTATCAATATCACATTGTCATCTTTCTGACATCACAATAAAACAAACTGGAATACTGCATATTCAAGTCCAAATTTTGAAATTAATTCATGACATAATGCAAACATAAGTAAGCCAGTCACCCTTGTATATTACCTTAGTGCCTATCTTCCAAGCATTTTGGTGTCTGTCTTGGCTCCTACGAGGTCCTGCTCCAGTGGCTGCAGCATGGGTTACTTGCATTCAATTGAGGAGATTTCAGATAGTTTTGAAAGATGACCTCAAGCAGGTCTGGTCCCAGAAGGCTTGACTGGATTGAAGTATCTTGACCTGGGCTGGCTGGGCAACAGACAACAGTAAAAAGTCTGACAACACCAGGTTTTAGTCCAACTGATTTATTTGATAATACTCACAAGCTTTCGAGGGGACTGCTTCTTTGTCAGGTGAATGGAGAGTTCTGGCCTCAGACAGAGCATATAAAGCACAGACAGTAAATCGGTTGGACTAAAACCTGGTGTTGTCAGACTTTTTACTGTGTTTACGCCAGTCCAACGCCGGCATTCCCACATCACAACAGACAACAGCCAGGGCACCGAGCGAATGACAGAGATGGGAGTTACAAGTGCTGTCATCCTGTGAGGAAAGCAGGCTTGCATTCTATGGAATCACAGTCCCACTTATGGAACAGTGCCTCAGCGAACAGGAATAGGTCATTTAGGCTGTTGAGCCTACCCCATCATTCAATTAGGTCATCTATCTCAATGCCATGCTTTCCCCAAATCCTTTGATGTCATTAGTATTCAGAAATCCGTTTGGGTCAATGCACCTAACCAGCACATCTTTTAGAAAGTGGGAGGAAACTGGAGCACCCGGAGGAAACACACACAATAGACACGTGCAAACTATCAATTTCAATTTCTATCTTGAACTTGCCCAATGATTGAGTTTCCACAGCTCTGTGGGATAGAGAATTTCAAAGAGTCACCACCCTCTAAATGAAGAAATTCCTCTTTATCTCAGTCTTGAATGGCCTACCACTTACTCTGAGACTGTGTCCCTGGTCTTAGACTCACCAGTCTGTGGAAATATCCTGGCTAAACCTACCTGTTCATCGTGGGTGGCATGGTAGCACAGTGGTTAGCACCACTGCCTCACAGTGCTAGGGACCCGGGTTCGATTCCTGGCTTGGTTCACTGCCTGTGTGGAGTTTGCACATTCTCCCCATGTCTGCGTGGATTTGCTCCAGTTTGCTCCCACATTCTGAAAGACATAGCTGGTTAGGTGCATTGACCCAAACAGATGACGCACAGTGGTGACTAGAGGAAATTTCATAGTAACTTCATTGCAGTGTTAATGTAAGCATTACTTTTGGCTAATAAATAAACTTTTTTTGTAAGAATTTTGTAGGTTTCAAATGAATCAACTCTTATTCTTCAAAATTCTGGAGAATGCTGGTTCAGTTTCCTCAATCATTCCTCACTAAGAAAAATCCCACCATCCCAGGAGTTAAGTTTGGTGAACCTTCATTGCACTCCCACTATGGCAAGTGTATCTTCCCTTAGATAAGACCGAAGCTGCACACAATACAGGTGCAGTTTCACCATGGTTCTAAACAACTGCAACCAAGTGGAGAACAGACTGGTAGACTGCTGGGGAAGCTCCTTTAAAAAGCTGTATCCAAAGCTGTGATAGCAATGCGCTAAACTTGCAAGACCGGAGCCTGCGTTTCCACTACACCATTCAGACCTTTGATGGGAACTGTCTACGAACTGGGAACAGCTTTCACCTCTTGATTTGGATTCAAATCCAGACCAGTTTGGTGGGATGCAGATTTCTTCTGTCAGGTGTGTGAAATGAGTTCTGAATGGACATGTGTTTCCAACACTGAAACTATGCTTAGTTTGGCTGTAATTGAAAATTTTAGTCAGATGACAGTGGTGTTGCCAATTCTGGTAACATTCTGACCACGTGACATCTGCAAACATTACAGTTACCTTTCTAGTGTGGTGGAATAAATTCACTTGAGGTTTTGTGCCAGTGTTGTTCAAGTTCTAAAAATGAGCCATGAAGATGGATACTGAAGGGCAGGGTAAAGGGGAAACTAAAGATCAGGAAGGGATTTGCAAAGGATAATCCAGAGATGGAAAGAACTTTAATTCCATTAGTAACTAATGTTAACTCAATGAAATTGCACCAATAACCAATAATCATAATAACAATAACACTTATTACTCTTATTAACGACTGATTCAATAACTGTAACACCCAATACTGACAATGAGTGCACGCTAATTGTATAAGCCAATTCACTCTGATCCTACAGAAAGAACCAATTTAATTTGTCCGAGATATAATTACATTCCCCCATTGATGTGACATTTAATCTCTGTTAATTTAATTTCCTCTGATACTTTTTTCCAAATACTTATAAAGTACTCTTTTCAAATAATGTTTGTGTGTCCACCTCAGGATCCCATTGTAATGAAACATTTCCCTTTGGTTCTTCCAGTGAGAATTCTAGGCCTTTGTCCATCAATGGAAACAATTATTCAGTTTACTCATAGTAACGTCACTGGCTTTTGCTCTCTGCTGACTGCCACTCTCATGATACCATGTTGCTGCTGTTACCACACACCCTATTATCAAGTCTCCCTTTTCATTCTCCTTTGTCTGAGCCACAATCTCATCAACTGTCAATATCTTTTCAAAACCCATTCTCTCTCAACATCCCCAATCCCAGTTTTGGTCCTGAAGCTTACCCCAACATCCGGTCATCTTATTTTTTATCAATTCCTATTTTCTAGTCTCTGTCTCTATCTGAAATCCTAACCCCCATTCCAGTGTCTCTAACTACAATTCTTTGATTGTTTCCAATATATTTGCCTCCCTCGCAACCTTGGGATTATTGGAACAGTGATTACAGGGAAATGTCACAGAGCAGGTGGTTTCTCTGCAGTGGTCGCTGGTGATATCACAGTGTGAGGAATGGTTGCTAGGAAGAATTTTAAAGTTTAAAAATCTCTCACACTGTTAGATGAGGCACGCGTGAGGTCCATTCTCAATATTGGGAGATTTCAGGAAATTTGGAAGGCTCAGCAACCTATAGGTTACAGGATGACTGGTGCAGAAAATGTAGAGTGTCATATTGGTGGTGGTTAGTTGAACTTGGGACTGAGACTTTGGATGTAGCTTGACTATACAAAACCATAGTACTATAGAATCCCTAAAGTGCAGAAAGAGGCCATCCAGCCCATTGAATCTGCACTGGCTCTCCAGAAAAGCCTCCCACTCAAGCCCTATTCCCATAACCCTGAGCATTTACTATGGTAAATCCACCTTGCCTACACAACTTTGGACACTAAGGGGCAATCCACTTAGCATGCAAACTTCACACAGTCACCCAAGGCCAGAATTGAACCCAGTCCCTGGTGCTGTAAGGCAGCAGTGCTAACCACTGTGCCACCGTGCTGTCCCATTAACTAGAGGAGTTGAGTTCTATTGCTTGATCTACAATCCAGTAGCCTGAAATAGGAAGAGTTGTTTTCCCCAGCACTAATATTCCTCACATTGACAAGCACAAAAAAAACTATTAAAAATATATAATGCTTTTCTGACTGTGAATCTTGCCAGTTATTTTCACCGTGGAGTCGTACAGCTGTGCCTGTTTCTGCCCTCAACCAACATGCACACATATGACCTTCCAAACAGGGTCAGTGGATAATGATCAGTGCTGGACCCTGCCTCTTTTCCTCTCCTTAACTGAGGGATTTCAAGGCCAATTGCAACTCCCCTGCTGAGATAAGCTAGCTCAATGCAGACAGCAGATTCAATGTGTAACTTTTCTGTTTTATTTGTCTCTGATACTTTCCATATCAAGTCAGAGTTATTTAGGAAGCTAAGACTAGTTTCTTGACTAACAAGGATCCATATTCATGCGAAGATTCAGTTATGTTTCACTGAGGGATCCTCAAAATGTAGCAGATGTGATTTGAAACAGGAGACGGAGAGTAGAAATTGCACTGTTTTTCACAATAGTTCATTTTGAATTTCACTGTCCTGCTGTCAGTACATATGCTCACTTCACTGAGTCAGGTTTTCACATTTAATACACAATTCACATACTTTTGCACTGAGAACATATTATCTGGTGTCTCCATGATCTATAGCATGTAGTGAAATATCAAGTGAAGCTATTATAGAACACAAGAATTTTATTTCATAATTGTATTTTTGATTGTCAGGACTGGCATTGGGCTTTAGTGGCATTAGTAAAAATTCACAATTAGCTGAAAATTTCCACAGAAAAAATAAGATACTTTTGGGCCCCTCTTAGTTCTTACTGCTGTAAAGTCGGCAATAGCAACTCATAATAGGATTTGTTGAACAGGTCACTGACCCCTTGGTGCTCTATACAAGTACCATCCTCCATTTTCAAGACTGGAGAGTATAGAATTGATTTTTAACACACTCCACCTGATGCATACATCAGTGGGGGAGGGGGAGGGCGTTAAAATGGCTGTCCAATAGGAGTGTTCTCTCCAAGCCTCTCAAAGAAGTATTTGGTTCCCTCTCACAACTTCAACTATAAAAGACCTTCTATTCACTCCCAGTGCTTACATTAAATTGCGGCCATTCCCTTGAAGTTCCCCACAATGCCTAACCCCTACCTCAGTTCACACTATTGCTACCAGCTTGGGCAGAATATTGGTCTAGGATATTACAATGAGGTCTGGAATCCAAATTCTTCAGGTCTAATGCTGCATCTAAATTTTTCCATCTATGTGCAGAATAGATTTTATTATATGCACAGATATCAAGGTAATTTGTAGATGTGCACCAGCAATTAAAACAAAAAATCTATCTGCTTGTGTTTAGATATGCCTGTTAAAGGGACACACTAAGTAACTTGCATAGGCCTACTTAAACCAAAGACACTAAACCCATCTGAAATGGGTGGCACAGTGGTTAGCACTGCTGCTTCACAGCCCCAGGGACCTGGGTTTGATTCCCAGCTTGGGTCACTGTCTGTGTGGATTTTGTACATTCCCCTCATGCCTGCGTGAATTTCCTCCCACAGTCCAAAGATGTGTAGGTTAGGTTGATTGGCCATGCTAAAAATTGCCCTTAATGTCCTGAGATACGTAGGTTTGAGGGATTGGTGGGTAAATATGTAGGGGTATGGGGGTAGGGCCTTGGTGGGATTGTGGTCAGTGCAGGCACAATGGGCCAAATGGCCTCTTTCTGTACTGTAGGGTTTCTATGATTCTATGAAACACATTTGATCTCTGTTGAATTCCGTAACATGATAGAATCATAGAATCCTTCAGTGCAGAAGGAGGCCAAATGGCCCATCGAGTCTGCACTGACCACAATTCCACCCAGGCCATATCCCCTTAAACCCATGCACTTATTCTAGCTAGTCCCCCTGACACTAAGGGACAATTTAGCATGGTCAATCCATCTATCCTGCACATCTTTGGACTGTGGGAGGAAACCAGAGCACCCAGAGGAAAGTCAGGCTGACATGGGGAAAATATGTAAACTCTGCACAGGAAGTGACCCAAGCCAGGAATCAAACCTGGTCCCTAGCACTGTGAGGCAGCAGTGCTAACCATGTGCCACTGTGCTGTCCAAATGTATTAAATAGCTCACTGATGTGCTGCAGTGTTTCCAGAAACTGTCGATAAAAAAGAGAAGCATGTATTTAAGTACTTTTTACCACCTCAAGATGTCCTGTGATTTACAGCCAGTGAAGGACAGCTGTTCCTTTTTTGGCACTGTAACGTATTCCTGTTAGCTACCTTGAACATGGCTGGCCCAAAAGTCCTCTTCCTACTCTTTATAATTTACCTCCTGCTTGGCGCTTCCCAACTCCAGCTCACCACTTCTTCTGGTTTTCCATCTCTCCTGATTCACTGATGGCTTGCTACTTTCCCCCCAGTCACCGCCTCTTCCAACTCACTGCTTCCCATTAATGGAGACCAAGAGACAGCAATGCCATTAAATATCAAACACTGTACATAACTCCAAACTGGTATGTTATTGCTAAATTGTGGTTTTCTTTAAAATGCATACTAATACATAGCTGTCTACAGCTTTCAACTGGACAACACTTGAGCCTCCCTAATATAGAAACAAAGTGTGGGAAGAACTCAGCAGGCCTAGTATTTTAACCTGAAGAAAAGCTCAAGAAATAAAGGCACAGCAGGAAATCACCAAAGAAAAGCTTTACAGAAAAGCTTGAATGCTGAAGGCAGAAACTAAATTCTTCACCACAGCAGAAGACTCCATTGAATCCCGTGGAAGTCCAGCATCCAATAATTATAGACTAGTCAGCCTGACTTCAGTGGTGGGAAAATATTAGAATGAATACTGAGACAGGATAAACTGTCAGTTAAAAAGGAATGGATTATTCAGGGATTGTCAGCATGGGTTTGCTAGAGGAAAGCCATAGCTGATGAATTTAATTGAAACTTTTGAGGAAATAACAAGGAGGATTGATGACTGTATTGTGGTACATGTTGTAGTAAGCACTTGACATCATCTCACATGGTAGACTACTCAGAAAAGTAAAAGCCCATGGGATACAGGGGAATGTAGCGAGTTGGATACAAGATTGGCTCAGCAACAGCAAAGAAAGTGTAGTGGTCGATCAATATTTTTGTGAATGGAATATGATTTCCTGTGGTGTTCCACAGGGCTCAGTGTTGGGTTCCTTGCTGTTTGTTGCATATATTAATGATTTGACCTGAAATGCGTATGACGTGATTGGGAAATTGGCAGATGACAAAAAAATTTAGCTGAGTGGTTGATGGTGAGGAGGATAGCTATAGACTCCATAATGATGTAAATGGCTTGGTTGAATAGGCAGAATAGTGACAAGTGGAGCTCAATCCAGAAAGTATCAAATAATGCATTTGGGAAGGGCAAACAAAGCTAGGGAACAGATAGTAAACAGGTGATATTGGGAGGGGTAGAGGAAGTGAGAGATCTGTATGTCCATAGGTCCCTGAAGGTGGCAGGGCAGTTGGATACGGTGGTCAAGAAAGCATATGGAATGCTTTCTTTTATTGGACAAGGTGTAAAATAAAAAGCCGGGATGTAATACTCAAAGTGTATAAAATGCTGGTTAGGAAACAGCTGAAATTTTGTGTTCAATTCTGGTTGCCACATTTCAGAAAAGACATAGGTCAGAATTCTCCAAACTGGGACTATATCCCGTGATGGGATGGGAACAAGGAGTGTTTCCTGCTGTTGAGTGTTTACCTCATTAAAATTATGCACCCAAGTGTTTAGCACTGCATTCAGAGCAGGCATGATGGCATGAGTCCAGCCATCATATCTGGGTGCCATATTGAAAAGGCTCCCAACATCACTGTTGAAGAAAGAAGATGAATCTTCAGGAACAACGTAAGGCTGGAAGATGAACCACCTTGATGACATGGACCTGCAAGACGCACCCATACATTATCCCATCTCTTGCTGTGGTGTTCTGGGGTCCAGAGTTACTGGCGACCGCCATCCCGAACTCTGGAGGCAGCTTCAGGCATTCTTCAGATGAATCCTGATTTCTGCACACTGCATTGTTCCAGATGTATTCTGAAATGGTGTGTTTTCCTGTTGGCGTCATGGAGAATTAGGTGTGGGTAGATTCTGACTGAGGTTTCTTCTGTAATCGCAGGATGCAAATCCGTTTGACACCAGCCTCCGGCAGGTTTCCCGAACTGCCATGGTGGCCACCAGTGGACAATCCCCCTGGAAATTCACGCTGATGTAAACTGATTTTTGGACTTGTGCTGAACTCTCTCTCCTCCCCCACACCCCACCCTACCCCGCCTGCCTGCTATAGGAGAAACCCACCCATAATTGTTCCGGAGTAAGTACAGAGGAATTTACAAGAATGCCAAGGCTTGAAAATTGCAGTCATGAGGGAAGATTGCACAGGCTGGGGTTGCCTTTCTTGGTTATGAGGAGGTTAAAGAGTAACCAAATTGAGGCGTACAAGATTGAGGGACCTAGATGGAGTAGACAAAGGTGCCTTGTCTCCCCTAGCAGAGAGTTCAATAACCAGGGAGCACAGATTTAAGGTGAGTTGTAGAAGGATTAGGGAGGACATGAGGAAAACCTTCTGCACACAGAGGGTGGTGGGTGTTTGGAATTTGCTGCCCGTTTTGGTGGTGGAGTCAGAAACCCTCAACTCATTTAAACAGTACCTGGATCTGCAACTTATCCTCAAGACTGCGGACTGGATGCTGAAATCAGAATGGGCAGCTAGTTTTATTATTTTTTCTTTTTCAGCTGGTACACACATGATGGGCTGAATGGCCTGTTTCTTTGTTATGCTTTTTCTATCGTTCTGTGGTGTAATTTCAACACTCAGCGTGTGCAGAGTCAGCAGACCTAGCAGAGGTGACCTCAAACTTTAACATTTTGAGACAACACAAGCCCTGAAAATAGTTAAATATTACAATGGTCAAAAATTGTTGTCTAAATCCAAAAAACCCAATTCCTGAGTTGACATCCGAACACATATCGGAGCTTGCTCCGAATAAAGAATAAGTTGACAATTGTTGAAAATATAATCGTGGCTGAGTCAGCAACTTTAAAAAATTCAGCAAAAGCTGAGATTTCTCATTTGGCTAAGATCAAGTGTAGAATGGACATGCTGCACTTGGTTGAAGTCATTAGGTTACATTTCAGCTTCATTTGAAGCAATTTTTTAAAAGCGGCACCTTTTGGCTAAGATGCAAATGAGATCAAGCCTTGGAGGAGGAGCTATGCCTACTCCAATCAGCTTGGATTGGGAATGTCCCAACTTGTTGAGACTCTGGATTGAATTGGAATAAAAACAAAACAAAAAAAATTGCGCTAAAGCATGGAACACTCTAAATTGTTGATTCACTGTTGAAAAAAATTCAGTGCTGAAATTGTGATTGCCATTACTGTGGGAACTCGCCAAAACTGGCAAGCATACAGTGGTGTCCCCTTGGATTTTCAGAAACCTCTTAAAGCTGAACCTACAATTTAAACCTACAATTTTAACCATGGATCAGAAATCCACTCTTCCAGATCAATTTGGACTACCCAAGACCCAAATCAGTCACAAATTGGGGACTTATTCCTTAGGTATATAATTGCTGGGTCTGGATAAAAAGATGGAAGCTGGACAGGTTAATACACTGCATTATTTGTTAGGCCTGATAGCCAACAATATAATAGCTAGACAAGGAATCGACAAATCATGCGCAAAATTTGATGAAGTTGTAAAATATTTCAATGCTTATTTTAACCTCTGAAGTAACAAAATCCTTGAAAGGGCTAAATTTTATAAACGTGTTCAGAATCCAAGAAAATGTGTCAACTCCTTCATTAATGAATTGTTCAGAAATGCTTATGGCTGGATTACAGTGACCGAAAAGTTCATCAGGGATCGAATAGTTGTGGAAGTGGCAGACAACATACTGTCAGACATGCTTCAAGTGAAGAAAGATCTAACCCTTGAGAAAGTCATGCAGATTGTCAGGCAATCTGAAATCTCTTTGCAACACAAATCCAGGTTAAGTGCAGTGGGTAGGGGGTATGGGTAAACTGTGGTACAATTAAATTAACACCACTGTCCAGTTAGTGAAACAGCACAGAAACATTGGACACTCCAGGCCAAGGAAAGCAATATCCAAAAAGAGTAGTAGAGAGACCATGCCAGCATTGTGAAACAAAGTGTGGCCATGGGCGTGATTAATGACCAGCAACTTCAGTTAAAAATCCAAGGTCAAGACAGCACACTTGGAGGGCACAAAGCCCTGCTTCTTGGGTACAATCAAAGATCCTAGATTTTTATTCTGGAATGTGAACATCTTGTTTAAAGGCCATCTCAGAAATTTTAAGTTGGATGTGTGAGCCAATGTTACAGTCCTACTGAACACAACACTGTGGCAGAGACACCTCTGGATACAAACAACAGGAATTCTACCCTGTGTGTCAGAGCATCTGACCTCCAGCCATGGGTATGATTCTGGAACCGTTCAGTAAACAACAAACATATCTTTAGCTGAAGTATGTCATCTTTAACCAGTCATTTTCTTTCTTGGGCAGAGATGCCTATGTAGCCCTGAATCTCTTCAAAATGACAGAAAATGTCAAGATAAGCATTGTCATAAATTATACTGAACTGAAGTTCCGGAGAGCTCCAACAAGAAAGATTCTCTCGACTGGGATTTCAGCTCTGAATTGTCTTCTCTCTTTATAGAGCAGGTTTGTCCATTTATGTTACAGGTGCCAGAAACCCTTCATTGGTAACACCAGCCAACTCCTCCATACTGACAAAATGACAGTCAAGCGAGGAACCAGCAATGAGAAAGAGCCTCAACCTCTGACTCTGACATACCAGTTGGAGAAACTTTGGGGCAACAGATCAAATGCTGCAATCCCCAGCCAGCATGACAGTGCCATTCACTGATGAGTGCACATCATGCAGTCAAAAGCAAAGATGAACTTACCACCAAGTCACACAGTCACAACAGGAAGTGTCACCTTCCATCACAGTGAGCTGCACAAAGGAAGAAGAGAAATAGAAATGAACCCAGGGTTTGACCACATAAAGAGTCGAATAAACAAAGCACCATTTTGTCACTTCAATCAGGGAATCAACAAAGTGATTCAATGTCAAAAAATGGAAAAAGAGGATGAAAAGTGCCATGGCCAAGTGAGAAGCAATCAACTGGCTCCTGTCTCTTCAGGTTCCAAATAACGTTTAAGCTTCTTTTTCAAGAGGATATGCCTTTTCTAAATCAAAATGTGCTTAACTATTTAAGCTGTGAGCAATAAGGAGCCAATCAAATAAGGTTTTCTTGAGACAAAGAGCAATTTTAGGAACCACTAAACCCAAAGAAAAATAATCAAAACACAACGTCAAGCATTCAGCCCACTTGCAGTCATTGAGGCTCATATACACACAGGAATCAGTAATAAGTAAAGTTGGAGTCTAAAAAAAATGTTAAAATGATATTGTTTTAAGCATATTGTCCTTGAGATGTGCAGATTTAAATGTTATGGCTGATTTGGGTTATTGGGGTTACCTGGCTCCATGGATGTGGTCAGATGTAGATGTTTCATTTATTCCAAGATCTTGATTTACTGGTAGATTTCTAGTAAAGTTGTCTTCTGAACTGAGTAATACACTTGTTAAAAAAGAGAAGGAGGGAGAGAGAAAGTGCATTCAGCTTGTCTCTTCTGTTGCAGTCACTTTAACAATCACAATGCAGTGGCTGTAGCCTGTCCTTCCCCTACTGTAAATATTTCCAAGGGCTTATGGGTGGGCATGTCTGTGGCAGCCAATGTTTCAATGTCCAGAACTTTTCATTGAATGTTTTTTTCATAACCACTCCCCTGAGGATAACTTGTTTGTTTTTGACCTTCATCTTGGAGGGTGGTCTTCTATTTTTTCTGTCTCATTTCAAAATGCAAAATTTCCAATCAGTTGAAAGTTTGAAAACCATATTTTGAAAATGAAAGGAGCGTAGCCTCAAGACACCTCTGTACCACAAGAACTGAAATGAGATTCACTCTCTTCATTACAAGGGAAAGATTACAAAACAAACAAAAACACGTTCACTTCCATTCATCCTCTTAGCATTGGTCTGGATCATCCCATCAATTCTAACTTGACCTCTTTATGTTCTGGATAGCAGATCCACAATCAAATAATCACATTTGATTTCTCTGCAACATGGATAATTTTTAAGCAATATAGCTGGAGAAACAAACTCCAGTGAAACAAGCCTGCATTCTGAGTTCTCTATAAAATGTTGGTATAGGCTGTGGTCTCTATCTGTTTTGGACATATATTCCACGAGACCTGGTAATACATTTAGGGTTTATTTTTCCATTGTGGAATACCATTTCTGATGTTTGTTTGTTTTTTTTGGAGAAGGACCCAATTCCTGATTCATACTCCTGAAGGATAGTCAGTACCCCAAAGTCACTCGCACCAGTTGTTGCTTTAAATGCTTGGTTAAAGTCTGAAGCTGCAAGCTCTGGCTGATTGTTTAAAATGTATTTCGGCTTTTTGAAAGCTGTTTAGTATTTATCAGTCCATTACTACCTTTGCTTTTTTCTTTAGTAAATCTGTCAGTGAGGCTGTGATAATACTGAGGTTTAGGATAAATTTCAAACAGTTTTTTAGTTTGTTGTGGGAATGGGAAATTGTACTACTTGTATCATTGTAGCTCCAGGGAGTACTTGTCTTTAATCCACCACATACCCTAGGTAGATCACCCTAAGCCTTAGAAAACTTGCTTTTAGTGAGATTGATCACAAGGTTAGCTGTGGTTACTGGAAGAGGGCTTTTAATTTCTCCAAATAAGTTTCCCAGGTCTCTTTATTTGCTAGGAGGTCACTTAGGTAAATTATACAATTGAATAAGCCCTCCATATCTACTTCATCAGCCTTTGAAAGATGGCAGGGGTATTTTTGAGTCCAAATGGCATGACTCAACACTGATACAACACGAAGCCGTAAAGCTGTAACTTTCCGATGAACAGGTATCAAGGGAATTTGCTAATATCCCTGGAGTAAATCTATCTTTATGTATTACCCACTCTATCTATGCAGTTTTTCAGCCAGAGTGTTGGGTTGGAACCAATTCAGGTCACTGCATTAGCTTTTCAGAAGTCAGTGCAGAACCTGGTGGAGCCGCTGGTTTGAGCTTGAGCACAATTAGGGAGTCCCAGCTATTGCTGCTAGGCTCTATTAGTTGTTGCTCCAGCCCCCGAATCTGGGACAGCTTTTCTGGACCCGCACAGTAGGGATGTTGCCTTACGGGGTTTTATTATGGACTGCCTAGGAGATAATAATGTTCTGGATTAGATGATGATGTCTACTTATTGCATGATATTTTTTCTGTGGAAGCAAATTCAGAATTGAAAAGGCATAACTTAGATACACACTCAAAATTTGCCTTAAAAGGATGGCTTTGGAAATTGTGAAAATGTTTGTTGTTGTGAGGGATGTCTTATAGAGTTGGAATTGTTTCAGTTTTCTGTTAGAGTGGGAGCCATAAGCACTGCATGTTGTGGCAGATGTCAAGGCACATCAGAAAAAGCTGTAGTAAGAGTGTATGGTGTATATAAGCCTACAAAAATATTTGTTCCAATGCAGCAGTGTTTTATTTCATTTTGTGAAGTCAGGTATTGAAACAAATTCTGACAACGGCAATAGGAATTTTGATATCACAATATAACCAATGAATTTGAAAATGTAGTCTAGTACTTGATTAAAGTTGAAAGCCAGAGACTGGTCCCAAGTGAATAAAATGGGATAAATAATAGGAAACATTCAGTCCTCACTGCAGTGCCTTCATTTGCACTTTTGTTTGTTCATGAATCCAAAAACGATTTTCTGAATATAAAGATCTGTGTGAGGTTCTTTCTATTGTATTTCGGAATACAAATTATAGGCAATTTCAAAATGCCAGTGTTAGTTTTCAGAAGAAATTTCAAATAACAGGAATTCAGTGATTGTTCATCCAGTTAAATTAATTCAATTAAATCTGATGCTGTCAGATGTTCTTTTGATAATTGCATCAACACAAGGATACATAATAAGTATGAAAGTGTTTCTATGGTTGCAGTTAATTTAGTTTCCAAAGAATGTGCCATTTCACTACTTTTGGTATAGATTGTCTTACTTTAATATGTTATTAATAGTTTTCATAAAAGCTGGCTTTTAATTCTTTGAGTCTACTTTGTAAAACGCCTTTATGCCCAATGATTTAAATCAGAAAGAGTCATAGAGAGCATGCCCTTTTTTCCATTACCTTGGTTTCCGTCATTAGTGCACTATTTAATTTTAAGAGCTATTGCAGATAAATAGGATCTATAAAAGCTCAAATCAGAGCTTAGTAACAATATTAGCTGTTTAAAAAGGTGCAAAATGTTAACTTTGGCAAAAAAAACCCCTGTAGCAAGAAAAATGATTGGAAGTCGAGTTTTATTTAGAAGCAAACGTAACTTGGCAATTGAATGATATTGCAGTTATTGTGTGCATTATAAAACATGTAAGGTTAAAAGCATTGTAGACAAGCTTTCTATTTTTAAGATATACTTGAAATATACTGGGTGCAAAATTCAGATCCTCACACTGCTGGAGATGGACCAAAGAAGCCCAACGCCCTCCTGGGGACATTTGCTAGTCATTTCCAACATGGTCTATTTGTGCATCATTTTGAAAAGAGTATGCATACAGGAAACTCTTATGAGCACCAACAGGAATGGAACTGGTGATAATCTGTGGAGAGAAGCTGAAATTGATGTTTTGAATCAGGTGTCAAATGGTGTTGGGGGTGATTCTCCGCCCTCGATGCTCCATTTGTAGATCGTGCCATCCGGGCAATAGCGTGCGAAACAGTTTGCAATTCTCCTGGCCCTTTTCAGATAACACAAATTAGAAGCTTGTTTGAAATGTTGAGAGGCTGATTTGCATGCGATTGGCTGCATTTCAATCTCATTAGCGAGTTCCCCCTTCCCCCGCCAAATGTGCCGGTTTGCCGGTGCTGAGGGGATGGGGCCTGAGTGGAAATCATGAACGGAGGGGGGCATGAAGAGGGGACTATGAAGGGGTGGGGCTCGAAGGAAGGACATTGGAAGGGCCCTGATGCCGGCAATCTTTGCTGGGGAGGGATGAAAAACGTGTAAAATTTGAGACAGTGACCCGATTTCCTGGGGGAGGGAGGGAGGGGCTCTTTCATCTCATCTGAGATTGAGATGTCCTTTATAAATGGCACCCAATCTCTTTGAAGCTGGGCTTACTGGTATATTTAGGTTCTGCCCCTCTCAGAATATACAAAACCGCCACTCTTCCAAAAAAGACTAAAGAGTGGGAAAATTGCAATCTGACATGCCGGCACAAGTCACTTCATTAACTTTATGACACTTAAACTTTTTTGGGAGAATTCTGCCCAAAACAAATTTCTCTCACCACAAGTGATTTGATTTGATTTATTATTGTCACATGTACTAGTGTACAGTAAAAAGTATGGTTTCTTGCGCACTACACTGACAAAGTGTATCGTTCATAGAGAAGAAACGAGAGTGTGCAGAATGTAGTGGTGCTGCCAGCTGCTGAGTTTCTCCAGCATTTTCTGTTTTTATTTCAGATTTCCAGCATCTGCAGTATTTTGCTTTCAATTTATAGATGACTAAGTGACAATTGACGATGAGCATGTGAACTGCAGCAGCTGTGCCTCTTGTTCTTCACAATGAGGAGGCGGGTTAGAGGCTCTAGAGAGGGAGAGTTCTGTGTCTTGCTCTCTGCCAAGTTGGAGCCAGAAGGAATATCCTTTGACACTGAAAAGAGGCTGTCCCATAGGCCAGCCAATGTAACCAGCATCTCTGTGTGCAACACCATCAGTATTCCCCTGTACACCAGCCGATTGAGGTCCATACCTGAGACCTACACAGCAGAATTCATCTGCAATCTAACCCTCCAGTGACCAGGCACACAAATGACCCATTAACTCTGGTCTGGCTGCAGCCCACTTCTGCCTGTGTTTCATCACACATTGGTCCAAAATTTCTACTATTCTTTAAACCTCATGCAGTGCTAATAACTGTGCTAATGGATGCCAATGTCTAATTGACGGAGCTTGTTCATTTGCGTTTTACTGTTGCTTGTTCTCCTTTAAAAAAAATTGCTTTCATGGGATGTGGGAATTGCTGGCTAGGCCGGCATTTATTGCCCAACCCTAACAGTCCTTAAGGAGATGAGCCACTGCTTTTAACTGCTGCAGTCCATGGTGCTGTTAAGAAGGTAGGTCTAGGATCTTGAGTATTGATGTTTCCACCTCAGGATGGTGTGTAACGTAGAGGGAAACTTTCAAGTGGTGACATTACCATGTATCTATTGCCTTTATCCTTTGACATGGTAGAGATTGCAGGTTTAGAATGTGCTTTTGAAGGAGCCAAGGTAAGTTGCTACAGTACATTTTGTATATGGTACATGTTGTGCACCAGTGGTGGAGGGAATGAATATTTAATGTGGTGTACAGGATGCCACTCAAACAGACTGCTTTGTCCTGGATGGTGTTGAGCCTCTTGAGTGTTATTGGAGCTGCAGTCATCCAGGCAAGCAGAGAGGATTTGAGCACACTGATTTGTGCCTAGTACATGATTATTAGGTTTTTAGAAATCAGGAGTTGAGTTACTCATGGCAGACTTCCCAGTCTCTGGCTTGTTTTTGCAGCCATAGTATTAATCTGGCTTGTCCAGTTCATTTTCAATAGTAACTCCCAGGATGTTGTTAGTGCAGAATTCAGTGACAATGCCACTAAGTATCAAGAAGAGATGGCTAAATTTTTTCTTGTTGGAATTGGCCATAGACTGGCATTTGTGTGGCATGAATGTTACTTGCGCAAGCTTGAATACTGTCCAGGTGGATATGTACTGCTTTGCTCTGGTGCTGAACATTGTCAAATCAACAGTGAGCATCTCCACTTCTGATATTGCGATGGAGAGATTGTCATTGGTAAAGTAATTGAAGATGGTTGGTCCTAGAACACAAGTCCCCTTGCATGTGATGTCCTGAGACTTAGATGATTGATTTTCTTCAACAGCGATTACCATTTTCCTTGTGCTAGCTTCAAAAGTGGAGAGATTTTCCATTGACTTCAGTTTTGCTGACACCCATTAATGCCACACATCAGTCAAATGCTGCCTCACTGTCAAGGGCAGTCACTCTCATCTCACTTCTGGAGTTCAGCTCTTTTGTCCATGTTTGAATCAAGGCTGTAATGAGGTCAGAGGTTGAGTGCTCCTGACAAAATCCAAACTGAGCATCTGTGAGTAGGTTATTGCTGAGTAAGTGCAGTGGATAGGACTACTTATATCTTCGATTACTATTCTATGGTTGATGATTGAGAATAGACTGACTGTGTTGGATTTGTCCTACTTTTTATGGACAGGGCATACCTGGACAATTTTTTACAGTGGGTTAAATGCCAATTTTGTAGTTGTACAGTAACAGCTTGGTAGGGAAACAACAAGTTCTGCAACACAAGACTTCAGCACTGTTGCTGGATTGTGGTCAAGACCCATAACCTTTACAATAACTAATTCCTTCAGCCGTCTCTTAATACTTTGTTGAGTGAATTGAATTGGCTGAAGATTGGCATCTGTGATGCTGGGGACCCCAGGAGGAAGCTGAGATGGATCATCGATTTGGCACTTGTGGCTGAATGTGGTTGTAAATGCTTCAACTTTGTTTTTTGTACTGATATTCTGAACTCCCTCTCCAATGAGGATGGGGTTATTTGTCAAGCCTCCACCTATAGTTAATGGTGCTTAATTGTCCAAAACTGGGTGTGGCGATGCTGCAAAGTTTTGATCCAATCAGTTGGTTGTTGGGTTACCTTTGTCTAACACATGCCGCTTCATTATTTGGCATGTGAGTAATCCTGTGTTGTAGCTTCACCAAGTTAACACCTCATTTTTAGGTATGCATGATGCTGCTCCTGAAATGTCTTCCTGCACTCTTCATTGAACCAAGGTTGGTTCCCTGGCTTTTGTGGTCATTGTAGAATGGGGGATAAGCCCAATCATGAGGTTACATATTGAGTATAATTCTGTTGCTGTTGGTAGCCCACAGTGCCTCATGGATGCTGGGTTGGGTTGCTGGATCGGTTTAAAATTTACCCCATTTACAAGGAGTCATTTTGCTACATAGTAAGATGGAGCTGGGACTTTGTTGCCTAAAGGACTGTGTGGTGGTTACACCTACCAATCCTGTCATGGACAGATGCAGTTGTGACAGGTAGTATGATGAGGGCTCTCACCGGCTGCTGTATACAGCTGTAATCTTTGGGAATCAGCAAGCTTGGTCAGAAATGGAAGAAAGAAGGCTGCACTACAATGAACTGATTAACATCATAAACCTTTAACGAATAGCTTGTTATATTCCCTACAGACAAATGGTATTTTGTACCACAATTACACCAACTGCATTATTTAGTTGCAAAGGTTTAACCTAAACAAATGCCAGTACATGTATAAATAGAACTAGCAGGATTCATACATCTAGAACTGTAATAACTCAGGATCTGACACCGTTTCTTTAAGGACTAAATAGAATCCCAACAATTACATGGTGTTTGCCAATAATCTTTTCATGGTCAACCAAAGATAGTGAAGATACATTGAAGTTTTTTTTTAGAAATATCTTGACCAGCTTGTATCTCTACTTTGTACCAGTGATTTCAAACTTAGTGATGTGACTACAAATAAATACTCTGGCTATCTTCCACTCTTTAAATATGGATGCATATTACGTGATACAAATGACTGTTGCATAGGTTTGTCAACTTAATAGAGAAGAATATGGGGTTTAGTTTGCACTTCTTCACTGTTAATGGAAATATTCCTTTAAGTTTGCTATGGAAATAGTGTATGTCTGATTGGCAACCAGCTTCACAATTATCTTCCTTGATTACTTCCTCCATAACGGATTTTCTCTTTTCATTGTTTTCAATATTGGATGAATAAACTTGCACTGAGGGAGTATTTACTCAAGTAATTTTTTAGTTTATCCAAGAGATATGCTACAGCCTTTTGCACACGTTATTTCCTCCTTGCTGGTGCTTGAAAAATGGAACCTTCATTTTATAGTATCATCCAAATATTTGTTCACTCTGTTATTTTTCAATTATTTTCCAAGCTTATTAATCTTTTTATACAGCTCTGCTACTACTCTGGTGAATTCAGTTGTCTTTGATTCTGTTACCTATGGAGCCCTTATACAAGCTGAACAGCTTCACCTCAGCATTCAGTTCCTTTTGGAGTCTTTCTTCCATGGTTACTGATTGCTACTCAGACTTGTTCAATTTGATTGCTAGATCTTCAGTCTGTCTCTTCAAATCTTCCTTATTGAGTTTTAAAGTCTAGATTTGCCCTTCCATGTTAGAGACATTTTGGGCTGAATTGTAGTGGACAGGACAGAAAATTCAGAAGACCGTGCAAAGGTCAGTTGACCGTGAGCAGGAATTACCGGCCTTGGAGTGAACGCGACTTGAAAATCCCGCTCTTAACCTCTCACGTTCTCCAAATTGCAGTGAAGTTCAGAAATCTCATCGCCCTTTTTATGATGAAGTTCCAGCCATTCATCAGTCTTGTTATTAAATCCTGCATTCAACCAAATATTTCGATTTATCTGCAATTCTTTATCCTGTGCTAAATAATCGAGTTTTTTTCACCTGTTCTTGCTTTTCATGAGCAAACTCATCTTTCACGCACAAAAGTTGTTTCTCTAATCAGATCTTCCTTCAATTGCTCCTTGTCAGGAATAAGTTTCTCATGTTTGGCCACAATAATTTTTTGAAGTCTGGTAAGATTAGCATTTTGAATCACCCGCTGCAAAGTAGTCATCATCATGTTACTGCCTGCATTGGCCAAATCATTATCCTAGATTAAATCTGTCCCATCAATAGGTAAACTAGGAACAATTGCCACCACGACAAATGAATTTGCTATTTTACTTCATAAATAGACTCTACAGAAGGAAACAGGTCCGTAAATCCCATTAATAATTCCTATTAATACTTTTCTCTTTCAAATCATCTGGAACATAAATTACATCAACAGCTATCAATGACTGATTTGCCGCATTGTCTCTAAAAATATTAATGTGTTTACATGTTTTGTTGGATGATTAAAGGAACACTCTCCTCTTCAATATAACCTCAAAAACCTTCAGTAACTTGACTCACTTTAACAGTAGTTAAGGAAGAATTCCGTTCTAGTAGGTTCCGAGAGAACGTGTTTCACTTGCACTATTGCTATGATTTTAACATCCATTTCCATTTATGTTATAGTCTTTTCTAAAGACTCCATGAGTGTTCCTACTACTGCCACCAGCTTACTGTGCAACTTCCAACAATGGGTTTTGAAATGCCCTGTTTTATGGTTTTGTCACATCACTTTTATCCCCCATACTCTGTTTTTTCCATAAAGCTGGATTATTTTCTGTTCCTGCAGCATTCCTGTGAGTTTACAAATGGAGATGTGTTGCCCCTGAACCGCCTATGTTATATATCTCACCCATCTACAAAAACTGCTGCTTCCCATACGTTAGAAACCTTATGATGTTCCAGGTATAATCTAATCACTATTGAGATGCTCTTTTGAAATTCCTCCACTATCATTAATCCCCCCACTTTCTCAAAATTTTGTTTTAACTTCGGTGATTGAAAACACTGGCCCTACAGAATTAATTTCTCCCAAACAAATGCCGCAAATGTTTCATTTTTTCTTCCAATCCCAGATGCTATAAGAACATAAGAACATAAGAAATAGGAGCAGGAGTAGGCCATCTAGCCCCTCGAGCCCGCCCCGCCATTCAATAAGATCGTGGCTGATCTGTCGTGGCTCAGTTCCACATTCCTGCCCTCTCCCCATAACCCTTAATCCCCTCTCTTATCAAAAACCCATTAACCCACGTCTTAAAAATATTTAGCGAGGTAGCCTCCACCACTTCAACGGGCAGAGAATTCCAGAGATTCACCACCCTTTGAGTGAAGAAGTTCCTCCTCAACTCCGTTCTAAACCGCCCCCCCTTTATCTTGAGGCTGTGCCCCCTAGTCCTACTATCCTTTCTGAGCGGGAAGAGTCTCTCCACCTCTATCTTATCCATCCCATTCATCATCTTATACGTCTCAATGAGATCTCCCCTCATTCTTCTAAACTCTAACGAGTACAATGCTGCTTCCTCAATTATTTCTACCTTTTTATTCCTGCTTTTAACTTTTTTGCCAATGCAATTGCTTTAAAGTCTAAAATTTCAACTAATCTGCTTCGGGGACAAGCTTATAAGCATTACATGTTGCAGTTTTAACTTCCTTATAATTTGAAGATTGTTCTGTTCTTCTGAAAGATTGGAATACACATTCATACCTTTCCTGACAAATGCTTTGCAGAAGGAGATATTATGTATTCTTTGACCACTTCAGCTTTGTAGCCAGATTTTCAAATGAGACAAAATATTTCTCAACTCGTTCTTTAGCAAATTTAGGAAATAAAGATTCCTTGTTACATCAAAGCTCAGAGTGAGACTTGATTCCTCATCCAAATTATTATATTCTCTCTCACCATGAAACCTAAGCTTTTCTCTGACCAATTCATATGATCTCTCTTTGAAACTTGAGTTTTCATGTTTCTATTTACTTGTCCAGTTCAAACCTTTTCATTTTTTTCTCTTTTGCTCTTTCCTTTTCCTTTTTTCCCCTCTCTTTTCCTATTTCAAACTGCATAATTTGTAAATGAATTCTCGCTAACTCAGCTGAATTGCTATCTGGATTTTTTTTTCTTCCAATCCCAGATGCTATGCTGCTTCCTCAATTATTTCTACCTTTTTATTCCTGCTTTTAACTTTTTTGCCAATGCAATTAACCTAGCTTTGGTTAATTGTCCCAGATCATCAAGGATAAATCTTCTCTCTCCAGAAAAATAGTGATTGACAAAGCCATTCTGCTTTTCAATTAGCATAGTAAAATTCACAGTGTAAACCTTATCAAACTTGACCTCAGTGAATACCAGCACTGCCATTTTTCTGTGGATCTGAAATCCTGCAAGTGTCCCCAATTTACTTTATGACCCTAGGCCAAACCCCCAAGTTTTTGGGAGGATTCTGTTCGATTTCAATAGCATTTTGTTAAGATTTGCCAAAGTTTGCAATTTAAGATCATTACTAAGTGAATGTAACCCACCTGGGTTCTGAGTCTGGATCATGAGACATTTTGTTGATTGTTGCCCATGCTCAATGTTGCCACATTCTGCTGATTTCTGTCTGCATATTTCTTTCCCACCAGTGTGACGGAAGTGATGTGCATGTAAAGCAAGGGGAGTGAAGTGGGGTGAATACTGATTGCACACAACATTAACTGTGAAAATTATGTAATATATATCAATATGTAAATGGTTAAAAATTTCCATTACTCATTATGAAATGATTGGTGTGTATTAAATGTACTTTACCTTATTCGTGGGGTGATGGTTATTGAACAAGTCTGATTTCAATCTTGTGGCCCACAGAGGTGAAGGAGAGCCACTCATGTGATCCACTCTCCAGCTTAGGTTGCATGTCGCTGCTCTACTGGTGTTAAAACAAACAAAAATAAATGTTACCAGATCACAAAACTAAAACAAATTACAATATCCACTTTTTACCCCAACTTTCAGGGGTAATATGAGGTACATATGAATTAACAGGCAAACTGTGGTTGAAGACATGAAAATGAGTGGAAAAGCAAATTGTGTGGAAGGCGCGGAAAGTCGGCAGAGAGATCTGGATAGGCTGAGTGAGTGGGTGAGGACCTGGCAGATGGAGTATAATGTTAGCAAATGTGAGGTTATCCACTTTGGCAGAAATAATAGTAGGAGGGATTATTATTTAAAGGGCGAAAAGCTGCAGCATGCTATGGTGCAGAGGGACCTAGGGGTCCTTGTGCACGAATTGCAAAATCCCAGTCTGCAGGTGCAGCAGGTGATCAAGAAAGTGAATGTAATGTTGACCTTTATGGGAGGGGGATAGAATATAAAATCAAGGAGGTCTTGCTGCAACGGTACAGGGCACTGATGAGGCCGCAGCTGGAGTACTGTGTGCAGTTTTGGTCGCTGCATTTGCAAAAGGATATATTGGCCTTGGAGGGAGTGCAGAGAAGGTTCACTAGGCTGATACCAGAGATGAGGAGGTTAGCCTATGAAGAGAGATTGAATAGACTGTGTCTGTACTCGTTGGAGTTTAGAAGGCTGAGGGGGGATCTTATAGAGACTTACAAGATAATGAAGGGGCTAGATAGGATAGAAGTAGAGAGATTCTTCCCGCTTAGAAAGGATAGCAGAACTAGAGGGCACAGCCTCAAAGTAAGGGGGGGGGGGGACAGTTTAGATCGGAGTTGAGGAGGAACTTCTTCACTCAAAGGGTGGTGAGTCTCTGGAATTCTCTGCCCATTGAAGTGGTGGAGGCTACCTTGCTGAATATATTTAAGTCACGGGTAGATAGGTTTCTGATAGACAAGGGAATTAAGGGAGAAAGCGAGAAAGTGGAAGTGATCCACTTCAGATCAGCCATGATCTTATTGAATGGCGGGGCAGGATCAAAGGGCTAGATGGCCTACTCCTGCTCCTATTTCTTATGTTCTTAAGATACCACACTGCACAATAAATGATAGACGCAATCAAGAAAGAGTCCATGGATTTTGCAACAACCCACCCAGGTGTCAGTAAAGACAGAGTCAACCAATCTAACTGAAATTGTCATCTTCACAAGAGGTTTGAGTCTTTATCTTAGAAGATCTAACTTCACAATTTTCTCTAACATTCCTCCAACTTGGATGGCGTCAATGATGGCCCAGGGTTTCAGTTTCATCTCCTGAGATTTTGCTCCCCTGGATATCTGAGTATGCACTGTAGCACTGACTCAAAAGTACAACTTTAGTTCTCCAGCTATGTTCTCAACAAGGTAAGCATAGCCTTCATAACAGCTGTATAGCATTAACAATAGTATATATTGTGAGAAATTAAATGCCAAATATTTAATACTTTTTGATTTATAACAAATAAGAATCATTCATGATACAAAAGCAAACAAGAAAATCCGAAGAGTCATATTTTATTCATAATGTTAACTCTTTCTCCACGGGTGCTGAGTTTGTTTGTTTCTATTTAAGAACCATTCGTAACTTTGTGCATAGATATTGATGAAGAGAGAGTACATTTGTGATATATATAGCTATTCTTGATTATACATGTCATATGACAAATTTTATTACTTGCAATACTAGTTGATCTAATTGGCCTGACTACAAGTGTCAGCAGGATGAATGGAACATCTCTTGGAATTCCTCATATCTCCCTTTCTCCAAACGCATCAATTCAGAGGATCATTATGAAGCAATCCTCTTGGATCTGTAAAGGAAGGTTAGGGGGCTAAACAATAACTAAATAATCACTACTGTGATATCTGCGCAAGACAAAATCACAATGTGCATCATAAGGGTCTGAACCGTGCTGGGACCAGAGTGTTGGCGAATCGAGTAAAGAGGACTGTAGACAGGGCTTTAAACTAATTAGGGGGGGGGGAGGGTGCGAGGGTAGGTGACGCTACGAGGTCTAAAGTTAAGGATAGGGTACAGGTAAGGGAAGAGGCCGAGGATGTCCCAATTGGTGGCGTTACGGCAAATAGGGTCCAGGTGAAGGCTGGGATGAAAGCGCTTTATCTGAATGCACGAAGCATTCGGAATAAAGTGGATGAGCTGGTGGCGCAGATCGACACAAATGGATACGATCTGGTGGCCATTACAGAGACGTGTCTGCAAGGTGACAGGGACTGGGAGATGAATGTACAGGGCTATCAAGTGTTTAGGAAGGATAGGCAGGAGGAAAGAGGGGGTGGCGTAGCTCTGCTGATTAAGGATAGTATCAAGGTGGTAGCAAGGGATGATATCGGAGCCAAAGAGCAGAAAGTGGAATCGTTGTGGGTGGAGATTAGGAACAGCAAAGGGAGGAAGACGCTGGTGGGTGTCGTCTATAGGCCCCCAAATAATGATCTGGAGGTGGAGCGGGCTGTTACCGTGCAAATAAGTGCGGCGTGCAGGAATGGGACGGCAGTAGTTATGGGAGATTTCAATCTGCATATTGATTGGTCGACCCATGTTGGACGAGGTGGGCTCGAGGAGGAGTTCTTGGAATGCTGCCGGGATAATTTCCTTGAACAGTGTGTGTTGGAGCCGACGAGGGAGCGAGCTATCTTGGATCTGGTGCTATGTAATGAGGCGGGTAGAATTAGGGACCTTGCGGTGAAGGATCCTCTTGGAGAGAGTGATCATTGCATGGTGGAGTTTCTGTTGCAGATGGAGGAGGAGAAAGTGGGTTCCCGGACACGCGTCCTTTGTTTGAATAGAGGGGAGTATGGTAGGATGAGAGAAGAATTGGCGAATGTGGACTGGGGGAGCGCGTTGGAAGGTAGGTCTGCTGAGGAGCAGTGGAGGATCTTTAAGGAGATCTTTCTTGGTGCTCAGCAGAAATTTATTCCGATGGTCAAAAAGGACAGTAGGAGGAGAGGTAATAAGCCGTGGATAACGAAGGAGGTGAAGGAAAGTGTTAAATTAAAAGCGGAGGAATTTAGAGTAGCTAAGAGCAGTGGGCGAGAAGAGGATCGGGAAAGGTTTAAATGTCAACAAAGATTGACAAAGAAGTTGATAAAGGAGGGTAGGAGAAGCTATGAAGCTGGGCTAGCACTTAATATAAAAAAGGATAGCAAGAGTTTTTATAAATATATAAAAAGGAAGAGGCTGGCTAGGGTGAACGTTGGTCCTTTAGAGGATGAGAAAGGGGAGCTAGTGGTAGGGGATGGGGATATGGCTAAGGTCTTGAATAACTTTTTTGTTTCTGTCTTCACGGAGGAGGACGTGAATAATTTGCCGGGTGTTAGCGATAGAAAGGTGGTAGGACTGGAGGGTCTTAATGACATTACTGTTACTAGAGAGGTGGTGCTCGACAGACTGGAGGGGCTGATTGTGGACAAGTCCCCAGGACCGGATGGAATGCATCCGAGGGTTCTGAAAGAAATGGCGGAGGTTATAGTGGATGCCTTGGTGGTTATTTTCCAGACGTCGCTGGATTCCGGGGAAGTGCCGGAAGATTGGAAAACGGCTAATGTTACGCCGTTGTTTAAGAAGGGTGCCAGGCAAAAGGCGGGGAATTATAGGCCGGTTAGTTTAACGTCTGTGGTAGGTAAAATGTTAGAATCCGTCATTAAGGAGGAAATTGCGAGGCATCTTGAAGGGAATTGCTTGATAGGGCAGACGCAACACGGTTTCATTAAAGGGAAGTCGTGTCTGACAAATTTACTGGAGTTCTATGAGGATGTGTCTAGGGCAGTGGATAGAGGAGAGCCGGTGGATGTGGTCTTTCTGGATTTTCAGAAGGCGTTTGACAAGGTACCTCACAAGAGGTTATTGCAGAAGGTCAGGGGACATGGAGTTGGGGGTAGGGTGTTAGTGTGGATAGAGGATTGGTTGTCAAATAGGAGGCAGAGAGTGGGGGTCAATGGGTGCTATTCGGATTGGCGGTTGGTGACTAGTGGGGTGCCCCAGGGGTCGGTGCTGGGGCCTCAGCTATTTACCATTTATATAGATGATCTGGAGGAGGGAACCGAGTGCAGGGTGTCGAAATTTGCTGATGACACCAAGATTGGGGGAAAGGCAAATTGTGTGGAGGGTGTGGAGAGTCTGCAGAAGGATCTAGATAGGCTGGGCGAATGGGCCAGGAAATGGCAAATGGAATTTAATGTTGGCAAGTGTGAGGTGGTCCACTTTGGTAGGAAGAATGGTAGGAAGGACTATTACTTACGTGGCGAAAAACTGCAGCAGGCGACGGTGCAGAGGGACCTCGGGGTCCTTGTGCATGAGTCGCAAAAACCCAACTTGCAGGTGCAGCAGGTGGTCAGGAAGGCGAATGGGATGCTGGCGTTCATAGCGAGGGGGATTGAATATAGAAGTAGGGAGGTCTTGCTGCAGCTGTATAGGGCATTGGTGAGGCCGCAGCTGGAGTACTGTGTGCAGTTTTGGGCGCCGCACCTGCACAAGGATATTTTGGCCCTGGAGGGAGTGCAGAGGAGGTTTACTAGGCTGATACCGGATTTGAGGGGATTGAGCTATGAGGAGAGGCTGAATAAACTAGGCTTGTACTCGTTAGAGTTTAGAAGAATGAGGGGAGATCTCATTGAGACGTATAAGATGATGAATGGGATGGATAGGATAGAGGTGGAGAGACTCTTCCCACTCAAAAAAGACAGTAGGACTAGGGGGCACAGCCTCAAGATAAAGGGGAGGCGGTTTAGAACGGAGTTGAGGAGGAACTTCTTCACTCAAAGGGTGGTGAATCTCTGGAATTCTCTGCCCGTTGAAGTGGTGGAGGCTGCCTCGCTAAATATTTTTAAGAAGCGGGTTGATGGGTTCTTGATAAGAGAGGGGATTAAGGGTTATGGGGAGAGGGCGGGAAAGTGGAACTGAGCCACTTCAGATCAGCCATGATCTTATTGAATGGCGGGGCAGGCTCGAAGGGCTAGATGGCCTACTCCTGCTCCTATTTCTTATGTTCTTATGAGTCCAGTACTCGAGTGAAATCTGACCCACTCTGGTTTGTTTTATATACATACATAATACAAATGGCCACAAGAAGGAATTATCACAGTCCTGCATCCTAAAATGACACAATGTTCAAGTGCCATACAACCACATACACTTTTAGATTTTAATTCATTAACAAATCAAACTTAATTACTGGCTTCCTATTCTGAAGAAGGTATCCCCTTTCTTGATTCTGACTTTCAGAACTTGGGGAAGGACTTGACTCGTCTTACTCAACTACAATTTATTTACTTAAGCAGATAACTGGTGGTTATTAATTCTGACTTCTCTTGAGTCTTGTTCTGCCATATCCACCATCAATGCAACCCAACAACCTCTGTCAAAAGTTGACTTTGTCAATGACAAAAGCGAATGCACTCACTTTTCAAACAGTACACAGATCTGTCCAAGTTCTCCAAAATTACAATGAATTATCAGCTTTTTCATGGCCACATAGAACTCTCCAATGTCCTCACAGGCACCTGGTTTCAAACCAATGGCTTTTCACAATTGTGTTTTATTTGTTTGGGGAATGTGGGCTTTGCTGGCAAAGACAGCATTTGTTGCCTATCCCTAATTGCCCTTGAGTGGCTTGCTAGTCAGTTTCGGAGGGCAGTGGCAGTCGACCACATTGTTGTGGGTCTGGAGTTACGTGACCAGGCGATAACTGCAGATTTCCTCCCCTAAAGGTCATTAGTGAATCTGTTGGGTTTTTGCAGTCGATGATAGTTGGCACATCCACTGTTACTGAAACTAGTTTTATAATTTTAGAGTTATTTGAATTTAAATTCCACCAGCTGCCATTGTCGAACTTAAACCCATGTCTCCAGACTATAAGGTTGGATTTCTAGGTTACCAATCTAGTGACATTACCGTTATGCCACCATCTCCCCTTAAATGCCCAACAGCTTGTAATGCTGCTTAAGCTTACACAAAATATTTGATAGTGTTGGCTCTTTCGGCTTAGCAGGGGTCAACAAATTATTGACTGTTCCATGCACTCCTGGGCCCACTTTAGTTAAAATGTATTGCCCTTCCCTTTCCCATAATAGCTGGATTATGAGGATCATTGATGATGTTATTAGCATTGAAACACATCCCTTACTGCTTCACTTACACACCAAAATGTTCTCAGTCACTACTAGAGTATATCCCAGCTGCCCAAAAATACCTCTTGATGCAGCTACCTTTGAAGGCAATCCACCTACATCCACAAACAGCCATTTCTCTAAGATTGGATTTTAAGCCTATTTTTCACTGGAAAAAAAACTTGTAAGTTGCTGGTTTGCTGGATAGAAGCTTTCCTAACTCAAATTTTTCATGTAGGAGGGAGTACACAATCCTCACTTTAGTTGCCAGAGTGTGATATCTTTGTAGGACAAAACAGTATGCAACATGCAGCCAGTGCCTAAGTCAAACCTAGTTTAACCTGGTTTGATTTATATACATATATACACAAATGCCCACAAGACGGCACTATTACAACAACTGACCCTTGAAAATCTAAATGTCAGCAATAAGTACAAGTAATAAAGAAAATAAATATACAAAGAGCCTTTCAAAGACCTGGAATATATAATCATAAAATCTATGGAACTTTTAAAGGCTCCCCTCTCTATAGGTCCACTGGAAACCTTTTTCCTCCCAGATTTCTATAGGCATGCTTCATAGTAAGGTGGTGGGATAGTGACGTAGCATCCATCCATGCTCCCTTTTATATTGATTATTGACAGTCTCGCTTGCTTTGGAAAATAACTTTTCTTTCAAAATACTCTCATTCTATCAAATAGGTGGTGTTGGAAATCGGCACCAGACGTCGTGCCATATTACTATCCATTGCACGTACCTCTAATGGGCAGTAAAGGAACCAAAAATACCCATAATAATTCAAGATCAAATTAGTAAATATCTAGAGGTGAAAGGAAAGATGCAAGGATATGTTAAGTATAAGTTGTGCTTGACAAGTTAAAGAGGGGTTCTGAGGAAGTACATTTATTGTTTCAAAATAGTCATCTTAAAGCTATATGCAACCCTACATCTACAAACATATGTGTAAAGAAGATGAATCATGATTGATGCCTTTCCAGGCTGTTCATGTTCCTTAATCTTGTCAAAGGTCCTACTTGAGTGTTTCTTTTTTATGCCATTTTAGAAACAAGATTAAATTGTTTAATCCTTGCTTTGTTTGACATGGGGTATTTTATGACTCTTGGACAATTGAACTGATTGCTATGAAATGATTTGCCACGTGCCCTGGTTAATATAACATTACACCACTAACCTGTGGTTTCCTTGTTTTCTCTTTCTGACATTCCAATTTTCTGCCCTGGCTTGTCATTTGTCATCAAAAGATAAGGAACTGGACTTTGCTGTTGGAAGAACTGTGTGTGAACTGCACATATTGTTATTAATGTGCTAAATCAGCCAGCTAATTGTGACAAAGAGAATCTCTTGAATTGCTAATTGCCACAAGTTGCTGGACATTTTGATCCACTCCACCATTAGTTTTGTGAAAACAGCATCTCACCCATAATCTCCCTATGAGTTTCACAAAGTTGCTGTATTTGCATATATATTTTGCATATGCATATTTGCATATTACCAGCAGGAAGTTAAGTATTATTACTATTTTAAGCATATTTTTAACAGTGTCGTAATTATTGACTGTCAATCAACTTTTGTACTCTAGAAAATAAACAGTGTGAAATGTGGAATCTCATTCCTTCAGTGGTGAATTGTTGTTGAATATTTTAAACATGTCCAATTTTAGATGTTATGCTTACTAGTCTCCTGTTTATGTCCAATCATCCTTTCCATGCTTGGGGAATTCTCCCAATTCAGAATAATAGTGGGTCAGTCTTCCCGCTGACTGGTGGCATGAGCACCATTTGCATTTCATGAATGTTCATTAAAAACCCGTTGGCATCTTGTAAAGTCTTCAATCTTGCGTCAAATCAGTGAGAAATTCAGTCTTAAACCCAATTGATCAGGAGCGGCATTCACAAAGTGTCCTCAGTTTGCAAGAGATGTTGAGGTGAGTGCAACAAAGCCTTTCTGCCTTAATGCTGCACCTCTCTCACTGTGCTGTTCACCACTTTGCCGTGGCTGATTGGTCCTTGCCCTCCATCTCCATGCCGGGCCAATCTTCATGAACAGCACTGTGCTACTGGACCCATTGGTCACCCCGTATGGGTGGCATGGTGGCACATTGAGTAGCACTGCCGCCTCACAGCACCAAGGATTTGGGTTCAATTCCCAGCTTGGGTCACTGTCTATGTGGAGTCTGCATGTTCTCCGCTTGTCTGCATGGGTTTCCTCCAGGTGCACCAGTTTCCTCCCATAGTCTGAAAGACATGCTGGTTAGGTGCATTGACTCGACCAGACGCTTAAGTGTGGCGACTAGGGGAATTTTGCAGTAACTTCATTGCAGTGTTAATGTAAGCCTTACTTGTGCCACCAGCTGTGTCTTCCCAGACTGTGTGCCTCATGCAGCCACTGCAACAAAGGTCTAAAATTTGACTGGAGGTGGAGCGCAAGTTGGGGCCGGGGTGGGGGTGCCCCAGCGGGAGATGTGGAAGGAGACCTATGCAGTGAGTTGGGTGTAGCACAGTGGGCACTCCTGATGCAATGGCTAAGAGTCCAAATAGCGCATGGGCAGTCCGTAAATAATGGGTTTGTGGGTGAAGGATGCTTAAATCATGAACAGAATTCTTCTTGACACTGCTAGCCTTTTCCTTCTAGGGTTGCTGGCATCCTGCATTGTCTGTTGAAGACAGGTGGGCAGGAAAGAGTGATATGAATGTGCTGGACTGGTATTTAAATATGGTGCTATCAAAGTTGTCAACTAAGGTGGGTGGAGGAATCAGCTGTCAGCCCTCCAGGAGATTCAGAGTAGAAATTACTCTTGCATAATTAATGAGGTTCCAAGTGCAGAATTTGGTATGGAATCCCGCTGGCCAGCGGGAAACGCGCTGCTGGAATCTTCCACCTTCGCACTTAGTCTCAAAAATGGAGAATTCCGCCCTTTAATTCTCCTTCAGTTAATGTTTTGACATTGGATTCATCCACTCTAATTCATCTTTTATCTCAATTGGTCCATATTTCCAGCAGTTTGCAGAGCAAAATATTGAATATTGAATGTCCAAGTGATTCTCACAATATGCACTATCTCTTCAAATTCTGGCCCTCAAAATGCTAGCAGACAGACCAAAACCAATTTTGATTTATTCATGTGGTTAAACCACATTGGCTACATAAGCTGTTATGTCGTTGCTCTGTGGAATCATATCTATGTTCTTAAAATCATATTCAGATCCCATGGCCCTGGAATGAGGGGTATGCAAAATCTGCTGATACAGTCGGGGTTATGAGAGGGCATCACAAGATGTTAGTTGTATAATTGACTTAATAAAGAAATACCAATTTCATTTGTTATTGAATTCTATGAACCTTCTATAAGTTTATTTTGTCAGAGATATTGTCCATGAGGAGACATTTGTTATACTGATTCTGTCTGACGATAGGGTACTGAATGTCCCCACTGACTGATGAAATTAAAATTGTTCTGTCTGTTTTCTTCTTACACTTCAATACCTGGCTAATTACTGCTCTTCCTCTACTAACCTTCTGTTCCTACGAATGGATCATCTTTTGGAATGATGATTCCAGGAAGAAACTTATTTTTCATGTCTGTTATGTAGTGCCTGCAACCACTGTTCAACCTCATTGATTTAAGTTTGAGAAAGCAAGCATTTGTGGTTGTCCTGAATTGCAGCATCATTAAGTACCACTCGCTTTCCTATTCCTTCCATATATTCTGTGAGTTCAAGAAACATCCTGCACACTTCATTGTATATTGTTTCACTCTTTGCAACATGCTTGATCTCCATTTGGCTTTCCCCAGTTTGGCCATCCAAAACTATATAATGAACAGTTAATACTCAGCAGCTAGGAACTCAGTATCAGTTTCAGCATTTACTGATTTAAAACAGGTGCTGGTCTCTGCTAATCCCTGTGGCAGACCTTTAAACTTATGAACTGAGATAATTTACCGTCCTCACACTCTGAATTCCTGCTCAGGCCAAAATGCTGTCTTTCGGTCAGTTACTCCTTTCTTCAGTTGCGCTCTCATCTTTTTCATGTGTGAACTGAATTTACATGTGAGACTTTCTGAAACAATGTGGGCTGAGTAAGCATGGAACCTCCATTTTCCCCGTTGCTGCATTTGAGATGCTTCACGAATTCTGGGGTAAGTAGCATTTCCACTGATGGTTGCAGGTGCAGTTTAGAATATAAATTGGCCAGCTGCCTTGGGTGGGGGAGGGGTTAAATTGGCAATGGGATCCAGCCAACTGATAATTTAAGGAATGGTTTTGTTACTCTGATCGGTCAATGACTACAGTCCCTGTCCGACAACTTTCTTAAGCTGTATCCTATAGTTCAGAAGATTGACACTTCTGTTCAACCCCAAGCTGAGTTTTAGACCCCAACTCAGGAAGACCTCCTGCTTTCACCTCCACAATATCAGCCCCATTTCTCCCTATTTTAGCCTCACGGCCACTAAAATTCTCAGCTATGCCTGTCAGCTTCATCTTAACTATTCTGATGTGTTATCATTTGATGATCACTTGTGTGAAGCACTTTGAGACTTTTGAATTATAATACAATAATCGTACTATGTTAAGAATGCTATATTGATACAAGTTGTTGTTTTTAAACTCCTGCTAATCCAAAGCTTTAACTTTTAGCATTTTTCCTTCATCCCTGACTGACTTGGCTCCCAGTCCCTCAATGCCTCAAATTTAAAAATCCAGTCCTTGTATTTAAATCCCTTCATGGCTTTGCCCTGAGTTATCTTTGTAATCTACACCAGTGCTATAAACCCTTCCCTAAACTGTATTCTTAAGCTATATTCGTGGACGATGTTTGGGGCTGTGATCTGGTATAGATCAACAGAAGGAGTGAAACACTGAAATAATTGTCGAATAGTGTATTCCAGAAAAAGAAAGTATGCCACCTTGCTTATTTTTACTTCTCCCTCCATCAATATCTCTCCTTCAATATCTTTTTGAACCTCACTTGATCTCCAGTTCTGACTGCTTTCCAATAATCTGCCATTGTGACTATCCACAATCTTTAATTTTACAGAAGTCTTCAAGATTATCTGAGGGAAATCACAAGACTCTAAACATTATTCTCCGAGATTTGTTGGACATTCTTTGAATTAGGATTGATCATTTTGCTGTCTCCATTCTTGGGCCTCATTACAGATGTAAATAAAACTTACGGTAATATGTTCAGTTGCATCTTGCTCTGAGCTTGTTGCTGCTGTCGACCACCCTATCTACACTTCTTAAAAATGACAGGTTTTTAGCTTAAAGTCAAAAGTAACGGGTAGCAATGCATTACAGATGTTTAAGGTATGATTAGTTACATATGATGCAAATATGCATACTTCAACAATAAATTTTCTTATCCTGGTAGACCTAGAGTGGTGAGATTATCACTCAGCAACTCTCCACCAAGCTGACCTGTCAGCATATTGCAGGAATTAGTTTTAATTTATTATTCATAGGGGTCCTGACCCATATTTGCTCTGGTGTTGGACATCCACCAAAAAGATGAGGTGGAAAATTGCACATCAACAACGCTTAAGGGCCAAAAGAAAAAAAAATCAGCCTTATAAATTACTGTAGACATACAGGCTGAACTTATGTAAAACTTGTGTTTCCTTTTAAAGGCTGTGTGAAGGAAACAGATTGCTGCCAGCAGCCAGTATGAACCAAGTTAAACAGGAAGAGAAGAAATTGGCACTGTGAGCATGTGATATAGCACCTTTGCACCTGAAGTGCTGTTTTGATGGCTGCCAAATGTGAGATCCTACAAGTAGTTGTAAGGTACATTGGAGGTTAGTGCAACACCCAGGGTGATTTGGTGCCCAGCAGGAGTGGAGAATCTGGAGGGAGTCAAAAAGTCAGAAACTTGCCAGCGTAAAATCATGTTGGAATCCTCCTAGTGGCGGTGTAATGGTGGCTCAGTCTTCCCACTGGCTAGGGCATAAATGTCTTTTACGTTCATTTGCATCTCGTGAATGCTCATTAAACAACTGTCTGCCAGTTTCCAGTCAGGCCTTCCAATCTTGTGTCACGCCAGCGGGAAACGCATCAGTTGAAACCCGATTGTTGAAGAGTGGCATGCATGAGGCGGTCCTCAGTTCACAGGAGAATTCAAGGTAAGTGCAACAAAGCCCTTCTGTCACAGTACTGCACTGCTCCTGGGGCAGACCAGTTCCTGCCTATGTTTCTCAGCTGGCCTTCATAGACAGCACAGTGCTGCTGGACCCAAGGGCCCTCTTGTGTCATTGACTGAGATCAGTGTTGCACTTAGGGTTGGGGAGTACACGTGTCTCCTTGCCCCTGGTGCCGCACACCAGTGTTTATCTGGACAGCTCTGTGCTGCAGATCTCATGCTGCCATCACAGCAAAGGTTCAAAGTTCAGCCAGGCACTAAGGGACAGGCACGTTACTGATATGAGCCAATGACGCAGGAAGATCCATTAGCCCAGCAGCACGATGCTGTCAGTGAAGGCCAGCTTGGCATGGAGATGGAGGCAGGAACTGGTCTGCCCCAGCAGAGTGGTGTACGGTTCATCAGCAGCAGCATGGCATAATGGCAGGCAGCCTTTGTTGCACTCACTTCAAAGTCTCTGGCAAACTGAGAGCTGTTTTGTGCATGCCACTTTTTAAACAATTGAGTTTCAGATGGATGCACATCATGTGGCTCCAGATAATTGGGAGACACGTGGACAATGAACGAGAGGGTGTCGAACTCTACCTGGTAATAACAGGTATAGGCACCACCATCTCGACAGTCAGGTAAAATGACATTGTGCACGTCGGTTCTGTCTGTGTAGGTTTGATGAAGTGTGGGAGGACTGTCAAGCTGGGCTCTGGGGCTTCTTCTTGGGATGCATATTCATTTGTTGGTGCTGCTACAGTGGGTCCAGGTTAATTACACAGGACTCAGAGCCTGTCGCCCAGGAAAGAAGAGCAAGCTAGATTTCTAATTTTGAGCTTTTAAAGGAATTGACACAACTCAACATGCACTCGTCAAAGTTTGAACAGCCATGTCGTGGAAGATAGGAATGCAGCCTTGGAGAATAAAGGCCGTAGTGAAAGTGGTACAGCTGCATCTGCTCTGCCATCCCATCAGTGAAGGGAAATCAGAGGTTAAAGGCATCAGTGTATGCAGCTCTAGCAGGAGGCACTGCTTAGGGGACATGGGTAGAAGGGAGCCTGAATATCAATTGGAGGCTGGGATCACAGACCCAGACAGTGGAGATGACTCACAACACCAACTATCTGTTGTCCACAAGTCTCCTGAGTGAATGGCAGTGCAGAGCAAGGCTGCAATTGTCCAGAGATCTGGGTCTGCCAGATATGCCACATGCTCTGAGAAGTGGGTTTGGAGGCTTCCTCCTGTCAGTGGTTCTGAAGGTGATGGCAGTTGTCAATTTCTTTGCCTATGGGTGTTTTCATGAAGCAACTGGGAACCTGTGTGCAATTTCACAGTAAGCAACAGGTAGACACATTCAGGAGGAGATTGATGTTCTTTTGCAGGTGGGCCCACCATTATGTAAACTTTGCTCTGAATGAGGATAGCCATGCTCAGAGATTCATGGGTTTTGCAGCTATCTCGGGGATCTCAAGGCTGCAGAGAGCAATAGGCTGCACCCATGTGGTGATATGGTCTCCAAGACAGCAGACTTTGATGTTCATCACCTGCAAGAGCTTCCAGTCTATCAACATGCAATTGGTGTGTGACCAGCGGAAGAAAATCCTACATGTGTGTGCTCAGTTCCCTGCGATTTGCCATGATTCCTATGTCCTCAGTCACTCCCTGGTGCCTAGGAACTTCGAGGGGCCGGAAAGTCTGCAGCAATGGCGCTGGAAGATACGAGCTACTCACTTAAAACATTGGCTATGACTCCGCTGTGTCACCCTCAGCTGAGGAAAGATACAACATTGCTCATATTGCAACAGATGCCGGGATCGCTCAGGTGGCTTTTTGAAACACATCCCAGAGAGGGTTTGTTGTATGATTGCAGTTTGCTGAGTCCTTCACTATCTGGCTTTCGGGAAAGGTAAGGCCCTGTCAGAGGGCGAACTGGAGGAGGAGAAGCCCTCCTCAGAATAGGAGGATGAGGAGGTGCAGGAAGCCCAGATGAATGCTGAGAAACAACATGAGGCCACATGTCATGGAGAAAGGGATATGTGGATAGTGTGCCCTAATAGCTGACAGGTTCTAGGAGTAAAACCAAGTCCAGTGAACAGAAGGTTCCAGACAGTTGTAGGACTGGAGGAGGTTTCCGAGATGGGTGCATCTATCTTCCATGGACTGAATGAGATTTTAACATTTGAAATATTCAGGCACAGTGCACAGAACTTGATGCAAAATAGAATACAGACAACATGATTCAGATGTAAAGAGAACTTGAGCTATTGTGGCAGTAAGTAACAATTAATTAGTCTTCTATACACACTATGTCAAAAAGTGATGTCCCTGTTCTACATTTCAATGCCTATTCTGAAAGTGTAAAGTGATGGTTGTCCAAACTGGAGTCCTAATCTTAAGGCTAAATCTAGGGCATGTCCAAATTTTCATTTGGGAATTATGGCCATAACATCTGATAACTTAAAATTGGAGATAAATAATGTCTGAGGAATAGTCTAGAAATTTTCATGATAGACAAGATTGGGCGATTGGTGTGTATTGGAAAAAAGTTTGAAGTGAATTTTAAGAGCACGTTTTTAAGTAAAGTTTCAGATTGAAACTGGCATTAAATGTTTCGTTTTTGCTTCGGAAACAAATTTAAGCTCAGAGAAAGAGAAATATGTTGATTCAGCGACTGTCATCAGTACTGCCTGTTACTTTGTACTGATAACTTTAAAGAATTATACTTTACAGAACATGTGCTTCCTTCTCAGTACAAATGTTGAATTCAATCTCTGTTCAATGTATAAGCATTTCACTTGGTATCTTCAAATCATGCAAAGCATTTTTTAAAAAAGTTGTCGATGTGTTTTTCTATAGATTTAACATTGGTGGACTTTGGGGAAAAATTGGGTGTGAAATAGTTTTATCTGTTTCTGCCAACTGACTTTAATTCCAGAATTTTCACATGAAGAGGTGCCAGGCATATAATGTATATTTTAAAATATGAGTGGGCATATTAGCCAGAATTTGCTGGCATAAGACATCTAACACCGTATGTCATTGGTTAGAATTACTCCTGCGCCAGTCAGCGCAAAGTTGTGAACATGCAAGGTGATAATGATGCAGTGAAGGAAACAAGGCACCTGAGCCTAAGTACATACACAGTGCTAGGAAGGAATTAAAGGAGGAGGGGTGAATTCAATATAAATTCAGGTAGGGAAAGGGAATGAGAGGGAGAAAGGTTGCATTAAGGGAGAGAAAAAAAAACAAAGAAAAAGCAAGGAAGAAGAATTTAAAATATAAATTACTTGAATTATAAAATCTCCTAAAAATTCAAATATGAAAAAATAAGACACCACACTTGTATTAGTTTATTTTTGGTATAGAAAAGTTGATTGACAGTGGTTAACAATTATCACATAGCTAGAAGGTTACTTGCACTATTAAGCACGAGCCCAAATAACTGGGGATGGATATAGTTCGTACCTGCTGCAGAAATACCACAACTTCATGGCATTCAATCCATGTCAGTGATAAGACAGACAGCGAGATGCTGATTTTGCAAAGCTAATAGCGGAGTACTACAACTTGCTCAGCAAACATTTGGATTTTGGCATTTAACCATGCGTCTCACTTGAAGTTTCTGTACCATTTACTGTAAATAATGGTGAACAACATTAGGCTCATCATTATTTCACAGCAAATTGTGACCTATTTATAGCAAGAGGGAATGAAGGGATAACATCATCTGATATTTTTATTGCCATTTGTATCTTAACAAAGGGTGCTAGTACTAGGTATTAATAATAAATGGTTTAATTATAGATTCACTATATCCAGTGAGATTAGTCATGGATGAATTGTTGGAAATTTAACAGTCAGTTTTTATGACCCAAATCTTATGATTAGCATCGGAACAGTTCCTCCCATTGTTACTCTCAAGAAAAAATACACACTTAGCTGGTAGCATTTTTTAAGGCCATACTTTGGATGCTGATCACTCCCTGAAACCTTCATTGTAGATAACCAGGCAGGCCTCAGCGTAGCACAAGAGGGACCAAACCATGTCCCAATTTCAGCTGTGAGTAACTTGTGAGTTTACTGTCAAATAAATCGGTTGGACCTAAACTGGTGCTTTCAGACTTATTACTGTGTTTATCCCAGTCCAACGCCGGCATCTCCACACCAATTTTAGCTGCCATATTCTGGTACGGCATTGAGGCACAGTGGTTCGATTCCAACTTTGGGTGACTACGCGGAGTTGCATGTTCTCCCCAAATGGGTTTCCTTCAGGTGCTGTGGTTTCCTCCCACAGTCCAAAAATATGCAGGTTAGGTGGATTGGCCTAGTTAAAGTGCCCCTTAGTGAAACCATGTATAGACATGGGGACTTAGAAGAGTAAATGCGTGGGGTTAAGGGAACAGGGCGAGGGTTGGTCCTAGCTCAGTTGCTTTTCTGGACAGTCAGTGCCAACTCGATTGGCTGCATGGCCCCTTTCTGCACTGTAAGGATTCTATGATTCAATGGTAAGCAAAAGTTTAAATTTCCCAAAGCGCGTGTTAATTTTGCAGTTTCCAACTTTGCTATTTCCAGCTTTGTTTCACAGTAAAAATGCGATTTTAATATGTTATTAAATATCTGCTGGTATCTCTGAATCAAATAACTTGCAATTATTACCCCTTAGTGTCCTGGGACGCATAGGTTAGAGGGATTAATGGGTAAAATATGTGGGGATATGGGGGTAGGGCCTGGGTGGGATTGTGTTCGGTGCAGACTTGATAGGCCAAAGGGCCTCTTTCTGCACTGTGGGGTTCTATGATTCTTTGAATGAATAGACTGAGACTGAGAGAAAAACTTATGTGCTTAAGATTGCCTGGCACTATCAACCTCCAAAACTGCATAGCCTCGCCTGGCCGATGGTGTTAACACCCGTTCCCATATCCCGATAATGTTCTCCTGCCTTCCTCATCATGGCAGTGTTCTCCCTTACCCTTTGTCAGTGCTTCCCTGGCTCCTTCATCCCTAACAATATCCACTCCCCATGCTCAAGCTGACAAGCATTCTTCTCCCTCAACCCCTGAAACAATTCTCCTCCCTCCCCATACACAAATGTTCACCCCCTGACTCCTCGAATATGCTGACCTTTCCAATATTGGCTGGACAGGAGCCAGTTGTGGGTCAGCATTGCCTGAGGCATGAAAGGGGTTAAATACTGTCAGGGGGTGTGGCGGGGGAGGGTGAATATTTTTGGCAAGAGAGGAGGTGAACGTTGCTGTGGGCACAGGAGTGCTTTGACACTCCAGCTGATTAGAGTTTCTCTACTAGGTCAAGTCTCCATGGCTCCGGCCAATCATAGAGCAATCAGGCCAGGGTAAATCCGGCAACAAGAAGCCGCATAACTTCCTGCATAATTACCAGGGATGTGTTTATACAAGGATTTCAGAGGGCCCCACATGCATTTTCAAGGTACATCTGGTCTCCAACGAACTGGAGACTGGGATTCAAAGTATGAATTCTGAATTTGAAGTTAGGCCCATGGCAAGACTCATAGCTGTGCAATACACCTTTACTGTACCGTCCTTTATGGTGTTACGTTGGTGAGGTTGTCTAGGTTGACCTACTGGATTTTATAATTGAAAATTACAGATAATCAGTAACACAAGCAAAGCCATCTCATTGCAGATGAGCCTTGTAGCCAGTATGCTCAGTTGATTTATTGAATCAGCTATGAAAAGTCCTCTTTAACTCCCAGAAAAGAAGCACTAAAATTAAAAGTAATCACTGCTTTCAGTTGGGAGTTTCATCATGTATTTCTTGAAGTTATGGAAAGTAACTACCTGTAGAAGTATTAACAGAACTAAATATTTAATTCAAAGCAACCATTAATGTTACTAAGCCAGTCTATTTTTTCCCTATATCCAGCCGGTATATTTTCTTTGCTTTAACTCTTGTAGTTTTTTGAGCACAACTGTGGAAATCCAGATGAAGGCTAAAACTGTTGAAATGTTAATTTTGCCATCTGCTGTTGAGGTCTACTACCTTTTTGTGTTTTTTTTTCCTTACTCCCAGTGGTCCAGCTCTCCTTTATGAATGTTGTGGTATTTCAGTTGTTTGAAGTTTAAAAACTTCGAGCATGACTTTGAGTTAGGAAAACAGAACACCACATGGTGTGACATGTTGACAGACGGTCTTTGATCCCCAGCGAATCTTTCCTTCCTTCCATTTCTTCCCCATTCCTCCATTTCTCATCTTTATACTCCTGTGCAATTGTTTTTTAAAGCAACGTATTTTTCTATAAATTTTGGTCTAGTACTTAATAGCAGGTGGTATCCATGGAGCAAGAACACTTTTATGGATAGCAGATGCTGAGAAATGAGTGTTTGCTAAATGCACCATGAATGTTTCTGTTTTTCATGTCATAATGAGACAGAATAATGAAGTTTAAAATGATAAGAAAATAGATTTTAAAAAATTATGATAGCAAGTGCTACAAGATATCAACTCCACATTTTCTACTTGTATTGAGTTGTGTTGTAAGTAACCATGGATTTGGATTTATTTACCATTATCTTAGCCAAGTTGAGTTGTTTAGTCTGCTGGAGCTGGAGTTAAGACTGTTGTAGGGCAGGGGCATCAGTTGTTTGAACTGTATGCACAGAATCTGAGAAGGCAATTTTTCTTTAGTTTTTTCCTGTTTTGGCACTGCTAACTTGAGTTGTGTTCATGCTTAGTGTTTTTTCATTGTGGTTCAAGTGGAGTTGTTGAAATATATGTTTTTTATGATCTCATTGCCGTGTCTGTATTTCATTAACGATGGACTTCTTTCAGGAGTTGGGGACTTGAATATTTTTCAAATGACACTAATATAAGTAACAGCTGTAGAAACCCCAAACTATCTCGATGTGGTTTTTTTGAGGGTGTGAAAAGTAGAATTGTTCAAGACATTTTACTTCTCAGTTTTACTGAAACTAAGGGCAGAGATATATACAAGTTGCCTTAAAATATGTCCAGATAGAAGTCAAGGCAAAAAATGAAATTTAATAATGTAAACAAGAATTAACAGTGAAATTTAATAGCTGGAAACAGTTCTATGACCATCATTGGATAAGTCTGTTTTTAATAGTTGACTTCAGAACTCCAGCCAAATTGTCAATATGTATCATAAGTGGTCCCAATACTGCTAAACATGTTGATTTTTAAAATCACATTTGCGCCGTTTCCAGAACTTTTAATATTAATCAGTTAATTAAAACAAATTAGGTCATTCATTTTGTCTGTTATCCTTAGGGAGAAAAATATTTTCTGCATATTATTTTGGACTGGAATATGAATAAGCTTGCCTAAGTTACCAAATGCCCAATGCAATGAATAGTAATACCATACAATTCAATTAGATACTGTCTAATACAATTTGGGGCTAATAACTGTTCAAAGTTAGATTATCACAATTACATTTATGCCCAAATGGTATGTGTCAAATTCTTCATTATATCCCAATTTTAGGACTTACTTTTCTACCCTTTAGTCCTCCAAAATGAACCTTACCAGATGATACCCTAATGTGGTGGTACCTTCCAGGGTCTAAACATTTTATAAAAGTCATGTTGATGGATTGAAAGCCTAAAAGTGCTAACGCTTAAAACATATTTATTTAAACAGTTATTTAACTATGTCCTGTAAATAACATCACCATTAAAGTATGCAGAGAGCAAGATGGAATATTTTTGCATTTTGTTATCTCATTGTCTCAGAAAGATGTCCATATAATAGGGTGGCACTATAGCACAGTGGTTAGCACTGTTGCCTCACAGCACCAGGGACGGCCCTGTTTCGATTCCTGGCTTGGGTTACTGTTTGTGCGGAATTTGCATGTTCTCCCTGTGTCTGCATGGGTTTTGTCCGGTTGCTCCAGTTTCCTTCCACACTCCAAAGATGTGCAGTTAGGTTGATTGGCCATGATAAATTGCCCCTCAGTGTCAGGGGGATTAGGTGGGTAAATATGTGGGGTTACAGGGATAGGGCATGAGTGGGATTGTTGTTGGTGCAAGCTTGATGGGCTGAATAGCCTCCTTCTGCACTGTAGATTCTAGGAATAGATATCAGATTTTCATTTCATGGAGCTCTAATTTTTGCCGAATTTCTTTCCCTGTCCAATAATTTTCTTCTTTCATCTGAGTATATTAAATCATATTGATATACAGTGCCGTAGCTGTTGGTGACCACCTAATATGTTGACTTGTAAACTGTCACTTGTTCCAAACTCAGCTTCGTATAGATTGTCATGCAAATAGATTTCTCCAGACAGACAGAAAAGAATTAATGAATGACTGATGTTCCAATTATGAGCAACTTTCTGAAAAGTACAGTTCAATGTCCAAATATTTTGAAGCCAACTAACTTTGTTATTGATTAGAATTATAGAATCCCTACAGTGCAGAAAGAGACCATTCAGCCCATCGAGCCTGCATCGACAACAATCCCACTCAGGCCCTATCCCATAACCCCGTCTATTCAATCTGCTATTCTCCCTGACACTAAGGGGCAATTTAGCATGGCCAATCCAGTTAGCCTGCATATCTTTGGACTGGAGGAGAAAACCAGAGCACTGGGAGAATCCCATACAGACACAGGGAGAACATACAAACTCAACACAGACAGTTAACCAAGGTAGGAATTGAACCCAGACTCCTGGAGTTGTGAGGCAGCAGTGCTAACCACTCTGCCATCATGCTGCTCGAAGCCACTAGAAGAGAAAGATCTTCTACTGGCATGTACATACATGGTAAAAGAAGCACCTTTCATTATTCTAATTTGCTCCTTAAAAAAAGTTTCATTATAAATGCAAACTGCCTCCCTAGATTAAAATTCAAAGGTACCAATATTTCACAACCGCTGTACATATCCTAAAGAAGGTACACAATTGATTGGCACAGGTTTTGGTACCTTTGAATCTGATGCCTTTCAGCATATCCTATTAGGAGATTGCAAGATCAGTGGGCAGGTACCTCGTGTTCAAGTATTTGTCTCTCCTAACACTTGTACCACGACTCAGCATCTCCTTCTTTATTCCTTTTGCCCCAACTTTTTCTACGTATCTATGTGAAAATATGGGGTAGTTATAAAAGCATGTTATTTTTCTTGTTACTTAAAAGCATCCACTTATATTTCTCAGTAATTAGCAATCCTCCAGTGCTCTGGTTCCACACCTGTAGCTGAAGATGATTGAATAATGATAGTCATAGTCTCTGCTATTTCCTCCCAAGCTGTACATTTTACCCAAACTTGGTGATCTGCCTACTTTCAAGGATGACACAGTGATTAGCACTGCTGCTTCATAGCACAAAGGATCCGGGTTCAATTCCGGCCTTGGGTGGCTTTGCACATTCTCCCCATGTCGGCATGGGTTTCTTCGGGTGCTCTGGTGTCCTCCCACAGTCCAAAGATTTGCAGGTTCAGTGGATTGCCCATGCTAAGTTTCCCCTTAGTGTCCAAAGATGTGTAGATTAGGTGGACTAGCCATGGTAAATGCACTCGGTTACAGAGATAGGGCAAAGGGGAAGGCCTGGCTCCAGATACGCTTTTGCAGAGTTGATGTCGACTCAATGGGCTAAATGGCCTCTTTCAGCATTATAGGGATTCCATGGTTCTATGAATGCTAAACTTCTTAATATTTCCTCTGTCTGCATTTTTATATCTTCCAATATTTCACATTGCTGTTTAACTATAATGGTGAACCGTCGTCTTCTCACGTGAAGTTAGGTATATAGTATTCATTAAGAACTATGCCATGTTCTTATTCTCTGCACACAAAAGTTAGCTTTATGGTCAGAAAATACTTGGAAAACTCAGCAGGTCTGTGGAGAGAGAAAAGGAGTTAAAATTTCAAGTCTATTTGCCTCGTATTGACTCGAAATGTTAAGTGTTTCTCTCACCCCAGATGCTGCCATTCCTGCTGAATATTTTCAGCATTTTCTTTCTTTTAGATTTCCAACATCCACAGTATTTTGCTTTTACCTTTATGTTCTCTAATTGGCCCTTTCTATTCCTTAGTTATCCTCTTGCTCTTTGTGTTTTAAAACATCTTTGACATACTGCAATTTAATGGAGTATGTCAAGAGCCATTGGGAAATACCCTGCAAACGCTTACTGTTGTGTACACCTGGCATGTGCTTATAACGCAAAGGAAGTATTAATGGCAAGCTTATTTTTTCCTCTTCAAAAGACACAGAGCTGAGAGTTGGGGCTCAGTGGAGATGGCATGACTCATATGAACTTGAGGTGATCAGAATTCAACTTACTCCAAATGTCTGATGGACATTGCAACAGATTTTACAGATTGTCGTGTTGTTTCTTCTAAAGGCACAGGACTGTGGATCCCTTCAAACCAGAGGAGTCTAATGTGGCCTACTGTGATTTTTTTTCTCTCTCTAAGCTAGAGAGGTAATGAACTGTGAATTTTCTCAATGCCTGTCTATTCTTCCATTGTAACTGAAACAGAAACCCTATTTACATATGAAAGTTGTGGTGACAGAGAGAGAGAAAGAAGAACCAAATAAATACACTTCTTTGACTGGCAGTCTAATTTATTGAATGGGGCAGACTGATTTTAAGTCATCAGAGAATTCCTATAGTGCAGAAGGAGGCCGTTCAGCCCATCGAGTCAGCACCAACTCAGTGACAGAGCATCTTACTCAGACCCTATCCCAGTAACACCACGTATTTATCCTGCTCATCCCTCTACCTTGCACATCTTGGGAAACTAAGACAATTTCTACATGGCCAGTTGATCTAATCTGCATACTTTTGGACTGTGGGAAGAAACTGGAGCAACCAGAGAATGTGCAAATTCCATGGAATCACCCAAAGCCGTAATTGAACCCGGTCCCTGACTCTATGAGGTAACTGTGCTAACCATTGTGCAATTGTGTGGCCCTAGTCGCCATAATCCAGACTATTTTGCCTTATTCTCATTTCCTCCGTCCTTGACATTAAAGAGTGCTTTACCCTGGCATATGTTACCCACCCCACATCACACTATCTGGCCCAGACTTTCTTGCCAAATTCGATACTTGCCCCAATTCGACCATTGTTAAAGACCCATGAAAATAGTATGGAATGCTTGGCTTTTGTAATTGATTCTCCCAATCTGTGTTGGGGCAGGTATGAACATGGCTGTATATTGATGCTCTTAAAAAATAAATCACAAATAATTGGAATGTTTTCGGTGATTTTGTTTTTTGTTTTCTTTGTTCGGTGTTGCTGTGACCCATTTTATTGTGCTGTTTCTTGTAAGTGCATGAGAAATGAAGGAATGAATGAGTAAAGTGCATAAGTAAGCTCGGAGAGCTGCAGGTGCACATCGCCGCATGGAAATGGAGACCTGGTTCAAAAAAGAGCAGGACTGGGTACTAATATTCTTGGATCTAACGTGTTCTGGAAAGTTCAGGAAGGGTGGAAAGGAGAGGTCAACTGTAATGATTAAGGAAAATATTAGCGGTGCTGGAGAGAGAGGATATCCTGAAGGGATAAAGGATTTAGAGTCATTGAGTCATAGAGGTTTACAGCATGCAAACAGGCCCTTCTTTTTTAAACATTTAAGCTAGTCCCAATTGTCTGCATTTGGCCCATGTCCCTCTATACCCATCTTAACCATATAACTGTCTAAATGCTTTTTAAAGGACAAAATTGTCCCTGCCTCTACTACTACCTCTGGCAACTTGCTGCAGACACTCACCACCCTCTGTGTGAAAAAAATGCTCCTCTGGACATTTGTGTATCTCTCCCCTCTCACCTTAAACCTATGCCCTCTAGTTTTAGACTCCTCTATCTTTGCAAAAAGATATTGACTATCTAGCTGATCTATATCCCTCATTATTTTATACATCTCTATAAGATCACCCTTCAGCCTTCTACGCTCCAGAGACAAAAGTCTCAGTCTACCCAGCCTCTCCTTACAACTTAAATCATCAAGTCCCAGTAGCATCCTAGTAAATCTTCTCTGCATTCTTTCTAGTTTAATAATATCCTTTCTATAATAGGGTGATCAGAACTGTACACAGTACTCCAACTGTGGCCTTACCAATGTTTTGTACAACTTCAACAAGATGATCCAACTCCTGTATTCAATGTTCTGACCAATGAAACCAAGCATACTGAATGCCGCCTTCATCATTCTGTCCCCCTGTGACTCCACTTTCAAGGAGCTATGAACGTGTACCCCTAGATCTCTTTGTTCTGTAACTCTTCCCAATGCAGTACCATTAACTGAGTAAGTCCTGCCCTGGTTCAATCTACCAAAATGCATCACCTCACACTTATCTAAATTAAACTCCATCTGCCATTCGTCAGCCCACTGGCCCAACTGATCAAAATTCCATTGCAATCAGAGATAACTTTCTTCACTATCCACTATGCCTCCAATCTTGGTGTTATTGGCTAATTTATTTATTAGGGTTAAAAACCAATAATTACACCACCTATTCTTTAGGCCAGCAACTGTTGGGAAAGATACAATGGAACAACTTTGCAGGGAAATTGCAGAGAGAAGCAAGAATTAGAGGTGGTGATTTTCAGTCAGTGTTTGATGTTTGCGTAAATAGTGAGACTGGCGGAAAATCCTGTAAAACAGCAGGAATGAAAATCTCGTCTGTAAGATCTCATTCTGGGATTTTCCCTGTCCCTGGCCATGATGCAACAGGGTTCTCATCCACTCTGAGTGGGACCTCCTTTAAATATATTCACATGAATTTAAAGTGTTTTCCCACCATATGTTGCCCCCCTGCCCCCCTCCAGATAAGGAACTCCCCCCACTGCCGATGTTTACAGCAGTTTCTGCAAAACCCAAAGCTGTGGAGGGGAACTCGTTGGGGCTGAAAAGGTAAGTGTGTAACCCCTGGAGCTGCCTTGAGGCGGCAGGGAGGGGGTGGGGGGGGGGGGGGGGAATGCCACAATGCTTGTGGGGTGGGGGAGGAGTTTTTCTAATGCAGATCAGGGCATTCTCTAAAGATCCCACCAGAGTGATGGTGAAAACCAAAACTCCAGATTGTCTGTGCATTAAGTGCCAGAGAATCTGGAGAGAAAACTCTGCTGTGCAGCTGCAGAGCTACGTACTGAAACTGATACTTCAGGTGGAATCTTTCAAGATTTTTTCTATAGAGAATCTATAATCTGCTATTCAGCCGTGCTCTTCTATGCAGTAAAAGATCTTGTCATAGGAGTATACACATTGCGTTCAAGGCAGAGAGCAGCTGTTCATCTGCAAAGACTCAAGGCTCTCACAAACGTCACTGAACAACTAGAAGGTGAACTTTTGTTTGCTCATGACTGTCCTCTCATAGCACATGTGCTGGAGCACAACCAGCTGCTTGTTGACCATTTTTTGCCAAGCCCAAGAACACTTCAGCCTTACCATAAAAGTCTGAAAAAGACAGTGATCTTGTACAACCAGTCCTTTTGCACCCCAAGACCCATCATCACTATCAGCAATGTACCTCTCAACTCAGTTCAGAAATTCTGCTATCTTTGGAGCATCCTTTCCAACAACACCACGTTAGGTGATAAAATCACCCATTGTCTGACAAAAACCTGGCATTTAGCAAACTTACCAGTGGCTTTGAAGAGAGCATGGAATTTCTCTCAAATTACATATCAAAGTCAGTGATTCTCACCTCGTTTCTCTGGTGATGTGAGGTATGGACAACCTACTCGGGTCACATGAAGCAACTGGATGCATCCTATCTTCACTGTTTAAATTCTATCTGCGACATCAAGCGGTAACACAAAATGCCTCAAGTCAAAGTTCATGCAAGGTGCCACTAACCTGGTTTTGAGCTGCAGAGTTCAACTTTGCTGGGCCAGCCATGTGGTTCACACTGAGGATTCCTCCATTCCAAAGGCTATAATCTATAGCCAGCTAAGCATAGGATCATGCAACATAGAATATCCCAAACTCATGTACAAAGGCATTCTGAAAGCCAGCCTCAGAGCCTGTAAATTGGACACCACCATGTGGGAAAAGTGCAATACTGGACTGATCTAAATGGAGAAATTTCTTTCTGCAAGCAATTCCAACATTCGAGGAGAACAGAACCCGATCCCTATAGGAGAAGTGAGTACACTGCAAAGTCTGTACCTCCAACACTGTGTACCATTTGCAATCTGGAAGTCAAGACTTGGGCAGGAATTTTTCAGCTGTCCACACCAGCAGGATTCTCTAATCCTGCCAGCAGCGCACCCTCTGCCATTTGTTCCTCGACAGCACAGTGTGGCTTCAGTGAGGATTCCCACTGATAGCGGTGAGACCGGAAGATCCCGCCACCAGCAAACAGCACACTGCCTCCAACCACTGGGAAAATGTCTGAGGGGAGGCCAGGGAATCTCGCCCATAGTTTAACATCACACATGAAACAACATTAATCTAGACTGAATAACTGGTCTCTGCATTGAACATTCACCCACTGAAGCCATGACAGAATCCACAATTGAAACATAGAAACCCTACAGTGCAGAAGGAGGCCATTCAGCCCATCAAGTCTGCACCAACAAACCATCTCACCCAGGCCTTATCTCCGAAACCCCACATATTTATCCTGCTAATCCCTCTAGCATACACACCATGGAACACTCAAGGTCAAGTTAGCATTGCCAATCAACCTAACCTGCACATCTTTGCACTGTGGGAGGAAACAGAGCACCTGGAGGGGACATACGGAGAGAACATGTGAATCAAACCCATGTCCCTGGAGCTGTGAGGCAGCAGTGCTAACCACTGTGCCACCCATAATTAACATAAATTCAGAGGAAATCCTGAAAGTGGAGCATACGTCCTCGCCAGAACTTTCTGGCTGTCCATGTTGGTGGGATCTTTCCATCTCACCGACGGTACACCACTGCCATAGGTTTTCTTTCCTAGCAGCAAGAGATGCATTCAACGGGGAATCCCAGTGAAAATGGTGGGACCAGAAGATCTCCCCGCTGCCTAATGGGGGGCCGCCTCCCGTTACCGTGAAAGTCCTCTGTTTCAGAATGATGGGCATTCAACATTATAAAAAATAGGGAAGAAGTTTATTTCTCTGTACTATAATCCTCCCATCTGAAACACATTGGAGAACTTTTCTAACAAAATCGTAAATCATGTAGAAAGTATAGAAGTTTCCCAACCTTGTCAAAACATACCCACTTTAGTTAAATTAATTCTCATCCTTGTCTAAAGCCCATAAAAGTTTTAAAATATTCTCTCCCGCCTATGTTTTGGTTTCCAAGTATTTCAGAAATACATTTAAGAATTATTTTGAGCGTTGTAAAAATTAAATCATGCAATTTGCCACAAATAAATGTCATGTTTAAGGTGTTTTATGGATTTGGTATACTAGCTACATTTTTATATTTGTCAGAGTTTTGTGCAGTCAGTAAAAGAACAAGGCTGAATATAGAAAGGGAGATGAATGTTTGTCACTGAACCCTTCTGAATCCAAACAAAGAACGGATTACCTAATAGTCTTGCAATGCATTTGAAGTTCACTCTGCTATTTGTTTGGGGAGGTGAAAGGAGTATGTGTTTTGAAATGTTTCAACAGCAGCAGTTGTGTTCTTTCAACATTGAGACTTTTAAACTGTCAGAAAGTGACAATTGATTTCTTATTGCACTGTCAGGAATCCTGATATCTTAGTGTTGCTGAAGACAAACATCAGACTGCTGTTGTCTGGGAAAACTGCTCGAGGTAAAAGCTTCTTTTGAGGTGGTGGGAGTTGGGAAAGAAAGTTCTATGTAAATATCAAAGTAAAATACACAACTTTATGTTTAGATAGAATCTGTCTTTACTTGAACTAAATTTTCTCTGATAGATCAGTTTTGTTGAGTTTTACTGTTTTCTTCCACGTGTCAATGATGACCATGCCTCCAGCATTGGACAGGGGTGGGCACAGTAAGAAGTCTCACAACACTAGGTTAAAGTTCAACAGGAAGGAGCGGCCCACCGAAAGCTCATGATTCTAAATTAACCTGGTGAACTTTAACATGGTGTTATGAGACTTCTTACTGTCCTTCAGTCGAGAGGGAAAGATGATTTGTCTTATGGATGATTTCATGTGTCAACCAGCAACAAAGTTAGCCCATTAGAAAGATCAACTGAAATATCAGGAACACAGATTCAAACTGCTAATTGTTTGGTTGGGAGTGTGGTGCACCAGTACTTTGTGACTATCCTTGCAACATAGGCCTTCTTTACTGTTACCAACCTTCCAGGAGTCTCCAAGAATTTAAGATTAATCCTCAGGAACACAGCTGGCTAAAGCCCTGGAGAAAAATCAGTAGGACATTAAAAAGGTTTGGCTGGAATTCTCCCATCTGGGAACTCAGTCCTGTGGCAGGGACAGGAATGTGGAATTTTTATCACTGCAGAGGCTGGCAGAGAAACACACTGGGTGGAATTTTCCCATCTCGTGCATCACGGGAATTGTAGTGGGTAGGACACGGGCCACACAATGGTCTGTTGACCTTGAGGGGGTACTTTCCGACTTTGGGGCGAGTGTAGTTAGAAAACCCCACACACTAAATCCTTCGTTCCTGACCTCATTAATTAATTATGCAACCACAAGTTTTGCACCATATTCTGTGGTGGAGCTTGATGAGACGTATTTCAACATCCTATCTGAGTGCCATATTAAAAGGTTGCCCATCATCATTGGCACCTCCTGAAAATGAAGATGGCTCTCCAGGAGCACTCTGAAGTTGGGAAGTGGACCTCCTGAGAGAGAGGATAGATTTCCAGGAACATTCTGAGGCTGGAAGATGGACCCCTGCCACGACACTAAATGTGGGAGGTCCACCTGTAGGTACTTCTCCTACCCAAACTATGGTGATCCAGGATTCAAGATTACAGGTGTCCTCCACCTTGGACTCCAGAGACAGTCCCAGGCATTGTTCAGGCAAGTCCCACCACATTGTTCCAAACATATCTTGTACCAGTGTGTTTTCCTTCTTGGTGGCGCCAAGGTGAATTGGGTGTGGGTGATCACACCATCATCTGCATCTCAATGTGGGATACAAATGTATTTCTCACCAGCCTTCAGGGGTTTCCTGATCCGTTATGACGGCCACCAGTGGAAGATCCTGCACTAAATTCAAGTTGATGCCCATCTCCTTCCATTGAACCTGCTGGTGGGCACATGGGAGAATTCTGTCCATTGTTTCTTTTATCACTTTCTTTGAACTTTTGTCTTTACCAGATACAAAAATATTTGTCAGCTGAGCATCACCCTAATAGAGTAATGAGCCTTGAAGTTTTCCAATTGGTGTAGAAAGATAGTGCTTCACAAGGACAGATGTGTTGGTTGACTAATGGCTAGAGTGTCAGGGGCAAGTCATGTGGTGAAACTCCAGGAACACGTTTAATCATAGTTGGCATCTCCAGCCTTCTTACATTTAAGTCTTGATTTATTTTTGTTATATCCCATTAAATTCCAAGGAAGTGTTGACTGAGTTTGTTGAGGCTTGCACAGGAGAAACATTGCATTAGTATAAAAATTAATTTAGCAGAATTCAGGGGTTATCTTTTTGGAAGGCTAACTCTTGTTGTCCAATGTTGCAACGCATGATTGTTCCATGCTCCAACACAAAGTGATGGAATTCATGTTTGTCCAGATTCTCTTTCACTTTCATTTCAGAAAGCCTTTAACAGATAACCTCAAACCAGTAAGCCAACAGCTTTACTATGGTCTGTTAAAATCAAAACACAGCTCTAAATATACATCTTGCGTTATGTAAAGATAGAACTAAAGGAGCAATAAAATATCGCAAAGAATAAACTTTCAGTCTGCAAAAGTGCTCTCTCCATTGTTAGTCTTAGAAATTACCAAAGAGCTTCAAAGCACAAAAGGTGCTTATTTTCAGGTTGTGTAATTGATTCCCCCAGAACATTTAGATTTCTTTTTGTTTGAGTTTGTATGAAACATACCTGGCATTTATCCAGGAAGAGTTGCAGATACATTAAACATAAAAGTGGAAGTTGTATGAACTTTGGTGCAGCTCCACATGGCTCAGTTCTTTTCACTTAGAATCTAACCCAAGACACACTTGGCTGAATTAACACTTCTGGTACAGAGATTTACTCAATGGGAGTACAGATTGGAGGAATTGCGGTTCTTCTGATTTTGAAGTTAATTATTTTAGAATGCTTATGGACTAATGAAGGCCCCACATCAAGACATGCTGATTTCTGGTTGATCCTATTTGCTCACCTGTTGAGCAAGGCTTTGAGCTGAGGTGTCTAACTCTTACAGATTCCCATATGTATGTTAATTTGTGAATTAGAACCCTTTTTTATAGAGTGCACCCTTTAGTAACCTCACATATTCACAAAAGAAAGGGTCACTCACAGTGTATTGAAACCATGGCAGCCAAAGGCAGACAGAGTAATACCTGGACAGAAACTGATAATTTAATTATTCTAAGTGAACAATATTAATTAGCTTCAGAAAGGATATCATTGTTAAGTTAATACAAAATCTGATGATGGATAGAATTCAACAAAACTTCACCCAATCCTTTCTTTCTTTCTACATTGATCAATTTTCTATGCATTTGAAATATTTTCTGCTTTTAAAAGTTGAGGTTAGAAATTACCATTGCCTGATAAAAGCCAACAGCAAATTCTGACCTCACTGCTTCTGTTAAAATAATGGACAGAGAATGTCATTCAAGTGCAATAAAGCTTCCAACTGCCATAATCAACAACTATAATTCCTGTCTATGCTGGCTGTCTATTTTTCAAAATCATATTTTGTCATTATTTAAACAAACTAAATAGCACAAAGATCTGGTTTCCAGCAACAGAGTGAAAAGTCTGACAACACCAGGTTTTAGTCCGACTAAAACCTGGTGTTGTCAGACTTTTCACTCTGTTTACGCCAGTCCAACGCCGGCATACCCACATCATGTCCAGCAACAGATGCAGGGAGCTGAATTTTGTGCATTCAAATGGACGTGGATCTCTAGTCTGGAGTTTACAGTCTATTAAACTCTTCATCGAATTCTACTGCAAATTCTCTAATTTTCCTGTGATTGTTAACTGAGTTTAGCATGGATGTTTCCTGTCTATTGCACAGTAACTAACTTACTTGCAGCTGTGTAAACAAGCTGAACTAGTTTTCAGAGTAACAAAGCATAATGATGCTACAATTCACACACTAAGCAGGCTAATGTTTCCTTCATGTATCGCCATAGCATAATGTTGTAAATGTGCAAATCTTTTTAAATTTAGCTTAGCTCACCATCACTCAACCTCATTCCCTATTTCATTGTTAAATTTGAACAAATGTAAAAATGTAGTTCATAAATTCACAAGGGAACATCTCTTTTTTAATTCTGCAAATAAGATAACAGCCTACTAATCCCAAAACATCTGTTTATGACAGTTAGATTCTTGGAGTTTGAAATCCATCTTTGGCAAAAATGAATTCGCCGTCTGTTTTACACACCCCTCTTGTTGTTTATTAGCCAATGTACAAGGAAATTGAAGAACCTATACAGTGGACTACAAATTTGTTATTGGCTTCTTTGTGCTACCACCAAAGGCCAGTTACATCCCTTAGCTTTTTGTGGGCCAAACATGAGGGCCAGGAGTTTTAGGATAATGTGGTTTTCTGCCCAGGCACCCAAAGAGTCAGTGGGGAAAGTATTCCCAGCTATGCTAGCTTTACTGTTCCAAGGAGCCTTAAATGTCTGGAGATGGTGGTTCTTTCCCTCACTGAGGAGGAAGTCTTGCCTCGGAGAGATGCTGGCCACTCTGACTTGTGGAAGCTCTTGAGTCCCAGCAGTGCCAGAAGCTGAAGTGGACAAACTGGCACTACAAGCAGTCCCCACACTCTTGTGTCATTGAAACATAGAAAATAGGAGCAGGAGGAGGCCATTCAGCCCTTTGAGCCTGCTCTGCCATTCATTATGATCATGGCTGATCGTCCAACTCAATAGCCTGATCCCACCTTCCCCCCATATCCTTTGATCCCCCTTTGCCTCAAGTGCTACATCTAACGACTTTTTGAAAACATTCAGTATTTTGGCCTCAACTACTTTCTGTGGTAGTGAATTCCATAGGCTGACCACTCTCTGGGTGAAGAAATTTTTTGTCTTCAATCAACACCACCAAAATTGTCTGTTCAATATCTTGTTTCTCTTTGTGGGGCCTTGCTATGCACAGATTGACTGTTAGATTCCCTACGTTTACAGCAGTCTTTTTCTTCTTTGGCAATCTTTTAGGTTCGAGGATGTCTTGCCTCCACTCCGGAAAGGGTGGGTTCTGCAGTGGCTGAATTGTCCAATCCTGAAGCCACAGACTCTGCCTCAGATTTGGCAGATGGTGTTTGATGAGGTGGGTGGGACGCTCTGGATTCTTTCTTTCTGCTGTTTATACTTTGCTTTCCCATGCTCCACCTGGTGATGTTCAAAGTGATGGGTTGCCTTTGCAGATGCTTCTTCTGCAGTTTGTACATTTTAAGGCAAGCGAATTTCGTGTTGATGGGGATGTTGCATTTATTTAGTGAAGCTTTCAGGTTGTCTTTATAGTGTTACCTCTGCAGTCCAACGATTGCTTGCTTTTCCAGAGCTCAGAGTAGAGCACTTGTTGCGGGAGTTTTATGTCAGGCATGCAGACAATATGGCCCGTCCATTGCAGCTGATCGAGAATGGCCAGTGACTCGATACTGGAGATATTAGCCTTGGAGAAGATGCTCACATTGGTACGCCTAACAAGTCAGTGGATTTGCAGGATTTTGTGGAGGCAAATATTGGTGATATTTTTCCAGGGATTTGAGGAGTCTTCTGTACATTATCCATGTTTCTGATGCATACAGAAGGGTGGAGGGGAGGAGGGGGGATGAGAGGGGGGACCAGGGCTGCTCTGTGGGCCATGAGCTTGGTACTGGATTTGAGGTCTCGGTCTTCAAACACTCTGTTCCTCAGGTGCCTGAAGCCTGTATTTGTGCATTGGAGTCAATGTTGAATTTCATCGTCAACGTCTGCTTGTGCTGAGAGGAGGCTCCCGAGGTATGGAAAATGATCTACGTTGTCCAGGAGTTCACCATGTTGTCTTAATGGTCAAGGGGCAATTTTGTGTGGCAGGGGTGGGCTGGTAGAAAACCTTTGTTTTCCAGATACTTAGTCTATGGTTCATTCTCTCACTTGCCTTGGTGAATGTGTCGATGATGGTTTGTAGCTCGGTCTCTGAGTGTGCATGCATGCTGGCAATGTCTGTGCATTGCAGCTTGATGACAGAAGTCAGGAGGGTCTTGGTTCTGGCCTGGAGGTTGAACAGTTTCCTGCTTGTCCAGTATTTTAACTCCACTCCAGCATGAAATGTCAAGGTGATGCTTTGGAGTCTTACTGTGAGGAAGATGGAGAAGAGCATTGTTGAGATGACGCAACTCTGTTTGACTACAGTTTGCACACGTATTAGGTCCGTGGAGATTCTGTTGGTGAGGATCATAGCTTACATGTCATTGTGGAGCAGGCAGAGAATTATGACGAATTTCTGCAGGCAATAGGATTTAAGGAGGATGTTCCACAATCTCTCACAACTGACAGAGTTGAAAGCCTTTCCAAGATCGAAGATGGTTGTGTACAGAAGTTGATGCAGCTCCCTGCACTTTTCCTGGATTTGTCATGCGCTGACAGTAGTAATGACACAGAAGAATTTAATTGGCTGTATAATGTTTTGTTCTTGAAAGACGTTTTATCAATGCAGTTTCTTTCTATGCTTCATCCTTTTTGTAAAGGAGGCCAGCAAGCGTTGATTCAGCCCATTGAAATGCAGCAATGTTAGATTGGACAATCAAGAGGGTACAAACCCTGCTGATTCACCACAGCCTGGAGGACACAGCAACATCAATGCCTTTGTTACAGCCCGTGGAATGGGATTGAAGGACATGACAGCCAAAATGTACCTGGAATAAGGGGCATAATGCAATATTGTTTCTGTCTACTGTCCACTAAGGACTCTTCTGGCATGGTAACCTTTGACACAATAGCAGTTCAGTGATCCAGGGTGACATTAACGCAAAGCACTTCTTTTGAGGAAGTCTGTCCATTACTGTAGTCAGAAAACAATTGGACGTAACTGAGGATCTTAACTAGTGTAGATTGAAACCTCCATAATCTACTTATCCCAGCAGCAACTTCAACTCTCGGCAGCAAATGCTCAAGCCTAAAGACTCGGAAGGCATTTTTTGCCAGATCTGTCATGCTGGACCTCTCTACCTAACTACAACTACCAAAACTAATAGATGGATCAGGCTGCATCCAGCAGAGAACATCACCCAGCTGATTGTGAAACCACTATGGGCAAGAGTGTGCCAATGAAAGCAGAAAACAGTTGAGAAAACAGAGGCACAAAGGTTATTAAATATCCCAACACATCTCTTGGCTGATTTTATTACAGAAAGACTGAGGAAGGATTAAGTTGGAATATGCCTTGGAAATAACAACACGAAAGAAAACATATGAAGTAGGTTATTTTTTGTAGCAAATTTGAACAAGAGTTAAGATCATGATTATGACATCAGTCCCATGGACCAGCGCCAATGCAAGAACATAACAAATGCTCCAAAAAAGTTGGATCTGCCTTTCTGCTCACATTAGTTAACAATGAGGTCTAAAGGAAGCAAACCCAAGTTGCATTATATAGTTTTGATCATTGTTGATGACTGACTATCAAGAGAAACTGCTATTGCTACTGAAAAAACAGTCTAACCTGCATAATACCATGTGTGAGAAAGCCTCCTTTTTGTGTCAATCATCTCAAAAATCAATAAGTGTCTGGGGAGGTCTTTTGAACCACTGAAACATGAATTCTTTCAGACATGCAGGTATCCGCCAATGCACCCATCACCCTTTTTTAGTTTCCGGCCTCTCTTAACCCTAAGGGTCCCACAGAAATGGAGAGGCATGACATATTTACGATTCACTAAGTGCTTGTTCCCTGCATCTGCGTCTTCAAAGTGGCTTTATGGCCTCAACAAAAAATGCCTTGTATTTAGACAAGCTGTCATGGACTGAATTGCTTAAAAGTTTGTGGCTCACTGAGCTTGGTAGCCATGTTGACCAGCCTCTCGGCATTCGGTTCAACTGTAAATTAACTGGGCAACTTCCAAGTTCAAGCTATATTTCAGACACATCTTTGGCAGTTGACAGGGCATTTTCCTCATTCTTGAAATTGGAAACCAAATTTTGAATGAAGGGAACAATTAAATTGCACAAGAAGAGGGACAAAAATTTGGAAAGCATTAAAAAAAATCTTAATCCATCAATACCTTGAATTAAGAGGCAGGTTTGAATGAACCAAAAGTGAGCCATCTGATTAGTCAGCGTGCAGCATGCCTGCAAGACGATGTGGCCAAGTTTCACCATTACTATCCATACACACGTACAAACTGCGTGCTGCATGGCATTGCTGAGGGTGACAGGCTTGGCATCTGCTCCTTTGTTGTACAAGACTGCAAAATTGACAGGGCACGCAGAAATAGTTGGTGAGAGCTTTACTCGGGCAACCAAACAGATATCTCTATGAATAAAAGCATTTTCACTCACTGGACTTGCAGCTGATGTGTGACAATAGGAGATACATCCTTGCTAGTCTCTATCAACTTTCCTGGTAGCTGCCATGAAGCTGTCAGTCTGTGCCAGTACTGAAACCCCTTGCTGTTTAATTCCTGAGTATTGGAGTCAGAGAATGGCTGTTCAGGAACAAAGCCATCAAACTTGGCTGGTTCCTCTTAAGTGCTCTTCCAGCTCCTTAAGTGCTCTGACAAGGTGCTCCCCAAATGATTTTTAGATATAAATGGTTGCTGGAGGGAATTTGAGATGGCCATGACAAGTGAATTCAAGAGGGTTGGGCCTGAGAAATTGAAACTTTGTTTATTCTTGGAGCAAGATGGCTAGCTGGTTTTATGGCACAGAACAAAAGATGAATGGAGAATTCTTACAAGGCCATTGACTCTTGCAGAGAGCAGTGCCACATCTCTCCCACTGATTATTGCAGAGTAGACTGCAGCAGTGCCGTGATGCCTTGGAGGTACTTTTCCATGCAACTTAGTAAGCTGCATAACTGATGGATCATAAGCCTGCATAATTTAAATATGTGTATTTCAGACGGGTGTTACTGCTGGAGTTATACTCTCCTGGATACCAGGCCCAACTGCAGTCTGTATTGAGGTGACCATAGGCTCCATAGTGAATCAATGCCACATAGTGAGTGTTATACAGAAGTTAAAATGAAACTCTTCCACATTCTCCTTCATGTTATGTAGCTTCTGTCAATCCACTACACTGGAGGATTTTTCTTACTCAGATGATAACATTTGAAAGTTGAGTCCAGGAAATAGCTACTTTTGCTATGAAGCAAAGCTTACTCGCCCTGTCTTAAGTTGTTTGTTGAAAAATGGAACAGTGAATGATGGTGCATCTGCCGAGACCCTCTGTAGGAGAGGGCAGATGGTTTGTTTGTGAGGAAGCAACAGGTGTGTGAGTAGTGGCAGCATTTGAAAGTGACAGCAGGAGAAAAGCCACAAAAATAGACATAGCAGTGTTTGGATGTAAGGAATGTGGCATGTCAACAATTTCATTGTCTTACAGTGGGGATAAAATTGAAATTTGAGGGCACAAAAAGAGATGCTACTGGATCAGTTGTCCATTATATACCCCATTTCATCTGAAAAAAGTGCCATGTACATTTCCTTCCTGTACTTCACATTTCCCTCTGTCTGTTGCACTGTGACATTAATCTATCACTGCTTAGATTTAAAGTCATGCATTGAAAGTTGCACTACCTCAAATTCAAATTTCTCACACCTGATTGTGTGAGAATTTATTAATTGTAATTGACCCAACCATTGATTTCTCACCAAGCGGAGGTCACTCAAATCACTCAAAGTACTGTAAAATATCTTTCTTCTGCAATTTCTTTATCTTAATGAAAGAGCCAGATAATGTTTGTAAAAGTGTAAAACATAACAAAAATATATTTCACAAATATCAAAATGAGCATGATCCTTGTCACTTTGAGCACCTTGATTGCAGTTGCCTCAAAGCCAGACATATGAAAAAGACATTGGGGTTAAAACTGACGATGAGCTTAAGGGACATGTGCAATCTGAGCACTAGGGCTGTGATCTTACCATTGCATTGCACTGTTTTGTGGGAGCGAAAACTTGGTAAAGTTGGGCATGAAGCGAGTGACACGATCCACGCCCACCTCCATGCCAGTTCATCCTTTACCAAGACCTGAAAATGGCCGCGAACAGGACTGTGCCCAAAATGGGCAAAATGGCCATTTATATGCTATTTGCATGCATTTAAATTTACTTACTGCAGAAGACTAGGGTGCATGGAGTTGGGGGAGAAGAGTTAGCGTGGATTGAGGATTGGCTATCTAACAGGAAGCAGAGAGTTGGAATAAATGGGTGCTTTTCTGGTTGGCAGTTGGTGACTAGTGGCATGCCGCAGGGATCGGTGCTGGGGCCTCAACTGTTTACCATATATATAAACCATCTGGAGGAGGAGACTGAGTGTAGAGTAACAAAGTTTGCTGATGACACGAAGATGAGTGGGAAAGCGAATTGCACGGAGGTCATGGAAAGTCTGTAGAGAGATTTGGATAGGGTGAGTGAGTGGGCAAGGACCTGGCAGATGGAGTATAATGTTGGCAAATTTGAGGTTATCCACTTTGGAAGAAATAATAGTAAAATGGAATATTATTTAAATGGTGAAAAATTACAACTTGCTACTGTGCAGAGGGACCTGGGGGTCCTCGTGCATGAATCGCAAAAACTCAGTCTGCAGGTGCATCAGGTGATCAAGAAGGCAAATGGAATGTTGGCCTTTATCGCGAGGCGATATATTTATAGAACATAAAAGCAGGAAGGTCTTGCTGCAACTGTACAAGGCACTGGTGAGACTGCAACTGGAGTACTGTGTGCAGTTTTGGTCCCCTTATTTGCAAAAGGATATATTGGCCTTGGAGGGAGTGCAGGGAAGGTTCACCAGGCTGATACCGGACATGAGGGGGTTAACTTATGAGGAGAGATTGAGTAGATTCGGCCTGTACTCGTTGGAGTTTAGAAGGCTGAGGGGTGATCTTATAGAGTTATATAATAAGATAATGAAGGGGCTAGATAGGATAGAGGTAGAGAGATTCTTTCCACTAGAAAGGAAACCAGAACTAGAGGGCACAGCCTCAAAATAAAGGGGGGGGGGGGGTCAGAGTTGAGGAGGAACAACTTCTCTCAGAAAGTAGTGAATCTCTGGAATTCTCTGCCCATTGAAGTGGTGGAGGCTACCTCGTTGAATATGTTTAAGTCACGGGTAGATAGATTTCTGATCGATAAGGGAATTAAGGGTTATGGGGAGCAACCAGGTCAGTGGAACTGATCCACTTCAGATCAGTCATGATCTTATTGAATAGCGGGGTAGACTCGAGGGGCTAGATGGCCTACTCCTGCTCCTATTTCTTATGTTCTTATGCTTCTTATGCTCTTAATGGGCTTCAGTCCCAACCTTACCGGCACTTCCCCCTTTACCACCGCGTTCGCCCTTCCAGAACTGGCGCAAAACAGACATGCTCCACAAAAGTCCAATTCAGGCGCTCCAGTTAGTGAGGTAAGTGCCAAGTATCCAACTGCTCTGTGCTTGAGATCGGTGGGGAGCGGGAGGGGAGATGGGTCCGACGGCTCTCTGCTTGAGATTGGTGTGGGGGTGGGGGGGTTCCGCTGCCACTTTGCCTGTGATCAGTGAGGGGAAAGGGGCGGTCACTGCCACTCTACCTGTGATCCGTGGAGGGGGAGGGGGCTGTGATAGGTCTGGGTGGTGGGCGGGTGGGGGGATAGAAGTGTCAGTAATGTTGTTGGGGTGGCCTGGGTGCGATGTAGCAGGGGAGCCGCATTCTATCCTTTTATTCCTTCGCATGCATTGGAGCTACATGAGTTTGGGTTTGTTAAGCCCCGCCCACAGGCTTCAACAGCGCGATTTGGAATCGTTGATAATTTTGCAGGCAGAGTGCCAATGGGAAGCCTGAGAACGGGTCTAAAAGTCAGATCTGAAACACTCCCAGTTTCAAGCCCGCCCAGCGTTTAGAATCAAAATGATGAAGTAGGGCCCTAGTTCTCATCACTAGGACTCTCAATTTGGTTAGAAGACCAACTGTCATGCTATGGCACTATTCCACAATTCTTTAGTTTTGCCAAAGTATTTGAAAAACAGCTAGAAGTTAATTTTAACTTTTTTTCCCACATTTTAAACAATTATTACAAATTGTTGGATATTTTCCTCTGAGAGCTAAGCTGAGAGAGAGACCCAGCAAATAATGTGGACACTAGATTTTACTAAGAAGTTTGAAACGATCGTGGTAGAAAATGTTGTGCCTTTAGAGTTTGTGATTTAACAATTGTTGATTTTCAAATGATCTAGAAGCAAACTGGAAGAGGAATTTCAAAAGTTTTATGAAGCCTAGATTTCACGAGCTGGTAACTTTTTTAAGTTTGGAAAATTAGACAAGCTGCAACGACAAGGAAGGGACTGACTGCAAGTTAAAATAATTAAGATACCTGTCCTCTCTTTATTTTTTAAAGCAAGCGGTATTTGTACAAGATTTGTTTATGTAGTTGCAGGAAGTGAGCGAATCAAGTTATTCACACTTCTTTTCAATAAATTCTCATCCATCATTGTGCAGTCCAGCATTCACAGGAAAACAATGCAAAACTCAAGCTATTTTTCAGATCATGGTTATGTATGCAAGCCATGAGTTTATTGCCTTTTGGGGGGGCGGGGGGGGAATAGTAATCTGCCAAGGTGCGGATTTTTCTGTGTGATTAAAACACCAGAAATTGCTAGCATATCAAGGAGTCAAGAGAAACCGACTGACATTTGCCTCCAATCGGAGAAATTTCATCAGCCGTTGGGATAGATGGTTCTAATGTTTAAATTTGTTAAATGGCCATTAACTGCAATTCTAACCAAGAATTTTGTCTTTAACTTTGTGTACACAGGTTTCCAGGCCTTCATTTAACTGGTCAGATAAAACAAGTGCGATGACAGGGGGAATTAACAGAGTTGAGCAATTGACAGGCAAGCAAGGTTTGTCATCTTAAGAACTGTGATATAACAGCTTTTATGTCTCTGTGAAAGATGTTTGTTCACGGGAACTTGTTTTGCATGTATGCTTTCATTGCTTTGGAGCTGATTTCATTATTTTGGAGGTCATTTCCGCTACCTTAGCATTTTGTTTGCCTTTGACCATCATTCCCCAGCTTCACATTACAGTATTGAAGCCATTTATGCATCTCTATCTAGGGCTGCTGATGAGGAACTAGAAGAACAGCACCAACAATAGTCTTTTCCTCAACTATTTACTGCCCCAGAGGAGAAATAGAATGAGTATAAGAGCTTCCAGCTCAGACGAGACTCTGCCCATCATAGAATATTCATGTTGTGGATAAGCTTCTGGGACGTGATTTGAGGACCAGTGCCTCAGGAATTTACCATCAGGTAGAAGCTGACATTATAACTTCTGAGAGAAAGACTTCCTCTGAAGTTGATCAGGTGGGCATGCATTGGCAATAACAGTCAAGGTCACCACAGCACTTAATGTCTTCACTTCTGGCTCCTTCCAGAGATCTGCTGGTGATACAAATACATCTCTCAGTAGACAGATGCCATATTTCCCAGGGCTGGTGCTTGTGTACACCTCCCTAAAGCTGAGTCCAGTTGGAACGAGAGAACCCTCAGATTTATTGTTCAGAGGAAAATGTTTTTTAACACAGCAAGAGTGGTTAGGATCTGGAGTGCATTGCCTAAGGGTATGGTTGAGACAGGTTCATTCGAGTCATTCAAGAGGGAATTGGATTATTATTTGAAATAATGTGCAGTGCTACAGGGAGAAGACATTGAACATAGAACATTACAGCGCAGAACAGGCCCTTTGGCCCACGATGTTGCGCCGACCAGTTAAAAACACTGACCCTCTAACCTAAACCAATCCCTTTTCATCCATAAACCTATCCACGGATCTCTTAAACGCCCCCAAACTAGGCGCATTTACAACTGCAGCAGGCAGGGCATTCCAATCCCTCACCACCCTCTGGGTAAAGAACCTACCCCTGACATCCGTCCTATAACTACCTCCCCTTAATTTAAAGCCATGCCCCCTCGAGCTAGTTTTCTCCATCCGAGGAAAAAGACTATCACTATCCACCCTATCTAAACCTCTAATCATCTTATATGTTTCAATAAGATCCCCTCTTAGCCGCCTTCTTTCTAGCGAAAACAACCCCAAATCCCTCAGTCTCTCCTCATAGGACCTCTCCTCCATACCAGGCAACATCCTGGTAAACCTCCTCTGCACCCTCTCCAAAGCCTCCACATCCTTCCTATAATGTGGGGACCAGAACTGCACACAATACTCCAAGTGCAGACGCACCAGAGTTGTGTACAGTTGCAACATGACGCTGCGACTCCTAAATTCAATCCCCCTACCAATAAACGCCAAGACACCGTATGCCTCCTTAACAACCTTATCTACTTGATTCCCTACTTTCAGGGATCTATGTACACGTACACCTAGATCCCTCTGTTCATCCACACTATTCAGAGTCCTCCCGTTAGCCCTATACTCGACACATCTGTTATTCCTACCAAAGTGAATTACCTCACACTTCTCCACATTAAACTCCATCCGCCACCTCTCGGCCCAGCTCTGCAACCTGTCTAAGTCTCCCTGCAAACTATGACACCCTTCCTCACAATCTACCACGCCTCCGACTTTGGTGTCATCAGCAAATTTACTAATCCACCCAACTATACCCTCATTCAGACCATTAATAAAAATTACAAACAGCAGTGGCCCCAAAACAGATCCCTGAGGCACACCACTCGTAACCGAACTCCATGACGAATATTTACCATCAACCACCACCCTCTGTCTCCTATCTGCTAGCCAATTCCTGATCCAATTTCCTAGATTACCCTCAATCCCATACATCTGCATTTTCTGCAGAAGCCTACCATGGTGAACCTTATCAAACGCCTTACTAAAATCCATATATACCACGTCAACTGCCTTTCCCCCATCCACCTCTTTGGTCACTTTCTCAAAAAACTCAATAAGGTTAGTAAGGCACGACCTACCCGCTACAAAACCATGCTGACTATCTCCAATCAATTCATTACTCTCCAAATAACTATAAATCCTATCCCTAATAATTTTTTCTAAAACCTTGCCCACAACAGAAGTAAGACTCACCGGTCTATAATTCCCGGGGAAGTCTCTGTTCCCCTTCTTAAACAACGGGACAACATTCGCTATCCTCCAATCGTCCGGTACTATACCTGAGACCAACGACGACCTGAAGACCAGAGCCAGAGGCTCTGCAATCACCTCTCTTGCCTCCCAGAGAATCCTAGGGTAAATCCCGTCCGGACCAGGGGACTTATCTATTTTCAAACCCTCAAGAATATCCAGCACATCCCCCTTATCAACTGCAATACTGTCTAGTTTACACCCCTGCAACCCAGTGTTCTCCTCAGCTACATTCATGTCCCCCTGCATGAACACCGAAGAGAAATATTGGTTCAATGCCTCTCCAATCTCTTCCGGTTCCACACACAACTTCCCTCTGCTGTCTGTAACTGGCCCTAATCTTGCCCTAACCAACTTTCTGTTCTTAACATACCTATAGAACGCCTTAGGATTCTCCTTAATCCTACCAGCCAAAGTCTTCTCATGTCCTCTTTTAGCCCTTCTTAACTCATTCTTCAACTCCCTCCTAGCCAATCTAAAGCTTTCTAGTGCACTACCTGAGCCCTCAAGTCTCATCCGAACATAAGCCTCCTTTTTCTTTTTAACCAACGAATCAACTTTTTAGTGCACCACGGTTCCCTAGCTCTACCAATTCCTCCTTGCCTGACAGGGACATACCTATCAAGGACTCGCAGTAGCTGCTCCTTGGAAAAACTCCACATTTCGGACGTTCCCAGTCCCTGTAGTCTCCTAGTCCAACCTATGCTTCCTAATTCTCTCCTAATAGCCTCATAATTACCCTTCCCCCAGCTAAAACTACTGACCCGAGGTTCATGCCTATCCCTTTCCATCACTAAGGTGAACGTAACCGAATTGTGGTCACTATCACCAAAATGCACACCAACTTCCAAGTCCAGCACCTGGTCTGGCTCATTTCCCAGCACCAAATCCGATATAGCCTCACCTCTAGTTAGCCTATCAACATACTGAGTCAAAAAAACTTCCTGCACGCTTTGTACAAAAACTGACCCCTCTAACGAGCTAGAGCTATAGCAGTTCCAATCAATATTAGTAAAGTTAAAGTCCCCAGTAAAGTTAAAGTCCGCAGTAAAGACTGTGATGTTAAATTCCCCCTATGACAAGCTGGTGCAGACATGATGAGCTGAGTTTCATACTTCAGTGTGTGTCACAATTCTGTTCAAGATAGCCACAGAGCTGCCGTGATAACTTCATGTTGCATCTGATGGTCAGTCATCCACAGAATTTCCATCTCAAAGGACAATCAGTGGATTGTTACATGGGCTACCCTCTGGAGATGTTTTTGAGATGCCTAGGATTGACATCCAGGAATGGGGCTACAGCAGCTATATGAGCAAAAGAGTTGTAGTTGAGCAGTAACTGCATTCAGATACCTGGAAAGATCTTGGGTCACTCTTCAGTGTAAACCAGCATGGGCTTCTAGAATGATCAGTGACTGTCACAACATGTCTCATACAGCTCAGTAGCAAGAACTAGAGTGAAGGAGGAGGAACATGATGAGCATTCTACATCTTTGGTAGAGGAGGAGGAACAACAGGAAGTAGAGAAGTCTGTATGTGGCAAGGACAGTTGCTGCCGTTCACTAAGCTGCCAGGGATGTTTGAGACAGACCGATTGCTGACATTCCCCAGATAACGTGAAGCATTGCAGCCATCTGGCACCCCGATTCTGAACCCTGTTGATGGGACAATGGAATTTGAAATAAATTTAAAGTTTCATTAAACAGAAATATAATAGTGTAATATATTGTTGAACATCCAAGTGAATATCTTTTGTGCAACTGCATGTCCTTTTTTTCCCCTTGTCAACATGGAGCCTGATATTTGCATCATAATAAGACTAGATAGAAGAGACATCAGCCCTTTCATCAACCATTGATTCACAATGAACAGAGCCATGGGGGGATCGACTAGTCTTCTAAAAATATTCTGTTTAATTTTATTAAAACTGTCAATTCCACAGTAACTTTTATAAACAAGCTAAAATTAAATTTTTTCTAAAAGTATTTCATAACTCAGCTTTCAACTGAATGAGTGCGAAGTAATGAGAGTGAGCTTTCCACTTTACCCAAAATAACTTTTTTATATTTTCACATGTTTGACGTCTTTGTCCACTAACAATAGGATACCTTTTATGTGAAAAAATAGTAGAAGTTTCCAGACTTAAGTCCATCTGCTGTTATTCCTTCTTGATAAATTGGACTGATAATTTACTTTCAGCTGTGGAATTTCTGAATCATTTGCTTTTGAAATTGGATAGCCTGTTTATTCTCATAAGCATTGGTTTTCTTTGACCCCTCCCTTTTATGGCATTGTGCATGAAACAATTTTAAGTTTTGCAAATCGCATTAGACAATAAGAAGAATGTTCACCTATAAAAGTCAAAACATTACAGTTTTATGTTTTCTAGTTTCAGTCACAGTAAAAAAAAAATGAAAGTCTATTAAAATGTAACAGGGAAAGAGTTACTGTAATGTATATACTTATAACTTTTTTTCAAACGAAGTATTTGTAGCTGTCATGCAATAGATTCCTTAAAGTGAGCTTGTGTTATTCAGATCCTTATTTATAAATCCTCAAACAATTAAATGCCTGAAGTTTGGTAAACTTTTTAAATCTGTCTTTGTGAATAGTGCCACAAAAAACTCCTGGAACTTATTGTTCTTGGAATTTTGAATTGCAAAACCATAACTAAAGCAAGAAAAAATCAAATAAGCAAAATTAAAAAAAGGCTAAATCACTGTATAAAGCATAGTTTTGATACTGCAAGGATGATAAACTTATCAGTTCACAGCAATTACAGATCTGAGGCAGAATTAATTCAAGCAACAATAATGTATAATATGGGAAGATGGATATTTTTAAGTACTTGTCATTCATTGTGGAATCTATAGGGTTTTAGGACTCTGAAAATTGAATCACTAACTTGCAGAACTGTACACAACACCATTTTGGATCAAGACTCTTGTTAGATGTCTGGCATACCTGCTTGAAGTCACCTATTTAATATGTGAATAATAGTCATGTGCTTGTCTCAAGGCCTAGATGCTACCTTGAAAAACATTAGCAAGCTATTTGGCAGTTTTACAACAGATTCTCAAATCATTGACAGAAACGATTGAGAGTGTGGCATTTTCAGTGTTATTGAAACTGATTTTCAACTGCTGTCATGTAAAGCAGTCGTTTCCATTGTCACTAACCATGTGCTCTAAAGAGAAGGAGACACATAACACATGACATTTTGTGACAGTGGAAATCATGACCAGAGTATTCATGCAGAGTATGTGAGGAAGAGAATTCAATGTCAATATTAAAGGAGAGATAGATGGCCAAACACCCTGCGGGACTTTTCTTCTCGTCTGCTACCTACCACACTTTGTACTTTTTCCTTGTCTATTATTATTTTGGTGACTGGCCACCGCTGCTGGTCTGGTGGCATCTAATGGTTCTCCAGATCTCCATTATGTTATGTTCCAGTTTTCCTTGAAGATTAGGATTATGCTACCGACGGCCTCTTGAAGGGATGGGAAGATGATGATCGCAGCTCAGCATGGTGTGCATGGTGAGGGATGTACAGAGAAGAAGAGGGGCCAATAATTGTGACGTCTGTGGAGTTTGATGATGTGCAAAGTAGAAGCAGGAGTTGCTGTGATTGGAAGAGAGAAATAGGCAGCAGGAAAGGTGAAGATTGTTAAAACTGCGGTTAAATAGATGGGTGTGGGAATGTGAAGCATGTAATAAAGCTGTGATCAGGAATCCTACTTCAGCAGCTAAATTCATTGAATCATAGAATGGTTACAGAACAGAGCAAGGCCATTGAACCTGTATTGCCTGCCATAGTTGTCGTATAATTTCTTTTTACATTGTTGCCAGGTTTATCCATTGCAGCCAAGTTATCTAGCATGACAAGGCACTCAATATCAATTTACAGAATCAATATTCTGGTTGCATCGTCTGCCAAGAACTCCATAAAACTGTCAGAGAAACAGAAAGAGCACCTCACCGAAGCACCCCCCCCCCCACCTTTAAAAGTTGCAAGTTGGCTTTAAAGCATAGAGGCCTCCTGGATTTCCTGCCCCCAAATATGGACAAGCTGGTAATTACAAGAATCACTGACCACCACCACCTCATCACTGTGGTTGAATATGGAATGGGGTCTGCTTCCATCTTATCTGGTGTCATCTCTTAGGACATCAGAACACATAGGCAGGCATAGATGTACGTCGGTCAGAACATCAAATACAGGAGTTGGGACGTCTTGTTGAAGTTGTATAAGGCATTGGTAAGACCACACTTGGAATACTGTGCGCAATTCTGGTCACCCTATTATAGAAAGGATATTATTAAACTAGAAAGAGCGCAGAAAAGATTTACTAGGATGCTACTGGGACTTGTTGGATTGAGTTATAAGGAGAGGATGAATAGACTGGAACTTTTTTCTCTGGAGTGTAGGATGCTGACGGGTGACCTTATAGAGTCTATAAAATAATGAGGGGCACAGATCAGCTAGATAGTCAACATCTTTTCCCAAAGGTAGGGGAGTCTAAAACTAGAGGGCATAGGTTTAAGGTGAGAAGAGAGAGATACAAAAGTGTCCAGAGGGAGAATTTTTTCACACAGAGGGTGAGTGTCTGGAACAAGCTGCCAGAGGTAATAGTAGAGTAATTGTAGAAGCATTTAGATAGTTACGTGGGCACGACGGTTATAGAGGGATATGGGCCAAATGCGGCAATTAGGTTTAGCTTAGGGGTCTTTAAAAAAGGGTAGCACGGACAAGTTGGGCCGAAGGGCCTGTTTCCATGCTGTAAACCTCTATGACTCTATGGTACTGTGGACACCCTATTGGGTGCTGGCTGAAAGTTTCATGCAGTCGTCTTTCCCCATTTTTTAAAAATGTGGAGACTTAATATACCTTTCTTAAATAAATCTTATTTAGTTGAATTGAGCAATAAAACTGCAAGTCTAAACCAAGTAATATGTCACAAAAAAAAATGATTTCTCTGTTTTGCTTGATTTTAGCTGTTATTTAAATAAGCCGTTCTATAATTTTCCTCTTACTAGGAGAATGATGATTAGGTTTGGGACTCCCTTCTACTTTTGGTTTATCGAGATTAATGACAGTGATGATACATTTGGTGTCAAGTAATCTTGATTAGAGAATGTAAAATTAGCCAGTAAGTGATTGCTATCCACTGATTCCTGATAGAATTGTAAAGAAAGGATTGGTTGTGATTTCGGATGTGGTTGAAATAACCTGGTTACGCTCACTGGCAATTTTTTTTGTATGAATGAAGAGTGCTTTTGTGGTGTGCCAGAGAGTTCCAGCCAGGAATCGGTTGGATCAGAAAAGGGCCCGGGATTGGGGAGGATGAGGGACATTATTAGTGACAAAAAGAAATGATAAATCAGAGTTAATAAACCAATAAGAACAGTGGATGCTGGGAAAAATTCAGCAGGTCTGGCAGCATCAGTAAGGAGAAAAAACAGAGTTAATGTTTTGACTCCTTTGGGCTATTCGTCAGAACTGAAGACAGGGATAATATTAGGTAATGAAGTGTAAATGTGCGGGACTGCAAAAGAATGTAGCATCTTTAAGAACAAAAGACAGGTAACTTGGTGTGTACGTCAGGGTGCGGGGGAAAGAGGGGGAAGTGGGTGGTTTTCATTGAGGCAATACATGCATGAGATAGTTTTAAAGAAAAGAAGTTTGAGAGGAAAAAAGGTCACAATCTGAAGCTGCCATATTCAAAATTTGTCCCAAGGGATGCAATATGTACCCAACTGGAAGGTGAGATGCTAACAAACCACCAGTTCTGAGCGGTACATGCTGATGGGGGAGAAAAGTTGCAAATCCAACATGAAATAAGTTATTATTTAATCTTGAAAGTGTATTCGTAGAACCCATTCAGTGCAGAAGGAGGCCATTCATGTGGAGTCTGCACCGATCACAATCCCACCCTGGCCCTATTTCCATAACCCCACATACTTACTCTGTTAATCGCCTGACACTAGGGGCAATTCAGTATGGCTAATCAACCTAACCCGCACATCTTTGGACTGTGGGAGGAAACCAGAGCACCCAGAAGAAACCCACGCAGCCATGAGGAGAATATGCAAACTCTACAGTCACCGAGGCCGGAATTGAATCCGGGTCCCTGGCATTGTATGGCAGCAGTGCTAACCACTGTGCCACCATGCTGCCTGTATTGGTGCAAAGGTAGATAGTTGGCTAGATTAGATGAATGTATCTTCCTTACAGAAAGGTTGCATTAATCTTTAAAGAAGTAATTATTCCATTTCAGAGGCCGCTTGTCAGGAGTTGCCTTTACCAGTTGCCAAAGCAGGAAGTTTGATATCTACAAAAGGCTGAAGCAAAGCAGGCTCTTTCAGAACATTGTGCACGCTTGTTGATTTTCAGTATAGCATATGGCAAGACAACACAGACATAACAGAAGACAATATTGCAATGCAGAAATTCTGAAGGTGAAACATGAGCAATTATCTTTTGTCTGACCCATCCTGTTCCACATTTGGAATAAAGACAACTTTGTTGGATTTGGGTGATAAAATATTTGCCAAGAATATTAGCTGAAAGCAATTTTAGCTAACATTGCATATCCAGAATGTGTTATATTCAGTGCAAACACTCCTACAACATCTTTTCAACAATTAACTTCATAATGATCGCAAAAATGTATATTGCTACTAAAATATTGATGACTGATTTTCCAGCACTCTGCAAGGAACAGCTTGGAATATTCTTGAACCTCTTCCCTGTGTATGGGTGGAAATTTGGGACATTGATGCAAATTAATACTAACCTTGTATGTTCTGAAGATATGATGTGATTTTTCAAAGATAGTTTTGCACTTGCATAATCCTAATCACTTTAGTGAAGGCTGCTTGTTCAATGTGATAGTCATTCCTCATGAACAATATCGCACAAACAACAATGAGGCAAGTGATCAATTGACCTTTTATAGGTGCCAAGTTTGTTTGAAGAGCAAATGTTAACTGGGATACGAGAAGTCTTACCCTTTCTTTGTGCAGTCGAAAGGAATCCTTACCCATAACTTGAAGCACCAAAAAAGGCCAATAGATCTTGATTCAACATTTCAACAGTTGCACACTCCCAATCATCTCACTTGGCAAGGAATAGTGAATGGTCAGGCACAAAAATAGAAAATGCTGGTACATCTCAGCAGGTCTGACAGCCTCTGTGGAGAGAGAAAGGAGCCAACGTTTCAAGTCTGGATGACCCTTCGTCAGAACAAGCAGGTTTGTTCTTAGCTTTTGGGCTCAGATCAAGTATCAGATCAAGCCCAAGATGGGGAGCAAGATGAAGTATCAGATCAAGCCCAAGGTTGGCAGCTTGGGTCCTGTTAGTCTCCCTTCTGGAGACCATAAATTGGGTTCAATTGGATTTTAAATTTTGTTTTTGGAGCAGATAAGAAATGGATTTGGATTTCTCTGGTCCACTCTGAGCATTGGCTTTGTAACTTTAAGATGGAGTGAAAAAAAAAAGAACAGCATGAAGCTGTTGGGTTGATCATCTGTTTCAATTAGATAGACTTTTCCCATAATTGCAACAATAACTCACTTTTATAATGGTTTATATGTACGACATTACCCATTATGACATTCAGTAAAAATCTGCCTATAAAGTTCTTCAACAATGCAATATGGCAAGTATAAAATACTGTGGGAAGCTACCATCTCTTGCTGCTTGCCATCCTGCAGTTCAACATAAACGTAAAGCTTAAAATGAGCAGATAATAAATCTTATTAATTTGATTTTTTAAAAAAAAATTCTTTCAAGTAATGTGAGCATTTCTGGTTGGATAGCATACATTGCCCATCTGTAATATCCCTTGAGAAATAGTGGCGAGGTACCTTCTTGAACTACTGCAATCCTTCTGATGTGGGTATATTCACATTTAAGTTAGGAAGGGAATTCCAGGATTTTGACCCAACAACTGTGAAGGAATAACAAAATATTTCCAAATTAGGATGGTGTGTGACTTGGAGGGGAACTTGAAGGTGGTGGTGTTCCCATACATTTTCTACTCTTATCCTTCTAAGTGGTAAAATATTTTGTTTTGGAAGATGCTGCCGAAGGACTCTTGGTGAGTTGCTGCAGTACATCTTGAAGAAGATACACACTGCTGCCATTCAGAGTCAGTGGTGGAGGAAGGTTAATGTTTGAGGTGATGGATGTGTTACCAATCAAGAGGGCTGCTTTGTCCTGGATGGCGTTCAGCTTCTTGAACGTTGTTGGAGCTGCATCTATCCAGACATATGGAGAGCATTCCAACAAGCTCCTGACTTGTAGATGGTGAACGGGCTTTGGGGAGTCAGGAGATAAGTTGTCTGTGGCAGAATTCCCAGACCTGCTGTTGTAGCCACAATATTTATATGGCTAATCCAGTTCAGTTTCTGGTCAATGGTGACCCCCAGGATATTGATAGTGGGGGATTCAGTAATGATAATGCCATTGAATGTCAGGGAGAGATGGATAGATCCTCTCTTGTTGGAGGTGGTCATTGTCTGGTACTTGTGAAGGATATGTGTTACTTTCCATGTGTCAGTCCAAGCCTGGATATTATCCAGGCCTTGTTGCGTATGGTCATCGGCAGCTTCAGTTTCTAAGGAATCACAAATGGCACTGAAACATAGAAAGAAAGAAAAATAGAAAATAGGAGCAGGAAAAAGTAATTTGCCCTTCGAGCCTGCTCCGCCATTCATTATGGTTATGGCTGATTGTCCAATTCAATACCCTGACACTAGCTTCCCCCCATTTCCTTTGATCCCTTTCATCTCTAAAGCTTCAAATTTTTAGGTTTCCAGATCACCAACAACCTGTCCTGGTTCTCCCCATGTTGACACTATAGTTAAGAAATCCCACCAATGCCTCTACTTTCTCAGAAGATGAAGGAAATTTGACATGTCAGCTACAACTCTCACCAACTTTTACAGATGCGCCATAGAATGCATTCTTTCTGGTTGTATCACGGCTGGATATGTCTCCTGCTCTGCCCAAGACTGCAAGGAACTAAAGAAGTTTGTGAATGTAGCCCAATCCATCATGCAAACCAGCCTCCCATCCATTGATTCTGTCTATACTTGCCGCTGCCTTGGCAAAGCAGTCAGCATAATTAAGGACCCCACGCACCCCGGACATTCTCTTTTCCACTTTCTTCCTTCGGGAAAAAGATATAAAAGTCTGAGGTCGCGTACCAACTGACTCAAGAACAGCTTCTTCCCTGCTGCTGTCAGACTTTTGAATGGACTTACCTTGCATTAAGTTGATCTTTCATTATACCCTAGCTATGCCTGTAACAGTACATTCTGCACTCTCTCGTTTCCTTTTCTATGAATGGTATGTTTTGTCTGTATAGTGCACAAGAAACAATACTTTTCACTGTATACTAATACATGTGACAATAATAAAACAAATCAAAATTAAGTGTTACATCTAACTGCTTCTTGAAAAAATAAAAGTTCTGGCCACAACACGCTTTCTGTTATAGAATTCCATAGGTTGACCACTCTGTGGGTGGAGCAATTTCTGCTCATCTCTGTCCTAAACAGTGTACCCTGTATCCTCAGACTGTGACCCCTTGTTCTGGACACATTGACCAGAACATTGTGCCATAACAATCTCCACTTCTGACCTTATGATAAGGGAAGGCCATTGATGAAGCAGTTGAAGATGGTTGATCGTAGGGCATTCGCCTGATGAATAGTGTGCTAGGATTGAGATGATGGACATCCAACATCTATGAACACCTTCTGTGTGCAAGGTTGGTAGGGGAAATGGGCCCAACAGTACAATAAAGTTAACTTGAGATTCATTTGAACTAGATTACAAGATTTCCAGATAATGTCCAAAGCATGACAAACTAGCATCACCAGTTAGCCAGATATGGCATGAGATCAGAATTGCATTGTTATGGGAGTCTTAGAAGGGTTTTTTTTTACAGTTAAGGAAAGAGTTGGTCATATCGAAGATTGTTGAGATTTTGAAGCAGGCAGAAAAGAGAATTCAAAGCAAAATTTTAATTCTCGGCAAAAAAGAAATCTTGTGGAGACTGAACTGAGGTATTGCTAGAAGTCCTTTTTTAGGATGAGATTGTTTGAAACATAGTTTGGCCATCTGTTTCTGCAGTAATCTCTAATTTTAGTATATTACTGACCTGTTCTTTGTACTTGACATATTTTGTTCAGCTTCTGTGTGGTTGTTGGTCAGAATTTTGCAGTAAGTGAATTATATGACCCTACCTCCTCAACAAGATTTATGTCCTCCTCTTCAGTCTTCCCCACAGAGATGTTTGGCAATGCATCTGCGTTTGTTTGCTATTTGCCTTGCACGTATTTATCTAGTTCCTTCACCTGGGAAATCTTTGATCTGGTTTCCTCAAAGTTTGCCAGTTCATCTCCTTCAAAGATGAGTTGTAGACCTGCGCAAGTTTTTGGACTTTCTTGATTGGTGAATCACATACAAAGCATCTGCAATTTCTCTTTGTGCTGAAGTTCAGCAATCAACAATCCTTTGAAAAAACAAAGGGGCAGCACAGTGGCACAGCGCCAAGGACCCCGGTTCGATTCCCGGCTTGGGTCACTGTCTCTGTGGAGATTGCACATTCGCCCCATGTCTGCGTGGGTTTCCTCTGGGTGCTCCGGTTTCCCCCCACAATCTGAAAAATGTGCTGGTCAAATGGATTGGCCATGCTAAATTGCCCCTCAGTGTATCTGAGCAGGTGTTGGGGTGTGGCAACTCGGGGATTTTCACAACTTCATTGCAGTATTAATGTAAGCCTTCTTGTGACTAATAAATAAAATTTACTTTTACTTTAACTTTTACTTTCAGCTGAGTGGCTCCTAAACTTTGGAGTCTTATGGTCAATGGGTGAAATAAGTCACCTTTCTGTGTCTTAAAGAATTGAAACTCCTGCTGTATTGTTTAAGTTGGAGTATGTTTTATGTCCATTGACTATAATAGCTGCACTTCAATTGTCCTGTAATTTCTCTAAGAATGGCACTTTTGGTTCTTTTTCTTTAACTTCTTGAATGTCTTTAATTTCTTGAATGATCCTTGATCTTGGTCATTTGTCCTTTACTTATTTGATCAAGAGTTGTTTGCTGTAACAAACTGGTTAAAGCTCACTCCTGGCAGGAATGGCACTCGGAAATTTTGGTTTGCATTCTTCCTGCTGCTTTAGCTTTTCTCCACCACAATGAGAACACAAAATAATGGCAGCCAAGTTTTTTCTCTCTATTTGGGTGCATTGCATTTTCAACGTGCATCAGCTGGTTTTCTCCATGAGACATCTTTATCGCCTAGAATTAAATTTTTGTTTGGAATTTTCTTCTGTCTGTCTCGTTATCTCGAGAACCTTCAATAAGGCCAACTCAACCCTTAGCTGTAAAAAAAAAATTGATAGTGTCTCTCCCAAGGCTCCCATAACAATCAATTCTGATTTAATTCTGTACCTGGTAAAGTAACATTTACTTATTAGTCACAAGTAAGGCTCACATTAACACTACAATTAAGTTACTGTGAAATTCTCCTAGTCGCCGCACTCTGGCACCTGTTTGGGTCAAAGCATTTAACTAGGCATGGGAAGAACGTGCAAACTCCACACAGACAGTGACCCAAGCCAGGAATCAAACCTGGATCCACCGTGCTGTCCCTCTTCTATTCTCCATCTATTTTGTTCTGCACCTACTCTGTTCTGCCCCAGCTAACCTGTGATGCTAGTTCTGTCACTTCTCGGCTTGATCCGGACCTTCCATGTCATCAAAGGAACGTAGCACAAGGAGGACTTTTTTTTCCTTGCTCTCTTCTTTTTACTGTTGCCATTTTCTGGAGTTAGGTTGAAGATTTTCTTATATTCTCCTTGCAATTGTTTCTCTTGTTTTTCTTTCCAGTTGCTGAGCTCTTCACTTGTTGTATCTTTTGTCATGATGATCTTTGTTATTGTTTTTGCGCTTATTAGGTGTGATAATCATTGTCGATTGTCACAAAAACCCATTTGATTCACTAATCCTTTTAGGGAAGGTAATCTACCATCCTCACCTGGTCTTGCCTACAAGTAACCCCTGACCCACAACAATGTGATTGGCTTTTTACTGCCTTCAAGAGAAATTGAGGATGGACAACAAATGTTGGTCTTTACGGTGAAGCTCAGACCCCATGAATGAGTAACGAAAACTAACAAGTGTATTGTGGAAAATTTGGATTATTGACTTTTTTTTCTGATCTCTCTTGTGCCCCAGGAATGGGTTGAGGGATGTGAGTAAATAATTTGAGAAGACTTGTACGTGAAATTCCGGTACTGAAAGGAAATATATTTCTTCTCTATTTGCAGTGTGAGGAATATCTTTGGAGAGAAGTAAATCTGCATGCTTGGTTTTACATTGTAAATCACACATTTCCGACTGACTGAGTTTAAGGTATTTGTCAAATCGATCAAGGCCATATAGAGAGCTTGGTTTTCTGTGGGAAATTTCTCTTAGATCTGCTGGATCCACCTGAAATCATAGTCAGATTCTGACAAAATAACTTCTGCAAATGGGAGTAGGTGGTCCAGTAATATTCTGGCAAGGATCCTGCCTGTAGTGGAGGCTAAAGTTGTGCCTCGGTAGTTGTCACATTCAGTCCTGTTTTCCTTCTTGAAGATTGAGACAATCTCAGCATCACTTAGGTCTTTTAGGACTCTTGTTTCATGTAAACTTTTCTGGAGACGTAGGTATAGACTGTACACAACTGAGTGCTTGCAAAAGCTTGTACACCTCAGCTGCAATACCATGTGGCTCAAGCGAGTTTCATCCAGGGACAGTGGGACTCATCCTCTGGCACTGGCATGTACAGATGGGTGGTGTCCAAGACCATTGGGTCACAGTTGAAAAGAGCCTCAAAGTACACTCTTAACGTGATCGTGTTGGAGTCACTGTCTGTGAGCAGGGTGGACCTGTGAACAGCACGGACAGCAGTGAGAACAGATGGGGGTGAATGGTAGACAGCTTACAAAGCCTGGTAGAAGCTTCTTCAGCAAGGCTGCATCAGATCTGAGCTGACTTCAGGGAGCATGGTAAGTTTGGGCTGGAGGAGTTGCTGAAATGGCTCACATGTAGTCATTTCCTTGAGGTGTTAGAACTTCCATGCGCAGCCTATACCTGCTTACACCGACATCCAACGAGCCTGACGTTCATGATCAACCTGACCAGATGGTGATCGGTCATCAGTGTCACGTATTGTTAGTGATGCAGACATCTCATTGGTGTTGGGTGCAGACAATAATATCATGAAAGGGATGTCATTGTCAGGAATTAGGTTGCTGCCAGTTCTTGTACCTGTCACGTTGTCAAAACATTACCCTAATTGATAATTAGGGGCTTGTGCTGAGTGCATTTACTCAAAAGTAAGATGCTGCTGGGGTTTGATCGCCCTACCCCCTCTTTCCTGATCATTCTGTTGCAGATCACGTTACCTCCAGCATTAAAATCTCTGATTAGGACAATTTGTTGTCTCCTGGAACACCACCCAAGGCTTTATCTAGTCCTGCATAGAATGGTTCATGGTGTCCTCAGAATCCAGAGTTGGGGCATGTGCACTGATTACCATTGTGATGCATGCGCATGAGAGGAAAAGTGGGAGCATCTCCATTCATTTACTTAGCTCTGCCAGTTGCCCCAGCAACTGGTTGACGAGGTCATTAGGGATGGCAAAGTTAACTCAATTAATTCACTTCTCCAGGGGGCTGCTGCCTTTCCAAAAAAAGGTGGAACTACCATCCAGCTCCTTAAATATAACTTCCCCAAGATGCCTCATCTTGCTGAAGCCTGCGCTATTGATCTTGTGGTTCGCAAGTTCTTTTGTGATCATGGCAGTTCGTCTTTGGGGGAGGGCATATTGACTTTACAGTCCATGAAGCTAGGAGCTGCTTGCAACCCTTTCTAGGTTTTTCAATATTCTTATTTTTATGGCTGTAAAAGTAAATGAACCTGCTGAATGCAGTTATCCAGCTAGGAAGGAGTAACACGGATTATGTAACTATGTTTAGGACACCTTTCCTATGTCCTTACCCATGCAGGGTGTGAGGGGATTCCAAGAAAGCCTGCTCATTCACAGTATTTTCTGCTAAGAAATACCCGAGTCTTATCCAGGTACTTAATGACCATCAGTACATTGCTGCCCACATGCAGATGATGACAAAATGACTGCCCCACTGAACTCTGCAATGGACTAAAACCTGATGCCTTTCCCATCAGAACTGGCATCCAGCAAGGATGCACCCATTCTTCTCCATCTTTCTAGCTGCCATCCCTGGCCTGGTCAAGAAGCTCTCCTATCTGGGGTCCAAACTGAGTAGCAGTTCATTTGGAAGCTTTCCAATCTTCATAGGCTGAAAGCAAAGACCAAAGTTTTACACATGAAGTTGACAGACCTCCAATATGTAGATGATGGTGTTATCTGGGTGCATACAGTACACAATCTACAGGCCATCGTTGACTTGTTTGAAGAAACATATCAAGCTCCAGCGCTGCATCTGACTGCTGATTTGAAAAAAAGAAGCTCCTCTTGTCGTTAAAACTGGGGGGGTGCACCAGATACCCCCAGCATCACAGCTGCCACATGGAGATAGTTGACCGCTCCTGAACAGAATCCAATGCCTGAGCACCTCCTTTGGGAAGGTGCTCAAGTGAGTCTTCATTAATCCATATCTGTGGATGGACACAAAGGTTACAGTCTACAAGGCGTTTATCCTCCTGACATTTATTTATAGTTGTAAAACCTGGGTGACCTGAGAAAGCTCAAGAAATATCATCAATGCTGCCTGTGGAAGATCGTCCATGTCACTTGGATGGATCGGTATATGAATATGAGCACACTTCAGGACAAGTGACTCATCAGAATGCTGAACACTTGCCTTCTGAAACGCATTCTTTACTCCCAGCTTGCTGCCAAAGATCGCAGAGTGGTGAAATTTTTCGAAGATTCCCTGAAAGCCTACTTGAAGAAGATTAACTTTGACCTCAACAGCTAGGAAGAGAGTGCACTGGACTGACCATGATGGCAAGTCGTACTTTACTGAAGTCTACCTGGTTTTGAAGCAGGGCAGATGATGAAAACTGAAAGTGAGAGAGCAGGAAGATAGCTCAAGGACGCCTGCAACTCCTCATTGGCAGTCAGTCAGTTATCTAGTCTGTGGTCGATGTAGAATTTGATTTCTCCCCCCCTCCCCCTTGATAATTTTGCATTTCCCTTGGCCTTCAACCTTCCCTTTTTCATCTCCTTTACCTTGCACTGACATCTCTTCTCTCTTTATTTTTCACTCTTTCTCCCTCAATTTAGTCAAGGATTCTGTGGCACCTATCCTCCTCACTCTGAAGGACTGGCATTAGTTTATAGTATAGCATTATGATGCAATAAATACAATCTGCAATGATTAACACTAATTAATGTAAAACTTTATTGAGGTAACATTTTTGAAACTAAAAATATTCTGCAATTTATGTTTGTTACATTTCTTATTTATTCTAAGATAGTCAAGCATTTGTTGCCCGATTTCTCCTGATCTCATGACTGACATAAATACATTATGAATATCAATTGATCTTGAATACTTAAGTCTTAATGTTTCTGCAGGTTGTCGAATTCCCCTCAAGGCGAATCACAAGTTTTGATAGAACCGACAAGTCTGCAATATTAAAAACATTGAACTTGTGAAAAACAGCAGTTTTATTTACATTTCAGCTGGTAAAGCGCTAATTTAGTTATTTTTGCTTTGTCATGTACTGTTATGTCATGTATGGGCAGCATGGTGACTCAATTGTTAGCAGTGCTTCCTCATAGCACCAGGGACCCGGGTTCTATTCCTGGCTTGAATGACTATCTGTGTGGAGTTTGCATGTTCTCCCTGTGTCTGAGTGGGTTTCCTCCAGGTGCTCCGGTTTCCTCCCACAGTCTGAAACACGTGCTGGTTAGGTGCATTGACCCAAATAGGAGCCGGAGTGTGATGACTAGGGGAATTTCACAGTCACTTCATTGCAGTGTTAATGTCAGCCTTACTTGTGACTAATAAATAAACTTCTTTAAACTTGTCTTTGTGCGCTGTGACACACAGCGAGCAGACCGTTCACAACCTTGGCGTTGTATTTGACCTCCAGCTGGGTTTGCACCTCCATATCCTCCCCATCAGAACCATCTATTTAAGTCTCCATAACATTATCTGCCCCCACCCCTATCTTATGCCCATAATAAAATCCCATTCATGTCTTTGTCACTGAGAGATCCAGCTATTGAAATGCTGTCCTGACTGGTCCCCTGTTCTACCCACTATATAAATTTCAGCTTATTCAGAAAATATATGCTTGCTGACATACTTTTAGTTCCTACCAAACCCCTCCCTGCACCACCCCATTACCTCCAGTTTAAGATACTCACTCTTGTTCTATTGTAGTTTAAACAGTTATTGTCTAGTGTACTCAGAATAGAATGGGTAAGAATAGGTAAATTGGTATGCATTGGTCTGCCAAAAATGAGTTCTGTAGTGATGGAAGAGTTGCACACTTAAAGATGTCACTCTCAGACCATTGCAATGTGTAGATCTTGCTTGGTTTGTTTACATTTGATAATTAAAGATTTCACATTGCAAATCATTTATTCAATTAGACTATTTCGATCCAGGATAATGAGACACATGCCCTGTGATCGATATTTCACTCCTAACACATATCCTGAGATGTCTTACCAATGAGTTGCAGCCTGTTATCTGTGATAATCTCGCTAGACACAGCTAATAAATGGAAATGAGCACTTAGCATGGGCTGCAGTTGTGCTTGATATATGGTCTAACTGTCGAATAATAGGCTACTTGGTAACATGGTTGATAATGCAGTTAATTCCATGGACATGAAAGAGGCGAGATGTGATTTTGGACCAAAGGTGAGTTAGAACTTCATATGGAATCAGTAGTTTGTTCTAACTTGGCATATGCTCTTGATGTGCCCTAGACTTCTTGACAAACATCTTCAATGTTTATACTCAATTTGTACTTGAGCAATAGACTCTCTCTCTTGTGAGTCTTCTCATCTGATCTAAGCCCACGTGAGTATAATGAAGTTGTTGAAGATTATCAAGTCGCAAAGATACATTGATGACCTGCCTTTAAAAATGACTACACAGGAGATGGCTAGCTCATTCTGTTATGGCCAATATGGTCTCAGGTGTGTGGACGTGCTGAATTGAATCAGACAATCCTCTGATGATGGCTTTTCACAGTTTCTGCAGTGTAGAATCTTTTGCTGTTTCTTGTAGCTCCTGGCATTTGGGTAGCATTAAATGTATTTGATCAACTTGGACCACATCTTCAAGTTTGATGGCAGTGAAGTCAACATGTAGCTCCAAGGATACAGATTCTGTTTTTACTGGGTTAGGTGATCTGCTAAGTGCATTGAATGTGATCATCACATTGCCTGGATTGTCCCTGATTTCACAGCCGTAACCGTGAATCTTCAGCAAGAGTTGTTGCAACCTTGGCATTGCATTGACCAATGATTTTCACGCAATCATCTCCAGTGACTTGTGGTCAGTCAGTACCACAGATCTTTTACCAAATAGAAAGGTGTGAAAACACATGACTCCAAATACTAAAGCTGATTTTTCCTGCTTGATGTTGGAGCGGATTGCATTACAGGCAAAAGTTTCGAACCAAATGCAATAATCAGTTTGCCTTTTTGTAGTATGCATGCTCCCAGATTGCTTCTGCGAGGCATTTGTCAGCAGGGCAGATGAATATCTAAGATCATAAAATTGCAATGTCAGTGCTTCTAGTAATAACTATTTCTGTGCTAAGATATTGGTGGTCTTGGTGCCACAAGAAAGACACATCCTTTTTCAGCAGTTCCCTTAGCAGTGAAGATTTTTGGGCAAAGTTGGGAATGTATAGGAACAAGAAATTAGAGATGTAGACATCTTTGAAGATCATTTTTATCTTGGAATTGGCATGACTTTCATGTCCTCAGTTTTACTTGGATGCCAGCACTGAAATGTATAGAACTGAAAAAATTGAACACCTACCCAATGATAGTACATTTCAGACTGTTGAACACCAAACACACCCCATCTACAAAGGCAGAAAAGGAATGGGTGATTGCCAGGTAGAGGACACAGGTAAGTAATGCAGGAATATCCTGGTAATGTACCCCTCTCAAACAGACATGCTGCTTTGGATACTATTGGGGGTAATGACTGCTCAGGAGAATGCAGTGAAAGCCAAGTCCGTGACACCACGAGTGGATCAACTGTGCAGACAGGGTGGAGAAAGAGGGGTAGGGCTATAGTGATAGGGGATAAAATTATAAGGGGAACAGATAGGTGTTTCTGTGGCCACAAAACTGATTCCAGGATGGCAAGTTGTATCCCTGGGGCTAGGATCGAGGATGCCTCAGGGTGGTTGCAGATCATTTTAGGGGGAGGTCAAAGAGCCAATGGGCATGGGGTACTTATTGGTACCATGACTTGGGTAATAAAAAGGGATAAGGTCCTGAAAGCTGAATACAGGGGGTTAGATTAAGAAGGAGAACAGTGAAAGTAATAATCTCAGGAATACTCCCAGTGCCATGCAGTAGTGAGAGCAGAAATAGGATAGTTAGTGTGATAACTCAGGTCAGAAATTCCAAAGTGTTTTATGAAGTCCGCTTGGATCATAAGTTTTGCAGTTTGAATTTGGCTAGGGTGAGAATGAGATGCTTCACTTCAGGTATGATTCACATGATCCACATGATCCACTAGGGAGCTTTTATCAAACAAAGTTTATTTTAAGAATCCAGTTAGCATGTACAGAAAGAAAATAAACAGCTTTTATTAATATTAATTACAAACAAGAATAAAAACAACCATGATTTTGTATAAGCCTTAACGAATATAGGAAATGTTCCAACCAAGCAAACTTGTTTATACAAAACCCATAGGTTTAGCACAGATAATACAGAATTGTATGATTCAGTTCAGCATGTCCATACACATATTGGCTGTGATGCTGGAACTTAGTTCTTTGGTTGAATGTTTCAGCTCTCTTGATGCACACACAGACAAGCTTAGAGTCAGAACAGCTTGCCAAAATACCAAGAAGAGAGCGAGAAAGGCTCTAACTAACAACACACTAACAGCAGAACTTCCACTCTAGGAAGGCCAGGAAGTCTTGATTCCAGCCAGCCAGCAGAGTTTCCAGTACCAGCGAGAGAGAAACACTGCTTTGCAGTCTGATGTCCACATCCCTTCCAAGCTAAAACAGCAGCTCAAAACTGGAACAAAAAGAGTGCCTGTCACTTGACCTGTCAATCATTCTTCCACCTAACAATGCCAGGTTGTTAGGGGGAAGAAATATTGGACTTTTAGGAAGGACAGGCCGGAAGGAAAAGGTGCCTTGACAAAGAGTCAGCTGGACTCGAAATGTCAGTTCTTTTCTCTCCTTACAGATGCTGCCAGACCTGCTGAGATTTTTCAGCATTTTCTCTTTTGGTTTCAGATTCCAGCATCCGCAGTAATTTGCTTTTATTTGGGAAGGAAAAGGTGATGAGGTAGCTCTGCTAATAAGAGAGGGAATAATAACGGTTCTGAAGGACAATCTAGGCTAAAGGATGTGGAGTTAATTTGGGTGGAAGTGACAAATACAGAGGAGGGAGAGTATTAGGAGCATTGTATTTTGGCCCCCAAAAAGTAGCCATGCTGTAGGGAAGAGTTTAAATCAAGAAATATCAAGTGCATGTAGAAAGAGCACTACATTAATCATTGGTGACATTAATTTTTATATAGATTGGGCTAATCAAATTGGAAATGGCAGCCAAGAGAATGAATTCATAGAATGCATTTTGGGATGGCTTATTGGGGCAATATGTTATGGAGCCAACTATGGATCAGGCTGTTTTGGATCTGGCAATGTGTAATGACATAGATTTAATAAATGATCTCAAGGTTAAGGATCCCCAAGGAAGACATGATCACTGTTTGACAGAATTAGGATTCAGCTTGAGTGTGAGAAAATTGGGACTGAAATATCAGTGCTGATCATAAAAGAAGGAGAATTACGATGGTACGAGGATGAAATTGGCCAAAGTGAACTGGTTGCACTGATTAGTAGGTAAGACAATAGATGAACAGCGGCAGACATTTAGGAAGATAACTCCTGACTCCCAGCAAAAATACATCCCAATGAGCTTAAAGGGAGAAAAAACTTATTATGGATGACCAAGGAAGTTAAGGAAGGCATTAAGTTGGAAGTGGAAGCATATAAGATGACAAAGGTTATTGGTAGGCCAGAAGAATGAGAGAGATTCAGAATGTAGCAAAGATGGACTCAAAACATAATCAGGAAGGAGAAAGTAAACTTTAGGGGTAAGTTTGCGAGAAACATAAGACAGACAATGAGCACTTTTTTAAGCACATTAGAAAGAAGTGAGAAGTAAAAGAAAGCATTGGCCCCTTAGAGAATAAAATGGAGGAAGTAGTTATTGGGAACAAGAAAATGGTAGAGTTAAAAAGGTATTTTGCATCAGCCTTTAAGAGGATATCAGAGTTATCCCAGAAATAGTAAAAAAAAAAGGAGGATTTAAATACAGACACCATCACCAGAAAATTAATCTTAGGCAAATTAATGGTGTCAAAGGCTGACAAGCCCCCTACACCTGATGGTTTGCAGCCAGGATCTTAAAAGAGGTAGCTCTCCACGAAGCACAGCAGCATTGACCCGAATGACAGGGAGGAGCTTGCTACCAGTTGTTCAGAATGACAACCCCTTGTCCATCAAACTGCTTCACATTGATGAGATGGAGCGGCAGCAGAAGAAAGAAAAGGAAGCAAATCCTGTACTCTGGATCTCACTACCTTGGATGTCCTGCTGTATGTTTTCAAAGTTCAGTGGACCAAGAATTGACCTGTTTAGTCAAATGAAGACCCATGGCAGAAATTTGTAACTATGAAAAGACATTATTTTCAAATCGATGAATTGCTGCCACCTATGACAATTAGAAGTAGGAATTCTCTTGGGTTAATAAGTCTTCCCTCTTCCAATGTGTAGTGGTAGAAATCTAGAACATTGGTGCTTGAAATGTACAAAGAGGAGGAGCAAGGTGGAACATGGAACGATATACCAGCAGGAGATTGTATGACAAATAGAGGGCAGCAAAATGCAATGGTAGAGGGAGAGTGCAAAGAACTTGTGAAGGGAGAGTGGTAGAGAAGGTTGTGAATGGACAGAAGAACATCAACTTGAGCAGGGAAGAATATCTCTTTAACTGGATAGTGGGGAAAGAAGAATCTCAAATTTATCATTTCAAGAGAAATGATGGCCAGTATGAATCTGGAGGGTGGAAGAAGATAATGTTTTTGTGAAATAATGGGGACTTGGATAGGATGGTCTCTTTGTGAATTTGGAAAGGACAATAATATGAAGCGTCCTGCGTGTGTGTGTATTGTGTGTTTGCGGGTGGGGAGGGGGTGAGTGTGGCACAAGGTGAATGGTTAAGCTTACCAGTGTTCCATCTTCTCAATCGGAATTTCCCTCCCCCTACTTTGTTGGGACTGCTGCAGTTTACTCTTTTCCTGCTAAATGCTTATGTAGAGAGATCAGAAGCCAGGTTTCTATTCCATTTTCCTCACCTCAGTTCCTGATCTATCCAATTCATAGGACTGCCTAGCAATGGCTCAAAATAGGTGCATTATGGCAAATAGAGTAAGATGGTCTAATGAAACGTTCCCTTCTTCCCAATTGTTTTCCTGCTGAATACTTTGGTCATACTGTTCTGAAATGTGTTGGCCTACTCTTCAGGGCCCCAATGCCCTCTTTATTCATGCTTGCATTCCCGGACCTCACCACCTGGCCCCTGCTTGCAGGCAAGGACCACATGCCCCAGCTAAGAATTTGTCCTTGGTGCTAACAGGGCTAGGGAAGTTCTCATAATTTCCTGAAAGGGCATAGCCTCATGTCTCCTGCAACTCACTTCCCACTTCTGGAATTTATAAATTTCATATCTGTTTCAAAATATAATTCCTTGTGGCTAATGCAATTTCGACTCAAGTTATGATGGGGCTAACTTTTCCTTTTGAATGTTTATTCCATCTAAAAAACCAAATTCAAATTTAATCCACTTCAAACTTGAAGGACAAACAGATCCAAGCTGACAGGATGAGATATTGCACCTCATCCCAGATTTGATCTGAAACTTTACCTTGGCTAAAAGGCCAAGATGGCTTTCAAAAATTTAATTAGGTAAAGCCTCGGTTTAACCTCATTGGCTACCCTTCCTCTTTAGCCTGCCAAACTACCATCGCAGGTGTCAGCACACGCCAGATGCAATGGGTTGGCCTCGACCTGCTTGATCATGGTTTCACCCGTGCCAGCTGTAGAAAACTAGTGGAAGTTAATTGGCTGCCCGTCCTTTACGCTCCCAGTTAATTTCAATGCATAGGAAACATTGGACACCTGCTATACACCAAATCCAATCTGCTGCTGGAAGTTTTCTTGCCACACTAACATTTCCCTTGCCCCCAATAAGTTTAAGCCCCACTTTGGAATTCACTCTCTTTATGCCACATGTGAAGCAATGATTTTTTTACACAAAAATATAGGTTTGTGAAACATGAGCCCAGCACTGATGAAGCAGTGGCTTTGGTCACAGACTAAACTAGCTTTTTTCAGTGGTATATTCTGTTTCAATTGCCAGGGTTTTGGGGACTGGCAGCTTTTTTCAATCTGTTCATTTAACTTTTCCAAGTTTTGTTTGTAGATGATAAGGATGCGGGAGGAGAAGCATTTTTTTAAGACATAAAAGTCATGTACTTGTGAGGGGAGGTTCTGGTATTTAATCAATTTGAAGTTATTCAGTTTGTTTCATGATATCCAAAGAAATGCCATCCTTTGCGTATTAAGATAATCGGAATGCTACTTTCCATTTTGTCACCATTGTTTTGTTTTAACCACCAAAATGTTGCTTCTATTTCATTTTATTCATGCTACATGAAAATAGAATAATTGGTTCTGCCGTCAGTTGGATCACTTTAACCTTCCTGACCTCATTTTTAGCTTTTATCTTCACATTGTCTGCAGCATAACGAGTAAACTGCTGTGTAGAGTAGTTGCTTGTGGAACTCTTGCCATTCTTGGAGCTTTGATTTTTATTAGGTTAGCTAATTCAAATGAATATTATGGAAAGAAGATTTTTTTCTCGGAGCACGGCTGAACCTAATTTAACCTGTGATGTCTTCGGTATTCAGTTGTTAATCATTTGAACTACCTCGCTGGCTTGAACTGACCAACTTCAGTCATTTTTATTCTTTTATTTTTCTTGCGCAAACTTGAATTTCCTGCTGTTCCTGATATTTCAGTGTTTGGCATTCTATAATGAGCAGGTATCTTTAGGCTATAAAGGTCTTCTCCTGTATATCCCCTGCATTATCATAAAAGTGAGTTGAGGTCTTTCTACTATTTATCCACATATTCTCTTTTTAAATTTTTAAAATTATTTTATCAACTTGCCTGTGAAGTATAATTGGTAACATTTTGAAATTTGAGTGTTTTCATTATCCAACTCTTATTCACATCACTCTGTGCTTCAGGTAATTGACGTGCTTTTAAAGTGCAAGATATGCAATTAAATACTTCTTATTACACTGTTTAAGCTAACACAAAAATCTAGTTAACTGAAATGTGTAGGATAACTTGTGTGCTTTTGAAATAAATACCATCTTTTAATGCTAATTAGTTATTGTGAATTTTTAAACGGTATAAAGTGAATGAACAAAAAAATGCATCTCGATGCAGCAATACCATTTAAGAAACTATTTCTAAAAGTAAGGCCATAACTGGACAAAAATATATTGCATTGATGCATCAGTTCACTATGTGATTCCTTTTAGTGCTGTTTGTCATTTCAGCAAGAAAGATTTGCGTACATGTGTTTTTATCCCGCATGGTGCTCCAGAGGAGCAATCAATAATATGAATACAGGAGTAGAAGACAACAGGAGTTGGAATGTCTTGTTCAAGTTGTGCAAGACATTGGTACGGCCACGCTTGGAATACTGTGTACAGTTCTGGTCTCCCTATTATAGAAAACTTATTATTAAACTAGAAAGAGTGCAGAAAAGATTTACTAGGATGCTACCAGGACTTGATGGATTGAGTTATAAAGAGAGGCTGGATAGACTGGGACTTTTTTCTCTGGAGCGTAGAAGGCTGTGGGGTGATCTTATAGAGGTCTGTGAAGTAATGAGGGGCACAGATCAGCTAGATAGTCAATATCTTTTTCCAAAGGTAGGGGAGTCTAAAACTTGAGGGCATAGATTTAAGGTGAAAGGGGAGAGATACAAAAGTGTCCAGAAGGGCAATTTTTTCACACAGAGGGTGGTGAGTGTCTGGAACAAGCTGCTAGAGATAGTAGTAGAGGTAGGTACAATTTTGTCTTTTAAAAAGCATTTAGATAGTTACATGGGTACAATGAGTGTAGAGGGATATGGGCCAAATGCGAGCAATTGGGATTAGCTTAGGGGTTTTAAAAAAAAGAGCGGCATGGTCAAGTTGGGCTGAAGGGCCTGTTTCGATGCTGTGAACCTCAATGACTCTATAATACCAGTAGCAACAACTTCTATTTCTATTGTACATTGAATATAATAAACTTTTTCATGGTGCCGAATAAGGCATTATCGTACCAAATAAACCAAGCCAGACAAGGAGATAGTAAGACAGAGGTAGGTTTTGAAAGGAGAGATGGAGAGGCACAAAGTTTAGGTAGGGAATTCCAGAGTTCAAGATAGGGAATTCCAGAGCTCAAGGCCTTGGCAGATGAATGCACTGGCATCAGCATGGTGCAATTAAAATTATGAATGCTTAGGATCAATTAAAATTATGAATGCAGGTCACTGAGCACAGGAACAATGGGTGAATGGGATTTAGACGCAAGGGAACAGAGCTTTGGATGAGCTTGTAAGGTGAAAGATGGGAAGGCTGGCCAGAAAAGCATTGGTCTTCTTGTCTAGAGGTAAAGAAGCCATGAATGAGGATATTAGCCATGATGTGGAGATGCTGGCGTTGGACTGGGGTGAATACAGTAAGAAGTCTCACAACACCAGGTTAAAGTCCAACAGGTTTATTTGGTAGCAAACGCCTCTAGCTTTCGAAGCGCTGCTCCTTTGTCAGGTGAGTGGGCAATCTGTTCACAAACAGGGCATACACAGACACAAACTCAGTTTACAGAATAATGATTGGAATGCAAGTCTTTACAGCTGATCAAGTCTTAAAGGTAAAGACGGTGAGTGGAGAGAACATTAAGCACGAGTGAAAGAGATGTGTATTGTCTCCAGACAGGACAGTTAGTGAGATTTTGCAAGTCCAGGCAAGTTGTGGGGGTTACAGATAGTGTGCCACGAATCCATGATCCTGGTTGAGGCCATCCTCGTGTGTGGAATTTGGCTATTGGTCTCTGGTCAGCGACTCTGCATTGTCGTGTGTCTTCACTGCGGCCTCCACGACACATGACAGTGCAGAGTTGCTGAGCAGAGACTGATAGCCATATTCACGTAGATTTCTGTCCTGAGTTCACCACAGGACTCTGCATTACTGTTTTATAGGCGTAGTCCATGTTGAACTACCACTTGCCACTGTTCTCAGAGCTAAATAGACTAGTACTGGGGCAGCACTTCATGAGAATAATGATCGCCATTGCCTTAAATTCCCTATGTTCCATCGAGTCATAATAATTCGGTGCGCTTGGTTTGTCTTGTATGTAATCATCAATAGGAAACCTTAATGACTTTCAACTGTGCCCATATTATCCAACTTTACATCTTCTGAGTAAATGAAAGCCTATATTATGAAGAAAGGTCCCAATTCTATAACTGAAGATGATATGCAATACCAAGAATAGTGTAATTCGTATATAGCAGTGCCAAATTTTCCTTGCAGATTCTATTTAAGGCACATTGTTTCTGCAAAGAGAATTGACTGTAAATTGCCATATGTTACTGTACCAGTCTCTCTCAAGTACATGGCCTTGGTGTTGTTTAACGCATTGCCACTCTCTATTCTGCTGTTTTGAAGCTGTGACATTTGATTCAAATGCCTTTTCATTTAGATTACCAACAGTCTCCAGAGAATTAAAAAGCCTTTAAGAATTGTTTGCCAGTTACATTCTACAAAACAAATTGCAGTTGCTTAAGAGAAAGCAATAATGACAGACTAATAAAGGTGTCACAGGTATTAGGTATTCTCTGCAGTCACTTTTCCCAAAAATGATTGGGCACCTCTGTTACATGTTCGCTTGTGAGTGTAGGGAACCGTTGCTGACAATAAGAAACTGTGATGCCACCACAACTTCCTGAGGGGCATCAGGAAGATAAACTGATCCTGGTAGGCAAATCAATTAAATTGGAGCTTCTAACTTCCTTCTAATTTGCACTTGCCATCTTTTTGATTTATGTAAGTGTGTACTTGCATACATAGTCAGTCTCCCGTGGCACTGCACATGGGGAGAAAAGACCAAGTATAGTATTCAGGTGAAACAGGATTAGAGGGTAGGAGATAGTCTATCAGCATATACTGATGTAATTCAATCTTCATTTTAAACTCAGACATTTTGTCCGCATTTTTACATTTTTGTTATTTATTATAAATTCCTAGTCCATAGTAATATGAGGAAGAGCTACATTGCAATAATATCTTCCCATTTGTTCTCATCTGTTTACCTGACTTATTCACATCATTCCTGACCAGTCTATATGCAAGTATTGAGGACGTTTGGCTTCACACCATTGTTTTCAAAGTGTAAGTTTGACAAGATCATTAAGCTCACTTGAACCAATCATTTATCTTGTATCTTATTCACTCAAGTCAGTCTTCCACATGGGGAGGAATTTTAACCACACTTCCCACACCCATTGTCCTGCAATCACTCTACAACTTCTCTCCCTCATGATTGCCAGTTTGAGCCCCTGCTCTTCTGCCATCGTCCGATTTTTCCCAATTGGGGATGGTTCCCAGCTTGATGCTTGGTGGGCAGTGCCAAGATGCCCCGTGGGCATTGCCACTTTACACCTTGGGCAGTGCCAGGGGGTCAGTTTGGTTGAGCCGCCAGCTTCCCACAAGTGGGGAGCTGTTGTAAACCCTGATGGAGTGAAACATACCAGGCGGGAGGAAGAAGACACGAGTAGGCCTGGAGATTTCAATCCCTGGCCTGTTAATGGGATTCAAATTGTATGTAAATGAGAATTTACATCATTTATACAGCCACATTGCAATAATATCCTCCCATTTGTTCTCAACTGTTTACCTAACTTATTCACATCATTCCCGACCAGTCTATGTGCAAGTATTGTGGACATTTGGTTTGACACCACTGCTCTAAAAGTGTCATGCCATAAGCTTGACAATATCATTAAGCTCACTTGAACCAATCATTTATTTTGTATTTTATTCACTCAAGTGACTTCCACATGGGGAGGAATTTTAACCACATTTCCTACTCCCATTGCTCTGCAGTCACTGTACAACCAGGAATCGGCACAGAGCTGACAGCACCAGAAATCTGGGTGCTGAAGACTCGCAGAGGCTGGGGTGTCCAGCAGAGAGCCTGCTAACTGGCCTGGAGTCTCCCAGCCCGCTGTGCTACTTTTGCAAAGCAATGGGCTGGGAGCTTCACCTTCAGTATGTCCAGGGTGTGTGGGGATCTTGATTATGCTGGCTTCTTTCCCGAGTCAGTGGGTGGTGTGGACAGTGTCTCTGGATGAGAGGCGGTTTGTCCGATTGACTGGGCTATGTTCACAACCCCTTGTAGCTCCTTGTGGTCTTGGTCAGAGCAGGAGCCATACCAAGCTGTGATATAACCAGATAGGACACTTTCTATGGTACATCTGTAAAAATTGGTGCAAGTCGTAGTGGACATGCTGAATTTTGTTAGCCTTCTCAGTAAGAAGAGGTGTTGGTGAGCTTTCTTAACTATAGCATCAACATGGACAGATGAGTGATCTGAACACCCAAGAACTTGAAGTTCTCGATCATCACCATTGATGTAGACAGGGGCATGACTCCACTTCGTTTCCTGAAGTTGAAGACTTGCTCCTTTGTTTTACTGACATTGAGGGAGAGATTATTGTTGTCGCACATTCTCACCAGATTCTCTATCTCTTTCCTGTACTCTGTGTTGTCATTGTTTGAGATCCGACCTACTACAGTGGTGTCATCAGCAAACTTGATAATTTTGCCACATAGTCATAAATGTATAAAGAATACTGTGAGGGATTGAGAAGACAGCCTTGTGGGCGCCGATATTGAGGATAATCGTGGAGGAGGTGTCATTACCTATCCTTATTGATTACGTTCTATGGGTTAGCAAGTTGAAGATCCAGTTACAGAGGAAAGAGCAGAGCCTTAAGCCACAGAGTTTGGTGATGAGTTTTGTTGGAATTATGATGTTGACGGCTGAGCTGTAGTCAATAAATAAGAGTCTGACATAAATGCCCTTGTTACTGCAGGTGTTCCAGGGTTGCGTTTAGGGCCAGGAAGATGGTGTCTGCTGTGGCGATAGACAAGGGTTGGGACTTTGCATCCAGCCCATTTTTTCAGTCTGGAAGGTACAGAACAACAGAAGGGAAAATGGGGTGGTGTAAGGAAAATAAGTCATACACTTAATGTTGTAATAGATTTTGAGAATAGTAAATGCTGGCTTCTATAGTACATTGCTTGTATATGAATAGAAGAGACAATTCTACTTGTATTATGCTCATTGTAAAAGATACTTCTAACCCTAAAAGGACTGACCACTTTTTAGGGCCAAGAGTTTGCCCAGGTAGGTCGCAATACCATAAAGTTAAGCATCCTAAAATGAAAGAACATTGAATGAAAAGATCGAAAGTGTATTTAATTTGATTGCCTATTATACGTTGAATATAATTAATCATAAAATGCAAAGCATGATCTAATAAACCAAGCATTTTGTAATACATGATGGCAGTCTTGTTCAGTTAGATGCTTCTCCATAATACTATACAATGTGGATTTCTTACTATCCATTTTTACTGGATGGAAAGTGTTTTTTTAAAAGAGTTTTTTAAAAGAGTTTAGTTCCAGCATTTTAATATTATTGAAATCTTGCTATTTTGAAATTATGTGACATGCTCCATTATTATCACATTTTTATTTTCTTTTTAGGAAAGACTCTGTTTCACTGACATTTAAATCCATTGTTACATGAAAAGTGCTGTAGATCAGTTTCCCGTAATTGTTGTTTGCTTGTTATTATTGAACCTGACATATAAATTTAGTAGTGTGCGATAAAGTGGTTGAATATCTTTGTGACATTTAATATTTTTGCCTGATTCTGAACAGATGGTATTGTTTAATATTGTGGAGAACATGAGGCTCCAAGAACTGTTGGCTATAGAGTGTTAGATTCCCACCTGCAGCCTTGAGTTTTTGTATTTTTAACCAGCATTAAAACCGAGCATTCCTCACTGGGTGAATATCATTAATTCTCAGGGGAAATGCTTGGTAGAATGCTGTGTGCCACCAAACTTCATTGCATTAAAAAGGGAAAACTGGCTAGAATCAGTTCCGTGCTGCAGTACTGCACCATCTCTTGGCCAAAAATGGAGAAGCATTATGAATAGCCTCAGAGAAATTTTGTCCTCAGTTTTCTCTCAAATTGTATGATCAAATGAGGACGTATCAGAGGTACTGCATCACGGAGAAAGTATGAATTTGTGCTCTGAAAAAGGTTTATTCATGAATGTATGCTCCTTTTGCACCAATGGGAGTACTTATCCAGACGCACTTGTATCTGTACTGATAAACCGAGTCATCAATAAATTCATCTGTACACCTTTATTGTTTAGCTAAAACAAACGATCCAAATGCGGTATATTAGGCATTCAAATAGCCAGTTGAGTAAAAGGGAAGCAGGAGAAGACAGAAAAGAGAAACAACTGGAGAGAAGGTGAGCAGAAGTAATGTATATTTTGTTATAATTTAGAATTGAGTTATTTCTGTAGCTTAGGGGATACTGTTCAGTAGAAAAGCCCCATTTAACGGTTAAGTGGCTTTTATCACCATATGAGTTTAACATTCAGTTTTGTTTCAGCACTGTGGTATGTAATCTAATTGAACCTGTTTACCTTACCAAAGGATCAGTAGAAAAAAAAACAAAAAAATTGTTTTTGAAATACACAGTAGATCAGTCAGCATCTGCAGTTTGAAAAGAGGAATAAATGTTTTTGGTATGAATACTTCATAGAACTGAAAACTAGAAGCAAGTTTTGTTTTATAGCATTTCCAATTTACTTTTGTCAAGTTCTATTATGGAGGCAGCCTATTGTATTTGAGTCACAAGACGCCTATGGACAAGAAGGCCATTCAACACATCTTTTTATCAAGAACAGCCTTACAATCTAGCTCTGCTGCTCCTATTTTTTCATCATTGATTCCAGGGTTTTTATCCTGACCATCTTAACTGGAAAACTACTAAAAATGTTGATCACTCTGATATCAGCCTTAGTTACCTTTTCCTAGTTTTTCTCTAACCTATTCCATTGTTTAAATTTAAAGTTGCACCCAGATTAACCTTTTCCATAACACCTGCTTTCTAATACCCTCCATAAAGGGCTGTTTTCATTCTGCATATCTCTATAAATCAGTAAGGTTACTTCTCAAATGCCTCCTTTGCAAAGTGAAAAATCCAAATCTTTCCGTTGTTCCCTCACAGTTAAGACACTGTGCATTGGAAATAACAACCTCGTTGTTCTTCTCTGCAATGCCTCCAGATATGGATATCTCCTTTGTTTCTTGGTGACCAGTATTTGCAATGTTCTACATCTAACTGCATTGTTTTATCGGTCATTACTTGGTCAACTCGTGTATTGGCTGAAAACTTGCTGTCCTTAGCCTCACTGTTCATTATAGGTAGTTGCCACAACAATAGCACGTGAGGGCAGGTATGCAATTGAATATGGAAATCCAGAAGTTGCTCTCACAAATGTGGCACCGTACCACGAACTTCACAGAAACTGCTATCTCGCTCACCACTTAATTACATTGAACACAATAGATGGGGCCCAAGCTTGCCCATTCCAGCCCAAGTACTCTTCTTAACAGTGTGGTGACTGCTAATTCTGCTAGTCAATCTCAGGTACTGAAAATTAATTATTATGCTTGTTGGGGGTGACTCCAACAGCACAGCGGACCAGGATACATCAGCGGAGGCTGTTTAGCAGGTTCTCCACTGGGCATCACGGCTTTCACAAGTCTCCCAGATGAGGATTTGTAGCATCATCAGTGCCGTTCACTCCAGTGGGGTTTACAACAGCTCCCCAGTAACAGGGAACTAGCGGCCAGACTCTACCGGAGGGAACAGAGGCCAGAGAGGTTGGGGGTAAGGTGGGATGCCACATGGGCAATGCCAGCCTGGCCTCCTGGCACTGCTCAAGGGGCACCTTGGCACTGCCCACCAGGCATCTCGGCGCTGGCAGATTGGCGCATGTGCTGCCGGCTTCTTGAGAGGGAATAGGCCACGCCCACTGATGTTCAATGTGAATCTTGTTAGGGCCCTCTGCAGTACTCAAGCGTGGGAGATTCATTTCGAAAATCCTGCTTTTAAAAATTGGTGGGAGTTACTAAAGTTTTCATGCGAATTTTCACTTAGAATATTTTGGGAGAATCACCCCCATTGAACCTTATTCCTTCTGTTTGTACTTTTCTTTCTGCTTCTTAGACTGCCTCTTAGTTTAGGCTTTCTTGGGTTCTCAATATCAGACTTGATATTTAATTTGCCATTATGCCTCACGCTTTCTTGATCAGATCTTAAGCTGTTCATCTCTCCATCCTTCAATATGGTTAAGACAGTACTTAGGGCAGAACTTCCCCCCGGGCTTCAAGATCCTGACGCCAAGGTCAAATATATGTCAGAAGCCCTGACCATGTGGTGAATAATTATCTAGCTCTGATTTTTCTCTGAAAGAGCCAATTGACGGCCAGAGGAAAGACTCCCATTCTAACTAAACATGGAGGGTGAGCTCTCAAAGCTGGATGATCAATTGCAAGTCCCTCAAGAACTAAAGAAGCAGTATGCTGCTCCATGTGAAGACCTGCAACTACAGCTACCAGCCAGACTGTGAGGCCTCCCAAGCTTGCCTGGAGCATTGGCTCACCAATTTGCTGCTTAGAGATTGCCTCCAGGCAGCTACGCTTTTCCCATTGTTGCCACCAGGGAAATGTTTTGCTGATCTCTTTTGGTGGATCTTAACAAGCTTAGTCGCCCACGTAAAGGCAGGTTGTCATTCTGCACCTCCCTCCCCTTGCACCCATGACAATGGCCTGGGGCCAGATGATGTTGCGATCAAAGTGGTGCATCAGTCCATGTGGTGAATTTCCACGTCCACCTCGATGCACAACCCCAGCAGGGCTAAAAGTCCTCTCCATTGTTGCTTATCCTTTACACTTTGATTCTAGGGGTGTTATACTGTTTTCATATTGCATTTCCAGCAACTTGAAATGCAATATATTGCCACCATGCAGCAGGCAAAGATAAGTCTAACAGTGGCCATTGTTCTTTGGTGTGCCACAGAAACATTGGCGAAAATCTGCAAATTTGATCCATTTGCACAGAATTTCCAAATCCAAATTATTCTAATTATTTGTAAATTAGAAATAGCAGTCGCTCCACTCAGTACTTCCTCCATCTTGAAACTACACTTTTAGTTTTGCAGTACATCTTTCTAGCTTTGAGCTTAATGAATAATCTTTCATATGTAATTTGATCAAATTATTTTTTGAACTCTGGATACAAAGACTCACATGGTTTAGCAGTCACCTTAGGCTGTTAGTTTCTCAATAAAATCGAGGCGTTTGGTCAGGTAGAATCTTTTTCATGTAAAGCCATTTTGACAGATGTTTATTAGATTATTGTCATAAATTCAGAAAATTATAAATAGGAGCAGAAATAAGCCATTCAACCCATCGGACTTGCTCCATCATTCGATAAGATCGAGGCTAATCTGATTGAGGCCTTAACTCCACTTTCCTGCCTGTCCCCTATAACTCCTCATTCCCTTGATAATTAAAGATCTGCCTAACGCAGCCTTGAATGTACCCAATGACCAAGCTTCCATTGCTGTCTGTGGAAAAGAATTCCAAAGACTTACAGTGCTCTGAGAGAAGAAATTCTTCCTCCTCTTAATCTTACATGGAGACCCCTTAATTTGAAACAGGAAACAATCTGCCAGCATCGAATCTGTCAAATCCCCTCAGAATTGTATATGATTCTTAAAATCTCCTCTCATTCTGCTGAACCCCAATGAGTATAGGCCAACCTGCTCAGCCCTTTTCTCATAACATAACCCCTTTGTCTCAGGAATCAGTCTCATGGACCTTCTACAAGTTGCTTCCAATTCAAGTGTGTCTCTCCTTTAATACGGAGACCAAAAAGTACATAGTGCTGCAAGTGCAATCTCATCAATGCCCTTGACTGCTATGAAAGCAAATTACTGCGCATGCTGGAATCTGAAACATGCTTGAAAATTTCAGCAGGTCTGGCAGCATCCATGTAGAGAGAGCAGAGCTAACGTTTTGAGTCTGGAAAATCCTTTGTCAGAGCTTGACTGTTATAGCTTGACTTCCTCACTTTTATACTCCATTTCTCTCAGAACAAAAGTTAACACATCATTTACCTTTTTAATTACCTGCTGCATGTTAACCTTCTGTGATTCATGTACAAGGACACTCAGATCCCTTTGAACCGCAACAAACATTTTACAGTCTCTCTTATTTAAATAATGTTCCGCCCTCATGTTCTTCCTGCCAAAATGTCATATTGTCCCACATTATAACCCCTTGGCCAAGTTTTTGCTCATTTGCTCAACCTATCAATATCCCTTTTCAAACTCAGTGGCTGCGATTTTGTGCTTGCATTTATCATGAGAGAAAATAGTGATGTGGACGCAAAATCTCATGAGACTCAGAGAACAAGAATTCCACCCCCACCACAGGTGAAGGAGGTAATGAAGGTCGGGAACCTAATTTCAGTAAATTTTAACATAATTAATGTGTTTCCCTGCCACTTTGTTTACTCCACATTTGGAATGTTGATGAGGTTTATAACTGCTTTTCAAAAATGGGAACCAGCTGAAGGAAACACACAGGGGATTGTACAGATAAATATAGTCCCTGTTGGGGGATTGCCTTTGTGTGTGTGTGTGTTGGGGAAAGCAGCACACCACCACCCCACCCCCGTGTCCGCGCGGTGAAGGGGGTGATGTCCTCGTGGAGGTTCCTGTGTCTCGTATGGTAAATTGGGGTGCCCTTTAAATATGGCTTTTTCTGACCCATTCCCGCCAGTGTGACAGCATGGGCTATGTCTCCTGAATTTTTCTGTGCAGAGAATGGAAAAATCTGCCCTTTGTTTCCTCCTCACAACTTGCTACTTGCCTATCTTTGTATGATCGGTACATTTGGCTGCAATACAGTCTGTCTCTTCAAGTCATTGATTTAAATCATAAATTGTTGAGACTCCAGCACTGATCCCTGCCACACACTGCACTCCACTAGTTGCTTTTTGCCAGCTTGAAAATAACATTTGTTCCAACTCTCTTGTTTACTTTTAATTAGCCAATCCTCTATCCATCCCAATGTATACCTGCAATACCATGAGTTCTTATCTTGTACAGTAACCTTTTATGTGGTACCTTAGAAAATGCCTTTTGGAAATCCAAATATACTACATCTACTGGCTCTCTTTTATCATCCTGTTTGTTACATTCTCATGGAATGCTAATAAGTTTGTCAAAGACAATTCACACAATTATGTTGACCCTCTCTGACTGTATTATAGTTTTCTAATTCTCCCACTATTATTCCCTTAATAATGGATTCCAGCATTTTGTAATGACAGATGTTAGACTAACTGGCCTACAGTTTCATGCAGGTAGGCAACATTCATGCAGGTAGGGATGGTATGTTGGCACAGTGGTTTGCACTACTGCCTCACAGTGCCAGGGACCCAGGTTAAATTCTGGCCTCAGGTCACTGTCTGTGTGGGTTTCCACCGGGTGCTTTGATTTCGTCCCACAGTCCAAAGATGTGTGAGTTAGGTTGATTGGCCATGCTAAATTGATATTAGTATTGGGGGATTAGCTAGGTAAATATGTGGGGTTACGGGTATAGGGCCTGGGTGGGACTGTGGTCGGTGCAGATTCAATGGGCCAAATGGCCTCCTTCTGCATTGTATACTGTGGGGATTCTATGATTCATCAAAACTGGATTCTAGTCCTCATGTTCACTCATCATCTGATTATTATGGAGTTGGAGTAACACATATTTGGAGTTGTCAATGTCTGTTTAGTAACTCTTTGAATATGATACCGTATTAACATGTCTCCATTCTACTCATACACCTCTGGTGCTTATGATCTCCCTCATTACAATTGTTAATGCAACAGCAATTTCCTTTTGAATTTTATAACATTCTGGGGATCTATTTGTCATAAGACCTTTCAGTTTGGGACCTGAATTTCATTTCAGTTGGAATCCCAAATGTTACCTTTTTGGGGAGGGTATATTGTTTATTTCTACCCTTGCTAATAATTTGTAGTAGTAATTTATTCATGATTTTGACAGTATTGTGCTCATCTCCAGTTTGAAGCCCATTTATATTTATTAATGCTCATACCTCATCTTGTATAGTCCTCCTGCTATTTTATTCTCCTTAGTGCGTATTTAACTTGCTACTAATTTCACTCTAATGTCACTTCACTAATAAGGATGATATATTTTGGAGAAGGTGTTGCATTTTTGATTTCTGTGGCTATTTATTTTGAATGCAGTTGCAGAGTACAACAGTGGTTACACAGTGGTTAGCATTGCTGCCTTAGTGCGCCAGGGACCCAGGTTCAATTCCAGCCTCGGGTCAGTGACTGTGTGGCGTTTGCACATTCACCCCAGGTCTGCATGGGTTTCCTCCAGCAGCTCTAGTTTTCTCCCACAGTCCAAAGATATGTGGGTTAGGTTGATTGGCCTTGCTAAATTGCCCCTGTATTTGTGGGGGTGGTTGTTGGGATGGACTAGCATGGGGTTAAAAGGATAGGGCGTGGGTGGGATTGGTGTTGGTGCAAACTTGATGGGTCGAATGGCCTCCTTCTGCACTATAGGGATTACTTACACAATACTTCTATGATATTGTTTCAGTGTTTCTTACAATGTGGTGTCAGTCTTAGCTTAGTGTAAGCATTCTTACCTGAGTCAGACAGTTGTGGGTTGAAATTCCACCCCACCACCTCCAGGTACAAAATCCAGGCTGATACTTCAGTGCAGCACTGAAAGAATTCTGCATTGTCTGAGATGCTGCCTTCTAGATGACAGTTTTAAGTACAGTCTCATCTATCTTCTCCAGTTGAACATTAAAGAACCTGCAGCAGGTAGACAGGGTGGTGAAGAAGGTGTTTAGCACACTGGCCTTCATCAGTCAGGGTTATGAGTAGAGGAGTTGGGACATTATGTTACAGTTGTATAAGTTGTTGCTGAGGCCACATTTGGAGTATTGCGCACAGTTTTGGTCACTCTGTTATAAGAAAGACATTGATAAACTGGAAAGAGTGCAAAGAAGATTTACGAGGATGTTGCCAGGTCTAGTGAACCAAAATTATAGGAAGAGTTTGGCCAGGCTAGGACTTTATTCCTTCGAACTTAGGAGAATGAGGAGTGACCTTATTGAGGTGTATAAAACTATGAGGAGCATAGATGGAATGAACACACACAGCCTTTTTCCAAGGGGAATTGAAAACTAGAGGGCATAGGTTTAAAGTGAGAAAGGAAAGATTTAAAAGGGCCCTGAGGGCCAACATCTTCACAGCAAGGGTGGTGCATATACGGTATGAGCCGCTAGAGAAAGCGGTTGAGGCAGGTACAATGGCAACATTTAAAAAGCATTTGGATAAGCACATGGATGGGAAGGATTAGAGGGATGTGGGCCAATTGCAGGCAGTTGGGATTGGCTGGGAGGGCACCATGGTCGGCATGGACCCTTTGGTAGGCCAAAGGGCCTATTTGCGTGCTGTATTGCTCTATGACTCTATGACACAGTTTGAAGAGCTGGGGAGGTCTGCCGATGTCCTTGCCAATGCTGCTGTTCGATCTCGCTCAACATCATTTTTTTAAATAATTAAACTTACCTTCATGAAAATGTATTTACTTTCAAAATAGTTAAAGTTTTTGATGAATTATGCACATATGGGAAACCTAAGTATAATTTGTTGCTGAATTCCTGAGACGACTCCTTATTGAACAGTTAGTTGCAAATAAGTGATGGTGATCAATGCAGTTTCTGCCCAGTTTTGTAAATTATTCTATGTCTAGATGTTAAACATTTCATCTTAGTCCAACAACTGATATACCATGGATGTAATAAAACAGTTTTAGCAATTTTGAAATGCTCTTTTTAGTAAGATTTTCTTCCTCACAAAGATCTACTTCTGTATGATTTATTGACATCAACAATGCAAAGGAATTAATTTTGATCAGTGAATTATGCAGAGAAAATTCCCTTATCTGTATCAGGTTATGTTTTAGAAGTAACTTGAATGTGTGCGCCAGGAGACTGATTTCATGATTGTTGTGAAGTGTAATGAATGTTTCAAGAAAATGCATCTGAATTGTTGCTAACCTGACATCAATGGCTGGAATGTATTGCCATGAAATCAATAACCAAAGTTTGGTATTTTGCAAGAAACCTTATAAGTCTGGTGACAGAATGTCAGGTGATAATTCAAAATAATTTTAAATAAAATAGATTCTGGAGTCTGAATCAAATTTGTTTTAGTGTACATATAGCAAACACCACAAAGTACTGCTATGGATATTGATGGGCTCTTGTTTCAATTGCATAAAGTGTGCTGGAAAAAGGGGTGAAAAACCAGGGACATTTCCTTGAATTTTGCATTTAAATGCAATGTTAGGCTTTGTTTTGGAACCGCAGGACAGGGCCTGATATTAATCTTTGCATTGCCTTTAATTTTATTTATTTGGGACATGTTACCCCATAATTTCCAACATGCTACAGCACTGTTGTAACATCTGGTGGGAATTTTGCTCCCCCTCCCTCCTCCGCAGTGTGTTTTGACGGAGCAGAGGCAGCCTCACCATTGGCCTGCGACAGTATCTTATGGTCCCGCCGCTGTCAAAAGGCATTCCCATTGTTCTCAGCCTCCGCCACCAGGGAACGCGTAGTAGGACTGAAAGATCCCGCCAGCAGGAACAGCCTTGGCTGTCATCTCTGTGCACCTGACATACCATCTACTGTGGATGCACATCCACTAGAAGTATCATTACTGTGCTGACAAGTATTTTGTTGGAATGTAAGACTTGATTTACATGCCATCTTTGTTTTCTTTGCTTTCTTTGCCACTACCTGAGTGGCATTAGTTGTTGGTTTCATTTTTAATTAAGTTTGGCATTTTTGTTCCCTTAAAAAGGGACATTGGCTAGAATTTTACGGGGCCTTCGGTGATACATGGGAGCTAGCAAAATGGCAGGGAAAGGCTGGAAAAATGGCAAGAAAAGGCAAGTGGTATGCCTATTGCTTTTTCATTGTCATGACATTTTGCCAGGGATAGGGAAAATGGCATGCACCTGCTGGCCAGGAGCCCAGTTGAACCTATGGAGGGGATCCTAGTAACAATGAGCATTCCGTGGCTTTTGAACCACATTCCCACATGACAGCTCACACCACACTGGGCTGGCTAAGATTCACCACTCTCTGGCTGAAGTAATTCCTCTTCATCTCTGTTTTAAAGGATCGTCCCTTTAGCCTGAGGTTGTGCTCTCTGGTTCTGGTTTTTCCTACTAGTGGAAACATCCTCTCCATGTCCACTCAATCCAGGCCTCGCAGTATCCTGTAAGTTTCAATAAGATCCCTCCTCATCCTTCTGATCTTCAACAAGTACAGACCCAGAGTCCTCAACTGTTCCTCATACAACAAGCTCTTCATTCCAGGGATCATTCTTTTGAACCTCCTCTGGACCTTTCTAAGGCCGTCACATCCTCCTTTAGATACGGGGCCCAAAATTACTCTCAGTATTCCAAATGGGGTCCGACCAGAGCTTTATACAGTCTCAGAAATACATCCATGCTCTTGTATTCTAACCCTCTCAATATGAATGCTAACATTACATTTGTCTTCCTAACTGCTGACTGAACCTGCATGTTAACCTTAAGAGAATCTTGAACAAGGACTCCCAAGTTCCACTGCGTTGCTGATTTCCCAAGCATTCCTTCATTTAGAAAACAGTCTATGCCTCCATTCCTCCTTCAATCCGTCAATCCTATGAGGTCAATCCATAGACCCTACCAGGACACCTTGGGGACGTGATAACAAACTTTGCAGGTGCAGACATTCTGCAGTGAATGATTGAACCCTCAATGTTGCACCACCTGAAAAGTAATTTTGAGTTTCAAAGATACGCAAGGTCTCTACTGGGGACACCATTCTCTCAGTGCTGGCCATGTTGCGTTGAAGGATTGAAGGCTATGGACTCCTCCAGTTGGTCTTGCAACCTAAGGAAGGATGCTGTCATTCTCTGCTGATGCTCAGGACTCTGTCTTTGCAGTTCCATTAGCGTGGGATGAGTGGACCTGGGGCACATCATCGGTCAGGGGTCCATCAGGGTCCTGGCCTCCAGCATCCCTCTGAGTGCTGGTTCACTGGGACATTTCGACCTCTGCTTGCCATGAATCTTCAATCTGTGAGGTGCTCACCGGTGAGTGACCCAGAAGACAGTCTATTTAGTGATCCACCGAGGTGTGAGTATCTGGGATGGTGCTGGGTATGGATGTCTGTTCAACGATGGGGTCTGAGAAGTCTGCCTCGCTGCTGCTCAAGTCTGTTGGGTCCAGTGGGATGTGAGGCTGGTCCAGCCTGATCTGTTGATTTGCTTGCTAGAGAAGGGAGACGGCATTAGTGCATGACAGTGGATAAAGGAGGGACCGTGGAGTACTCACCTGAGATTTGGAGAATGATGATGTGCCTTGAGGAGCCTCACATTTTGTGTGCTATCCAACTTCCATTAGTGCAGATGGGCTGTTCCTCCTCCCCAATCAGATTGAGGGCTCTGTCCTCAAATGTCATGAGGGTTCTGAGCTTCGACATTACTTTGGCTGGTGTGCTTGCGAACACTTGTGGTTTATTTTTTCCTGCAATGACACAGATAGGGAGTGTGTAGTTGGCAGTGCTGGCATTTAAGATCGTGATGAGGTATGGCAAGCATGGGTTTTGAGTGGGAGCAGGAGTATGAGGAGCATGGCAGCGAGTGGAGGGGAACATGGTGATTGGGCAAGAGGGGAGGAGGGCTTCCTTACAGGTGTTTGCAAAGGCTGAAATGGCTGGATGAGAAATGAAAGTGGAGCTACAAGGGATGTGCGAGGGAGGCCAGAAAAAGGACTTCAGGAGGCTCACTTACACTGGCTGAGCGAAGAAGATTGTTCTTGTGGCAGTGCTGTCCTGTTCTCTTCTGCCGTGAACTTGCACTCATCAGGTCTGCCACTCCATCCTTGCCTTGAGTGTCACCCATTCAATGACTAGATTCTTCTTAAAGCTGAAGTAATTATCAAAGAACCTAACAGTTCCCTTCTAGGATGCCGAGGTCTCATGCTCAAGACATGATCGGCAGTTGCCCCAATTGCATATAAAAGCTCATTAATCTGCATTTTTCTGCCTTTTCTTGTAAGCTTCAAGCTGTTTTGAAGCCAAATGGCTTTCTCCTGCTCCTACTTTTCTATGTTTAGTACATTTCAAACTCTATCCTCGTCCTCCAGAGCTCCAATGAACAAAGAACAAAGAAAATTACAGCACAGGAACAGGCCCTTCAGCCCTCCAAGCCTGCACTGACCATGCTGCCCGACTTAACTAAAACCTCCTACTCTTTCGGGGATCATATCCCTTTATTCCCATCCTATTCATGTACTTGTCAAGACGCCTCTTAAAAGTCACTACCGTGCTTGCACTACTTCCCCCGGCAATGAGCTCCAGGCATCCACTACTCTCTGTGTAAAAAATCTGTCTTGTACATCCCCTTTAAACCTTGCCCCTCGCACCTTAAACCTATGCCCCCTAATAATTGACTCTTCCACCTGGGAAAAAGCTCCTGACTATCCATTCTGTCCATGCCTCTCATAATCTCTCCCCTCAACCTCCGTTGCTCCAGTGAGAACAAACCAAGTTTCTCCAACCTCTCCTCATAGCTAATGCAACATCCTGGTAAAGGCTGTGGACCCTCAATGTGTTAGGAAGGTTGAGGAAGCCTTAGTGGCTATTCAACGGCTGCCAACATTGAGAGTGATTTCACTTTTGTTCTTCTTTGTTGTAAAGTCGGGCTGTTCCAAGGTCTTCACTCAAGGGAACCAATCTGTGGCCTGTTTCCTGAAGAGTAGCCTCCAGTTGCTGCCACCATGATTTGATGTTTTTTTACATCCTCTAATAGTGACAAGTAGACAATCAGAGTATAGTTTTTCATGAAACTATTAAGAATTATTTACAAATACTTCATATTAAGTAAATAATTTTCAGTGTCTTGCTCTTTTGGTGCCTCCTGGTCATCTGCCTCTTGACTTCTTGCTTACATTATCATTTAACATTGTTGTCTCATTACCATAGCCAATAATCCTTTACACCTCTTACTCTGACCCTACCAAATACCATACTATGTCCCACTCTAGTGCTATCTATTTCTCCCAATTCTCTGTGCATTGACTCATTAATATTACCTGCTAGTTACCACAGCCTGGCCAAATTAGTTTAAATCCTTCCAAATTGCACCAGCAAATTGCCCCATAGGGAAATTTTGTTTGTATTCTGTTCAGTGCAATTCAGCTAGCCTGTACAGGTCCCAACTCCACCAGAACCAATCACAATCTCCTCAGGATCTAAAGCCTTCCTTTCTGCAGCACCTCCAGCCATACATTCATCTGCTCAATCCCCCTATTCATATGTTCACTGGCACGTGACAATGGGAGTAATCCAGAGGTTACTACCATTTGAGGTCCTGCTTGGTAGCTTCTTTCCTATCTCTTTAAACTCTGCCTGCAGGACCTCGTATTTTTTCTACCTGTGTCTTTCGTATCAATGTGGACCAGAACTGCTGGACATTCACCTTTGCACCCCTCTCCTGCCAGGGTGCTTAGCAGCTGCTCTGTTACATTCTTCACCCTGGTGCCAGGGAGACAACATACCATTCTGAAAGTGACTTAACGTTGCCAATAGTGCTTGTGCAATGGACCTGCTGCATTTAATGGCAGGGCTTTGTAATTTTCTTTTAAAAGTCAATTCTCATCTGGAAGCAGGCCGTAAGTGACAGGCTGTGTACCTGGGTAAACCACCTGTAGGAGGCTGCAGTCTGTGAGGATTGTCACCAGGAATCAGGAAGTGAGGGTAGACCAGAGTATGAGGCTGTGTGGGGGTGGAGTGTGATGATTGAGGGAATGGGTAAGTTGCAATACAGCACTACGGTCTAGGAGGTGGGGGGGAGGGAGGGAGGGGTCAATGGGCTTGATTAGGGTGCAGATCCAGAGTTTGAAGTGTGCGTGTAGGTGGGGAAGGGACATCGACCACTATCGTAGTTGGTGGGAGAGGGAAGTTTTTGGGGAGATTAGTCATCATCCACTCTGAGGAGTGAGAGAGGGAGATAGCGTCTGAGAGCAGCAGAAGAGAGGCCAAAGACTTCCTTGAGAGGTCAAGGGTGAGCGAGCAGTCTTACTTCTGATCCCAAAGGAGTGCTGCTAAATGCACTTACTTACCTTCTGAACTTGGCAGCTCCTGCCTGCATTTCACTGGTGAGTTTCTAGAATCCTTGGAAAGCTGATTGCACTGTGGGATCCTGATTTAAATAAGTTAATAATATGCCCCACCTCTCAAGATAGAATGCCTTTCGACTTGCAACTGTAGAAATTGTGCATTAAATTGGGGGCCACGTTTCACATTTTAATATCTGGTTCAATTTGCCTGATAGGTATTTATACTGTTTCACACTATTTCTCAAATAAGCAACACAGATCAATACATGTTATAATTTAAAATATATATGTATTAACTTTGAGCCTTGGTAAGAATCCTTTAAATTTGATTACTGACGGTTGGTAGCTTTCTCATTATATGACAACTCTAATATGTCATCACCATTTCTGCTTCAAGAGGTGCTGAAATCAGAGAATTATGTTGAATCACCTGCTACGCTTAATTTAATTTCAGCAAAACAAGTGGCACACAATGAAGATGAGTATCATACACACTTTCACTCCTTGATGGACTTCATTCATACCAGTAAGATTGATTAGAAAATGTTACTCTTTTCAACATTTGTAAGAACATCTCATTAGAAGTGTTATGCGGTCCTATATTGTACATTATAAATATAAAGATGGTAAAATTATGTTTTGGGATAGCCTCTTCAACTTAGGATAAAATGGAGGAATGAAAGGTGTCATGTGACCTTTCAGAATTCTGCCGAGCAAAAAGAAGTGGATGCTTTGATTGTGAAAGGGTTAAAAAGGGGGCTCGGGCTGTCTCACTTGCTCCATCTGCATGAAAATTCCAGCAAAAATTCGAATCTCCAAGTCTCAACCTTGAACCTGGCCTCTGCCTCTTTTGCTGGGGTGAGTAGGAGGAATGGGGTGGGTTATACATCTTACTTACATCCGTGGTTCTGAAAGGCAGCTGCCTGTATAAATCAGCAGCTGCCTCCACTTGTCTGATTTTGTTGAGGTAGTCTCTGAAACCCAAAGTATGTAAATCAGACTTGGTTGGAGCAGTCTGAATCTTCGGACTTGTTTGTTTAAAGATTATTTATTAGTGTCACAAATAGGCTTACATGAATACTGCAATGAAGTTACTGTGAAAATCTCCTGGTTGCCACACTGCGGCACCAGTTTGGGCACACTGAGGGAGAATTTAGCATGGTCAGTGCATTTAACCAGCATGTCTTTTTGGACTGTGGAGGAAACTGGAGCACCTAGAGGATAGAAGTAAGATGCAGATATCTGGGGAACGTGCAAACTCCACACAGACAATGACCCAAGCTAGGAATTGAATCCAAGTCCCTGACACGGTGAGGCAGCAGTGCTAATCACTGTGCCACCGTGATGCTCCTGATAGCCAGGGTACCATTGGAGAGGTAAGGTACCCATTTGGATATGGTCCCGGGATGCCTTTGGGAGCATGAAGACACCCTTTGGAGTAGATCAGGTTCACTTTGGGTTAAAAAATACATTATTATGTGTAAAAAAAAATGTATAAACTCATTGAAACTATCAAAGCTGTGAAGGGATTTAACTTTGTGGACTTTTAAGTTTAAAAGTAAATGTGGGTGTGATTCTCCCAAAAAGTTCTAAGTACCGAATTTGCCAAAAATTGGAGCAACTCCCTGATTCATAGTTCCAAATTGTTATAGAATAGAAATGTTTGTTTTCATATGAGATTAATTGGAAGAATGCCAATATATTGAATGTTTTAATCAATAAGTTTTTAAATAGTGGCAATATCAATAGACAGAAATTTATTTTTGTCAGCATGGCTCCTGAGGTTTGCCCATGGTGAATATCTGGTGAGTTGGTATGGAATGGATAAGGGCATGACACTATGGTGTGTGGGAGGAATGGGTTGGCATGAGTGGACACTAGGTTGACAGAGGGGCTATGAAGCACCATGGGGATAGGTGAGGGGCATGGATTGGCATAGGGGTATGAAGGGCCATGTGGGTTGCGCAAAGGACATAGGTTAACGCAAGGGGAAATGAGGGCCACAGAGCTGTAGATAGAAGGAAATCGATTAGCATAGATGGTATAGGGAGTGTTAGTATGTTGTGGAGGGGGAGGAATGCAAGGGCTAGAGAGCTTTTTTTGTTTTAACCCTTTTTAATAACTTCAATACAGTGACAGCACATAGAAGCAGATCTTCTGCCCAGCTCCCCCGACACTCATTCCAGGGGTGCCAGGTCTGATTTTCCATAGAATCATAGAAACCCTGTAGTGCAGAAAGAGGCCATTTGATCCATTGAATCTGCACCGACCACAATCCCACCCAGGCCATACCCCCATATCTTTACATATTCACCCGCTAACCCCTCTAACCTATGCATCTCAGGACACTGAGGCAATTTTAGCATGGTCAATCAACCTAACTCGCATATCTTTGGACTGTGGGAGGAAACTGGAGCACCCAGAGAAAACCCATGCAGACACAGGGAGAATGTGCAAACTCCATACAGACAATGACCCAAGCCGGGAATTGAACCCAGGTCCCTGGAGCTGTGAAGCAGCAGTGCTAACCACTGTGCTACTGTGCCGCCCACAATAGGCCCCACTGCTGTATTCTTTTATTAGTTTATTTATTTATTAATCACAAGTAGGCTTAAATTCACTCTACAATGAAGTTACTGTGAAATTCCCCAAGTCATCACACTCCGGCACCTGTTCGGGTATACTGAGGGAGAATTTAGCATGGCCAATTCACTTAATCAGTACATCTTTCGGACTGTGGGAGAAAACCACAGAACCTAAAGGCAACCCACACAGATATGGGAAACCCATGCAGACACGAGGAGAATGTGCAAACTCCACACAGACAGTGAGGCCGCAATTGAGCCCAGGTCCCCGGTGCTGTGAGGCAGCAGTGCTAGCCACTGTGCCAGCCCAGTCAGGCCATAGCACCATTTCTATTTCTCACTCCAGCCATCCAGTGACCCAAACGAGGAATCAAACCCTTGTCCGAGGCATTGTGAGGCAGCAGTGCTAATCACTGTGCCACCATGTTAATCCAGTCCAACCAGAGCATAGATGGACGTAGTCCATTTCTGTTATTCATCACGCAGGATGCGGTTGGGAGCAGGAGCTCAAATTGAAGAGACCAAGTTTCCAAGTTTTTGAGGATTTAAATGAAGTTGGAAGATTTCCCGAGCTTTGGATAGAGGGGGGAATCTCTAATTCACCATTCAAGTCACTTCAAGGAGTAGAAGAAATCTGGCTGGAAAAGGAAACATGAGCTGAGGATAGCTTTGGACTGGTTCCCTGGAGAGCGGAGTATCCGTTTAAGAGACAGGATAATGTATAGCTTGACAGGTGGATTTTGGTCATGTTAAAGATTAAGTTGGAGATCTTTTCTGTAGTTTAGAGTATAAATTGCCAACTGAAATGATGTTGAGTCGATGATTTGTTTGTTACAGTAAAAGCCTTAAAACGTGTAATTTTGTCGTGTGTTGCTTCCAGTTAACCACTGAAAATTTACATTTGTCTTTGAACATTATTGGTCTCTGGAAGGATGATAATGTTTTAGCTATTAAATTGTGTTTGTTAATTGCTTCAAATATAGAATTTCATGGTTGAGAGGAGGCAATCTTGAGAAATAAGCAATCAACAGAACATATTAACAGACCTTCGTGAACGTATCAGCCAATGATTGAAAACAATTGTCACCTCTTTCTCCATCAGTAATTGCAGAGATTTGCCATCATGATGTTTGCCAATACTTCTCACTGGTTACACATGGGTCAGACTGGTTAGTGAAGTAACTGTCTGCATGGTTTTTATCTTTTCAGTGGTGTGAAACAACTCTTGGGACATATCATTGGAATTAGAATCATTGGGAGAATTATCCTCAAATCTGTGATCTTTGGGAAGGGAACTCATGGGATATTGAAACACCAGGAACAATGTGAGATCAGGAAACACTGAGGATTTGATATCGGAGTTTATGGGCACTGTGAGGGAATCAAGAAACCTGGAGTTCAACAGAACTGGGAAGAGGTTTTGGAGAAGTTGGGCATCAAGGGCTAACAACCTCTCAACATTTACCCTGTCAAGCCCCTGAGAATCCTACATGTCTCAAAAAGGTCATCTCTCCTCCTAAACTCCAATGCGTACAGGCCCAACCTATGAACTTGCCCTCATAAGAAAATCCTTCCATTCTCAGGATCAACCTAATGAATCTTCTCTGGACTGCTTCCAATGCCAATATATTTTTGTTATGATAACAGAACCAAAACTGTTCACAGTATTCCAGGTGTGGTCTAACTAGGGCATTATTTTAGCAAGACTTTTCTCTAAATAAAGGTGAAAACTCTGTTGCTTTCCCTATTACCTGCTGAACTTTCTTGCTAGCTTTTTCTGCAGCCCATCAAATCTAGCCCATTAGTTCCCTTAGTACTTTTTTCCCCGTGATAATTATTGTATTTATTTCTTCCCCCCTTTTCCCCCTTATTATTTAATATTTTTGGAATGCTTTGAAACTGTCTTCTCCCTTATTTCCCCAGTCTCATTCTCTAAGCGGCCGATGTTCACTTTGGTCTCTCTCTTCCTTTTTATAAATTTAAAGAAGCTCTTACTATTTATTTTTATATTATTTGCTAGTTTACCCTCATAGTTTATCTTGTCCCACTTTGTTATTTTTTGATAATCTTTTATTGGTTTTTAAAACTTTTCCAAACCTCTGGCTTACCACTAATCTTTGCCGCATTGTTTTTTTCTTTAGTTTAATACTATCCTTCAGTTCCTTGGTTAACCATGGTTAGATTAGTTGCATACTATCCTTCAGTTCCTTGGTTACAAAGAACAAAGAACAAAGAACAACCCAGCACGGGAAACAGGCCCCTCGGCCCAACGAGCCCGCGCCGCCGCATCGCCCTACACCTATCCTACCCTGCATGTCTACGAATGGGACCCTACTCAGTCAGATTCAGGGAAGAAATAGTGTCAATTTGGTGGAAACCAATTAGCCTAAGAGCACATCTTTGGGGTGTGGGAGGAAACCGGAGCGCCCGGAGGAAACCCACGCAGCCACAGGGAGAATGCGCAAACTCCCACAGACACAGGCCCAAATCCATGTATCTGCACAGCTAGCAGTGCTAGTCACTGAGCTGTTGTGGAGCCCGTCTATCGGTCCAGGATCAAGCACACACACCGACATGAAGTACTAGGCCACTCCTGGACTTCCAAGAGCAGCCCACGCACAACCCGCCGTGTGCATGCCCCTCGCTTGACACGAGGTGGACCTCCACCTGTGGAATAAAGACAAAACATATTAGTTATACAGCCTGCCCTTCCGGTGTCTCCCGAGGTTTACCCTATTTAATAGCCCCTACCATATCCCTCCATTCCCGTTTCACTCATATGCCTATCTAACTGCATCTTAAACGAGTCCAACGTGCCTGCCTCCACCACCCTACTCGGTAGCGCATTCCAGACCCCCACAACTCTCTGTGTAAAGAACCTTCCTCTTACCTCCAAATTATACCTCCCCCCCCTCACCCTTAATTGATGACCTCTTGTGTTCGTACCCAGTCTAGGGAGCAGTCTCTCACTATTAACTCTATCTATTCCCTTCAGTATCTTATATACCTCTATCATGTCCCCTCTCAATCTCCTTCTTTCCAAGGAGAATAGCCCCAGTCTCTTCAGTCTCTCCTCGTAACCCAGTCCCCCCATGCCAGGCAACATCCTGGTAAACCTCCTCTGCACCCTTTCCAGAGACTCCACGTCCTTCCGGTAATAAGGTGACCAGAACTGGACGCAGTACTCCAAATGCGGTCTAACCAACGTTCTGTATAACTGAAGCATTAGACGGCAGCTTTTATACTCTAAGCCCCTTCCTATAAAGGCTAACATCCCATAAGCCTTCCTAACAACGTTCTCCACTTGTGACACAACCTTCATGGATTTGTGGACCTGCACTCCCAGGTCTCTCTGTACATCTATACTCCTAATCGGCCTACCTTTTATCACATAACTCCTCTCTGCATTATTCCTTCCAAAATGCATCACCTCGCATTTGTCAGGATTAAATGCCATCTGCCACCTATCTGCCCACTGCACCAACCTATCTATATCCTGTTGTAACACCTGACAATCCAGTTCTGTACCCGCCAACCCTGCCATCTTGGTGTCATCAGCAAACTTGCTGATCACACCACCTACTCCCTCTTCTAAGTCATTTATGTAGACTACAAAGAGGAGAGGTCCCAGTACCGAGCCCTGCGGCACACCACTGGTCACTGGCCTCCAGCCCGACAAGGTACCCTCCACAACTACCCTCTGTCTTCTATTTCCCAACCAGTTTTCAATCCACCTAACTGCCTGGCCTCGTATCCCATGCGCCTTAACCTTTTCTACCAGCCTACCGTGAGGGACTTTGTCAAACGCCTTACTGAAATCCATGTAGATGACATCAATGGCTCTCCCATCGTCAACCGTTCTTGTCACCTCCTCAAAGAATTCCACCAGATTCGTAAGGCAAGACCTCCCTCTAACAAAGCCATGTTGCGTATCCCTAATCAGATCGCAACGCTCCAAATGCTCATACATCCTACCCCTAAGTATTTTTTCCATTAACTTCCCTACCACCGACGTCAAACTCACTGGCCTATAATTCCCAGGGTTATCCCTACTACCTTTTTTGAACAACGGGACCACATTTGCTACCCTCCAGTCTTCTGGGACCTCACCTGTGTCCAAAGAAGAGACAAAGATGTGCGCCAGAGGCCCAGCAATTTCATCTTTCACCTCCCTAAGCAGCCTGGGATAAATACCATCAGGCCCCGGAGCTTTATCCGTCCTTACGCTACCTAAAAGCCCTAGCACTTCCTCTCTCGTAATAACTATATCCTGCAACTGAACCTCCGCTCCCTCCAAGAGACCGCACGATTCCGAACCCCTCTCCTTCGTGAATACCGACGCAAAGTATTCATTCAGGAGCTCCCCCATTCCCTCCGACTCAATACACAACTCTCCACTCTTGTCCCTAAGAGGACCAATTTTCCCTCTAACTACTCTCTTGCCTCTAATATAGGAATAAAATGCCTTAGGATTATCCTTAATCCTACCGGCCAAAGCCATCTCATGTCCTCTCTTCGCCCTTCTAATTCCCCTTTTTAGCTCCCTCCTACTCTCTCTATATTCCTCCAGCGCACACTCCGTACCCATTTGTTTTGACCTATCATACGCCTCCCTCTTCTTCCTAACCAAGTCTTCAATATCCCCCGTAATCCACGGCTCTCTAATCCTACCTTTCCCATCCTTTCGCTTAACCGGAACAAACCTCCCCTGCAACCATTTCATTTTGTCCCTAAAAGCCTCCCACTTGCCAACCGTGGACTTGCCAGCTAACAGTCCCTCCCAGTCAGTTTGCTGCAGCTCCCTCCTAATCCTACCATAGCTCGCCTTTCCCCAGTTCAGCACACTTCCGCTTGGACGGCACTCGTCCCTTTCCATTTTTATCCTAAAGTAGACGGACTTGTGGTCACTGTTCGCCACATGTTCGCCTACCTCTACCTCACCCACCTGCCCTGGCTCGTTTCCCAACACTAAATCCAGTATAGCCCCTCCCCTAGTCGGGCAAGTTACATACTGTTCTAGCGACCCTTCCATAACACATTTCACAAACTCCTCTCCCTCCGTACCCCCAGCTCTAGGCCCCCTCCAATTCACTCCGGGAAAATTAAAATCACCCACTACAACCACTCTATTCTTTCTGCACCTGTCCAAAATGCCCCTGCAAATTCCCTCCTCCACTGACTTTGGGCTGTTGGGTGGCCTATAGTACACCCCTAGCAGTGTGATCTCTCCCTTTTTATTCCTCAACTCCACCCACAGCGACTCAATCCCTATCTCTTCCATATCGCCCTCCCTCTGCACTATTGTGATGTTTTCCTTGACTAACAGTGCCACCCCTCCACCTCTCTTCAACCCTCCTCTGTCACACCTAAAACACCTGTACCCAGGAACATTCAGCTGCCAGTCCTGCCCTTCCCGTAACCACGTCTCCGTTACAGCCACCACATCCAACTGCCTCACAAACATCAAGGCCCTAAGCTCATCCGTTTTCCCTGCCACACTCCTAGCATTGAAACAGACACAGTTCAACCCACAAACGTCCCTCGGAACCACCTTCTCCCTTATAATTTTCCTTTCACCCGTCTCTCTCCCAGCCACCTCCCCACCCCCCCTCCCTATTAGTTTAAATCATTCCTGAACACCCCAGCTAACCTCCCTGCTAAGACACTAGTCCCCCTCCCGTTCAAATCCTCCCCACCCCTCCTGTACAGTTGCCTTTCTCTCCTAAACACCTCCCAATGATCTACATAAGTAAACCCCTCTACCCTACACCAGTCCCTCAACCATGCATTCAACTGCATGATCTCGTCATTCTTAGCCCTGCTCATACTGGGCAGCAACCCAGACAGTGCCACCCTAGAGGTCCTGCCCTTTAGTTTGGCCCCCAACTCCCTAAATTGCCTACGGACCTCTCCCCTACTCCTCCTTCCTATATCCCCTTCCCCTACGTGTACTATGACCTCTGCCTGGGTCCCCTCCCCTTTCAAAATTCCCTCTACCCTTTCCATTATATCTTTTACCCCTGCTCCAGGGAGGCAGACCACCATCTTGGAGTCGCGCCCTTGCCCACAGAACCTCCTATCAATCCCTCGGACCCTCCCATCCCCTACCACTATCACCTTACCAGACCCTTTCCGTCCCTCTAAATCAGTCTCCCCTTCATTCCTATTTTTCTGTGCCCCTGCCGACGAACCTTGGGGGGCCTCCGGGGAGGCCGGGGGACCCTGACTACTCTTCTTCTTCCTCTTTCCTCTCCTAACAGTCGTCCATCCTCCCTTCTCTTCCGCCCTTGAGACCTCCTCCTGCTCATGTTTCCCAGCCATTATCTCCTCATTCTCCCTAACTAGAAACGCATCTTCCAGGCGCCCCTCGAGTTGCCTGATCCGGGCCCTCAATCGCTGCAGTTCTAAACATTTACTGCAGATGTGTACCTTGGGGACCCGTGACACCACCAGGAACTCCCACATGTGGCACCGGACACAACTTACATTCCTCCCTATATTCCCTGCCATGTCCCAACCTCCTGTAAGTGCCCAAGGTAGGAATCTGTCACTCACCTTCTCCAAGCCTGCACTCGCCTAAGCCCAGCAAGCCAAAGCCCTTCTCACTCAGTTCCCACTCACTCCACTGCCCGCTCCCGACGCTGCCCGCTCTATACTGCTACTCCTTTTTTATACCCCCCGCTCCCCCTTAACGACAATCCCCTGGCCTAACTTCCGGTACGGAAGTAAACTACACTCTAACAAGCCCCGAGAACCGGAAGTACAGGAAAAAAGCGGTTTTCACTTTAAATCAGCCACTCACCACAGCCACAGCCACCAGGTTCAATGCTCCGGAGAACAATGAGGTGGGTCCCCGGGTGAGTATCCGATTTATACCCCCCGCTCCCCCTTAACGACTATCCCCTGGCCTAACTTCCGGTACGGAAGTAAACTACACTCTAACAAGCCCCGAGAACCGGAAGTACAGGAAAAAAGCGGTTTTCACTTTAACCATGGTTAACCATGGTTGATTTATTCCCTTCCTAGAATCCCTCTTCCTCACTTTGTTGTGAGTCATGAACTATTTTCATAAACATCTGCCATTGCTGAGCAACTGTCTTTTCTGCTAAATTCATTTCCCAGTCCATTTCTGCCAACTCTGCATCATTCCTTTTGTAATTACCTTTATTTAAATGTAGCACAGTTGTTTCTAACCTGAGTTTCTCACTCTCAAACTGAATGCTAAACTCTACCATGTTATGGTCACTGTTTCCTGGGAGATATTTTACTCTGAGATTGTTTATTAAACCTGCCTCATGACATGAAATGGCCTGATCCCTCGTTGGATTCACAAGATATTATTGTAGGAAAGTGTCCTGAATACACACTACGAATGTTTCCTCATGGCTACTGCTGCCAATTTGATTTTCCCAATTCACATGAAGACTAAAGTCACCCATGAATAATGTACTTCCTTTATTATGTGCCCTCATTATCTCCTGAGCTATTCTATGTCCTACAGTATAATTACTGTTAGGGGCCTACAGTCTACTGCCATCAGTGTCTCCTCCCACTTGTTCCTTCTTGCCTCTGCCCAAATGGATTCTACATCTACAAATGATCAATGTCATTTCTTGCTGTCATACTTATTCTATGTTGCACTAACAAAGCCACCCCACCACTCTTTCCTTACTGCCTGTCCTTACAAAAGGTCACATACCTCCGCTTTGATCGTCTTGTAACCAAATCTCTGTAATGGCTATAAAATCACACCAATTAAACTCAATTTGTGCCATTAATTCATTTGTTTTGTGCCAAATACCACATGCATTTAAGTGTATATCCTTAATTTTGCGCTTTTACCATTTTTTCCCCTTTAACCATATTTGCTGCTGTGTATTTATGATTATATGCTCTATCCTTCCCTATAAAACTCTGGGTACCATTACCTAAACATCCACCTTGGTTTTGGTTTGCTTTGTAACCAGAAATATTTCTCACCACCACCACCCGTGCCTCTACTTCCCTAGTTATGTCGTTTGCAAGAATATTGGTCCCAATGTAGGCTGTTTAAACAGCCCCCACTTTCTCCAGTACCGATGCCAGTGTCTCGCAAACCAAGACTGACTTCACCCACACCAGCCTTTGAGTCACGTGTTCACTGAGCTCAGATAGTAATACAGAGTTTATAATTTTGGGAGGTTCTTTTGTTTAATTTAGTGTCTATCTCCTCAAATTCTCTATGCAGAACCTCTTTCCTTGTTCAATGTATGTAGTCGATACCTACATGGACCTCCTACTGCACGTTCCCCAACACAGTCGTAATCAATTGCAGCAAGATTTCATTTGAAATAATATTCTGCGTTTTTATTCTTACTATCAAAATGAACAGTACTCCATATGCCACCTTGTTGTACACTCACTTAATCTGTCTATATCTCTTTGCAGTCTCTTTCTGTCCTCCTCTCAGGTTACATTCTTATTTAGCTATATACCATCAACAAACTTAATCTCTTTGTCTAAGTCATTCATAAGATTGTAAATAGCTGAGGGTCTAGCACTGATCCTTGTGGCACTCCATTAGTTACAACATGCCAACAGTAAATTTTTCTACTTATCCCTCTTTGCATCCTATCCATTAATCCATCCCCATTTTATTAACCCAAACTATATGTGCCTTTATTTTGTGTATTAGCCTTCTGTGGCACCCTATCAAATGCCTTTTAGAAATATCCATCTACTGACTCCCCTTTATCTACATGACTAGTTAAACCTCAAAGACCATAAGACATAGGAGCACAAAATTGGCCATTCAGCCGCTAAGTTGCCCAAAGAAACTCTAAATTTTTCAAACACAGTTTTTCTTTCTTAAACCTAATTAACTCTATCTGCTCATACTATAAGTTTCTAAGTGCTTTGTTTGGACTTCGTGAATAATGCATCCAGCAGTTTTCTGGGAAGTATTAGTCTGAAATCATTATGTGAACCTGTTTTCTCACTGGAGATTGAGGGGTGACCTGATGGAAGTCTACAAGTTTATGAGAGGCATGGACAGAATGGATAGTCAGAAGCTTTTTCCCAGGGTGGAAGAGTCAATTATTAGGAGGCACAGGTTTAAGGTGCGAGGAGCAAGGTTCAAACGAGATGTACGAGGCAGATTTTTTGCACAGAGAGTAGTGGGTGCTTGGAACTCGTTGCCGGGGGAGGTAGTAGAAGTGGGTACGTTAGTGACATTTAAGGGGCATCTTGACAAATACATGAATAGGATGGGAATAGAGGATATGGTCCTGGAAGGATAGGGAGTTTTAGTTTAGTCGGACAGCATGGTCAGTGCAGGCTTGGAGAGCCGAAGGGCCTGTTCCTGTGCTGTAATTTTCTTTGTTCTTTGTTTTGCCCCAGTATTAGATCAGATTACAGGACATGCCCATTATTTACCATTGTGTAGCCATTGACAATTTAAACCAATAAAGCAACTTGATCTTGATTCAGTGTTTCTGATTGGCTTCTTTAATTAACATTTAAGCAAGTTAACATTCCAAACTCATGATAGTTTGTTAGAAGTTGTCAATGAGTAATGAATGCAGCACTCATTAACTACTGAAACACATTGAAAGTTGATGGTTTCAGCACTAAACAACATTTATTAGAAACGTTGTACGTCACTGGAGAATCAGGAAACTCCTATGTTTATCCCTGTGTATGCTTTTGCATGTACTGTAGGGTGAATTTTACAAAGTCCAACCTTGCATGCAGCCTGTGTGTAATGAAAAACAGTGCAGCTATGATTTTTCAACAGTAGAATGGGGCCTTGTTAAATTTGTGCTTCTATAATCTGTATGCTTTTTGGACGGCTAACACCATTCCTCAGAAAATGAAAGACTAAATGCAAGATACAGTAATGGTTTTGATTTGCACACAATTTTGACATTTTTGCTGCCACATTTGGTCTTTGGGTATCACAAACCTGATTTTAATGTCCCCTCACCCCCGGCAAGTACCATCCTATTTGAATCATAGAATCATACAGCGCAGGAGAGACCCTTTGGCCCAACAAGTCCACACCGGCACATTAGAAACACCTGAACTCCCATCTGCCAGAACTTGGCCCATAGCCCTGAATGTTATCATGTACTAAATGCTCATCCAGACACTTTTTAAGGGATGTGAGACAATCCGCCTCCACTTTCCTCCCAGGCAGAACATTCCAGACCGTCACCACCTTCTGGGCAAAAAGGTTTTTCCTCACCTTGAACCTATGTCTCCTTATGACTGACCCTTCAACTAAGGGGAGTAGCTGCTCCTTATCCACTTTGTCCATGGCTCTCATAATCTTGTACACCTCACAATCGGGTCACCCCTCAGCTTTCTCTGCTCTTAACCTAAACAACCCAAACCCACCCACCCACCCTCTCTTCATAACTTAAATGATGCATCCAAGGCAGCATCCTGATAAACCTCCTTTGCACCCCCTCCAGTGCAATCACATTATTTCTCTAATATGGTGACCAGAACTACACACAGTACTCTAACTGGGGCCTCACCAAAGTTTTATACAACTCCAACATGACTTCTTGCTTTTGTAATCTATGCCTCGATTGATAAAGGCACGTGTCCCAAATGCCTTTTTCACCACCCTAACATGCCCTTTCACTTTCAGAGATCTGTGGACAAACATGTCAAGATCCCTTTGTGAACATTCTAGTGTCCTACCAATCATTGAGTACTTTCTTGTCAAATTACGCTTTCCAAGTACAGTGGTAGCCTCTCTGACTTGTTTGTTTTGCTGTATGATTCTGTGCCCTTTTTCTGCCAACAGTCTGTATCTTCACCTCTTGCCAAATTAGTTTAAACTCCTCTCAACAGCACTAGCAAAACATCCCGCAAGGAGTTTAGCCCATTCTGGTTCAGATGTAAATTGTCCTGCTTTTACAGGTTTCACCTTCCCCAGAAATAGTCACAGTGATCCAGGAATTTACACCCCCACCCTCCCCCAACCGTTGAGCCATGCATTCATCCACTCTATCCTCCTCTTTCTGTGCTGGCTAGGACGTGGCACTGAGAGTAATCACGAGATCACAATCTGAGAAATCTTTCTTTTTAGTCTACTGCCTCACTCATGAATTCTTGATGCAAGACCTCATCCCTCTTTCTATCTATGTCATTGGTACCAACATGTACCATGACCTCAGGCTTATCACCCTTCCCTCCTACCCCCACTCTTCAGAATGCCCTGCAGTGACATCCTGGATCCTAGCACCAGCTAGGCAACATACCATCCTGGGGTCACATTGACAACCACAGTAGTGCCAATCTGTACCCTGACTATTGAATCCCCTGTGACTGTTGCCCTGCCTTTCTTCTCCTCACTCCTGTATAGACAGGCTGCTTGTGGTGCCAGAAGCTTGGCTCTGTCTGCAGTTCCTGGAGGAACCAGAGCCCTCATCAGTCTCCAAAATGGAATACCGATTTGCGAGTGAGACTCCAGGGGACTCCTGAACTACCTGCCTACATCTCTTGGACTGCCTGGTGGTCACCCATTCCCTTCCTTCCTCAGGTCCCTTCAGCTGTGGTGTGGACCAGAACCATGCTTTGTTTGTTGCTGTCAATGACAGCACCACCCATAATTCTGTTTAACCACACATCTTTCTTGTTTCAGAGAATATCATCTATTTCTTCCCATCTGCAGTCACCTGATGAAGGGGAAGTGCTCCAAAAGCTCATGCTACCAAATAGACCTGCTGGACTTTAACGTCGTGTTGTGAGACTACTTGCTGTGCCTATCCTAGTCCAATGCTGGCAACTCCACAACACAGCTGTGGTGTGACCACTTCTCTAAATGTGCTATCCACAGACTCGTGGATAGTCCACAATGTCCCTAGCCAGCGTTCCAGCTCTGAAGCTCAAGATTCCAAGAGCTGGACACACTTCCTGCACAAATGCTGGCCCCAGGCACTGGAAATGTGCATGGCCTCCCATATGGAGCAAGAAGAGCAAACCACAGCTTCGAGCTCTCCTACCATGACTAAAGCCTTTATGTTTAAAAACTTTATAATGTTAAAAAAAAGAAATAAAGCAAATAATTCCCTACCTTTGCCTAAACAATGAGTTTCAATTTAATATGGTTCGGAAATACTCATCATGACTTACTGACCAGTCAGCTGTGCCTGTTGGTTTCTCTGACCTGTAATGTCTGTGCCCGTTTTTATTTGAAGGAGTAGCTGTGGCTGCCAAGCCAATTGTGAAAACACAGGGGGAAATAGAATGGTCATTATCTTTATGTCTGATTCACCCTAAGGAACCTCCCATAGGTACCTGGGGGCTCTGATGCTGTACGCTTCTTTCTGCGATAGCACTTGTTGCATTTTCGCAGGGCCACATGATGGTGTAAACTACTGCTGACATAAGTGTCAGCCTCCTGCATCCGTGCTGTGTTACTAGCAGAGGGTATCTATGTGAACCTATAGAACAGTGGGCATCTGTAAGGTTTTGAAATCAATCTGTTATTATCACTCTCAAATTGTTATTATCACTCTCAAAGTGAGTTGTAACAGTGCAGGATCTGGAATTTTGACCCCAAAATTTTTCATTGTGGAGGAATGAATAGTGAAAGCCTACGCACAGTAAAAGGATCAATAACTGAGGCCTCCAGAATTATTACATATTATTCTCATAATGTGGGTGCTGCTGACAAGGCCGCATTTACTTCCCATGTCTTTTGCCCTGAGGGCATTAAAGGTCAACCATGTATTGTGGCGCTGCCAGTATTGGATTGCTGCCTATTGAAGCCACTGGAAAGGAAAATCAGGCTGGTTGTTTTGCTAGTTTTCTGTCTTGCTGTGTTGGAAAATTACTCCTGCAAACTCTCTAAGTTAACAGGATCTAAAATGACTAATACCAAACTACAAGGTCAGTCGCATTAGATGAGATGTACAGAAGGCTAGTCAAAATTTGAAAATGGGTAAAACTATGGCAGATGAAATTCAATACACGTAGACATTTTTGTAAAAAAGCTAACACACATAGTGAATGATGTTGAACTGGATATGGAATAGACTGAACAAGATCTGGGAATGATAGCAGATGCAGTACTTACTCTGTTCAGCTATTGCAAAGCAGCAATCAATAAAACAAACAGTGCTAAGCTATATTGCCAAATTAGGAAAGTATTAGTCTGAAACCATTGTGTGAACCTGTTTAATACTCTGCTCAGACTGCATCTTGAGGACTGAGTTCATTTCGTATCATTGAAGCACTAGAGAATCATCCAAGCTTTGGAAGTACTGTCACAAGGCTGCTATTTAGTGTGTCACAGGGTTAACTTGTGAGTAAAAATTCAGAAGAACACACTCTTCAGTCTCTCAAAATAGTATATGGGAGGTGGTACATAAGATGGTAAGAGAAGTAGAAAATGTTATTCCAGGGCAGTAGTTACTTATACTGTGAGGACTGCTTTTCCCCTCCCTACCTACATTAAGCAATTGAGTGCAGCTTTTTCTTCATTGCTTTGGATGACTGAACATTTGAACGAATAACAGAAATGAATAATTAGGATGAACAGCAGCCGGAGAGCATGTGAGGGGAGTAGATGAGTTTCTAAGTTAAGAGTTATTATCTTGTATTTCTGAGATGCAACACAGTGGCACAGTGATTAGCACTGCTGCCTCACGGTCTGTGTAAAGTCCTCCCCGAGTCTGCATGGATTTCCTCCAGTGCTCTGGTTTCCTCCCACAGACAAAGATGTGCAGGTTAGGTGGATTGGCCATGCTAAATTGTCCTTTAGTGTCCAATGATATATGAGTTCGGTGGATTAGTCGTGGTAAATGCGTGGGTTTACGGGGATAGGGGACTGGAAAAGATGCTTTTTCAGAGAGTCGTGCAGACTTGAAGGGCTGAATGGCCTCTGGCTGCACTGTAGAGTTTCTATGGTTCTTGGTGCATGGCAGGAGGGGTCTGGTTTTTTATAGGCAAATGGTTGCTGAACCATGCAATCTGTTGCAGCAACAAGAGTGGCAATTCTCACTTATAAAGGAACTTTAACATTGTGAAACATTTTACTGTTAGCAGATTAAATTTGATACTGAGCCACATAAGGAAATATTAGGACAGATGACAAAAGCTTAGTCAAAAAGTTAGGTTTTAAACAGCATCTTAAAGGAGGAGTGTTAGAGAGGCAGAGCCCATTGGACCAGAACCCTGCTTTGGTTGTTGTCAAGGACAGCACCACCATAACTTTTTTTAACCATACATCTTTCCTGCCTCAGAGGGTGTCACACCTCAAATGGGTTGCCATTCCCGCCTCGTCTGAACAAACCTTCTTGATGGATGCCTACAGCCAAATGAGAACATTCAGGGAAGCAGTAATAGCCAGCTTCGCTCATGTTTAGGGTATAATAGATTGCATGATATTGCTATCAGGACAAGAGAAGATGAGCCATCGGCTTATGTGGTCAAAGGAGGCCTTCCACTCTAATATTGAATGATGTGGGATTATTTCAGAAGGATAATGCAAATTTGTGCTAATTTTGTTAGCCACTGCTAAGACATCTTCATCCAGTGACAATGAACCATCATCCCCACATTTCCATCCACTTGTTACTGTTAGAGGATACTAGTGGGGGACATACCTATGTCACTGCACCTGAGCAGCAGGAATGGAATGAGAGCCGTGGAACCGCCAAGAACATGATTGAGTAGAGGTTTCAAACATCTTTTGCTGATTATTCCTTGAAGATTCACATCCTGTATGGCCTCCGTTTATATGAGTTTTCTTTTTTAGCTATTATAACATATTATTTAAGACCTCTTTCAGTCACCATTATATTGACAAAAAATGCCCCCAACAATATGGCCCTCTCATGGTGCACAGCTGTGGGAGTTGTAATGCAAAAATTATGTTTTATTCATCAGCAATAAAACAGGGTCACCCTGCTGATTTAGTTAATTTTATTTTAGTTTATTTTCAGTGTCAAAATATTAATTGCATTCTAGGCAGGAGAGATGGCTGCATAATTGAATAGAGCCATTTCATTTCACAGACCTGAAAACAAACTTAAGTCATTAGTGCAATGAGTACAAATGACCCAAAAACTCATGCTTTATCTTCCTCACACAATTATACATTCTCTATCAGATCCTCCTGGGAATTAGTTACTAAAACTGTCCAAATAAAAACTTCTATCGAGTTCTGTTGTATGTTATTATCTTTCTAATTGTTGGGGTCCACAATTGTGTACATTTTGTCCCCCCACACATTATAGGAGTGGGAAAACGTAGGATAAAGTTTTAGGAGAACAGATATCTGCAGAGGTTCTACAAAATACTTGATGTATGACTTTATAGTTGCTGCCATGAGCATTAACAGTAATAGCAGCTACTCACAACGGAGTGCAAATTGGATGCCTTTTAGTTGACACAGTCTGATCCTATACAGCAGATGTTGCATGTACAACAGAATACGCACATTTTCTACTTGGGGCAGTATGGTAGATTTCTCGGCTATTCCTACTTTGGATAATTCAAATAATTATTAATGTTGCACAATTAATTGAATGAGACCCTTTAACATCCCATTGTAGCAAAGAATGTTAGAAATTGGATAGACCATTAAATTTGAATTATTATTAATTCTAACAGGCTGAACTTCAAGGAATGTCAATTTTACAATACAGCATTGTTTGTCAAGCCCATGACATGTCACACAATAACTTGTTCTAATGTTCCTACCACAGCTTAAGTAAGAATTTAATAATTGGATTGAGTCTGAATTCTTTTTTACTGCTTATGTTGGAAGACAATATTTGAATGCATACTGATGTATTAAAATTCAGTCATTAATCCAATTAGCACATCCATCAAACACATTAGAATGTTGTTGGCAAACAAGTGCTTTCAACTCAAAATATTGTTCAAACAAAATACTAATAGTCGTTTGGCAATATAAGTTCACTTTTTCCTTGTGCATTTAAGGGTATGTATATCTTTCTGTATTTCTATTTAAGCTTGTCAATAGGAAGATAAATTTCTGGCTATATGAAACAGGACTTCTATGCCATATTTAAAAACTTTTAACCCTTCCTTTCCATTCTTCTTCATTGTTTGGTTTCTGCTGTATAAAATACCTCATTATTTTACTTCCTTCTCCCCCAGCAATGCCCACCCAAATTGAGAACTTGCTATGAGAAGAATTGAAAGTATATGTTTTGTTATTTTGTGATGCAGTGCATTGGTGTACCAATTAAGTCAGCCATCATATAATGAGGATTATTTTCACATTCACGGTTTGGGCAGTAAGCTGATGAAGTGGATCACCTGGCCATTACTTGTTTACTTTGATTTCACTGCAAATGAAAATTGGGGTCAGGCAAGTGGGTGATCTGCCGTTTTCAACATGCAAGTGTTGGAGGTGAAAATGACTCCTGGTACTTGAATACCTTGTTTGCACTGCTGTTTGTCAACCAACACAATCCAAATTTCACCCAAACCAAGCATTAAAAATCAGTTCAGTGAACATTCCCAGATTGTTATGTGTCACAAAGCAAGCTTTGGTTTTAGTATAGACTTATTCTGTTGTGCATGATTATGTGTACTGTACTTTTTAGCACAATGTTGGCTACTACTGTGTGACGATGTACTACTGGCATATCATATTGATCAAGACCTCATTATGTTTACTCGTCTCCTCCCTATCCTAGATTGTAATTTCTAACATCTTTGACTGTAAATTCAAAGGAAGGTCCAAGAGGCTTATTTTGAGAGAAGATAGATCACTACAGTAATCTGACTTTCATTTGCAATATCCAGTTTCTTGGGGGAGGAAGCTCTCCTTCCTTGAATTTTCATGCTACAGGATAAAAATCGAAAAATTGATTGTAAAAATTGTTCAGAAGCTTGGTGTATTGGATTGTACCTTTGTCATCTGCTGCCCCTTGATTTGAGGATGATGTCTCTTTGGGGTTGCAGGTTTCTGTCATAGGCCTTCATGTGACTGAACAGGCAGATTCTTGAGCCGCACATATTTAGGCACTTGGGACAAGACATCCCACAAGATTGTGTGATCTACCGTGCAGGATTTACTTCCTTTCGTCCCCATCTTTGCTGCTATTCTGCCTCATTATTAAGTCGTTTGACTCGAAGCATGATTCTGCTTGATGGACATGTTGCTGCCATTTTGAATGTTTGGCAACAAGCTCCACCCAGTCATCAATGCCACTGCGCTTCAAGGAGAGCTTCAGAGTGTCTTCGTACAATTTTCTTTGCCTGTCCCTAGAATACTGACCATTTGAGAGTTAAGGAAACAGAACCTGGCAGGGGACCAGCTTTTCCTTGTCAATGCACATAAATGAGTAATTTAATGCTTAATCATACTTCACGTTCCTTCAAAATGGGTTGGGACAGGGGGTGGGGACCTGGTTGGATAGGTGGCTCGCATTTTGTTCAGAACGCCAAAAGCACATATTTGATTTGCTGTCATCTCTAGCCTGTCATTACATCTTTAATTGTCTTTCTTGCAGTAACACCTTTTAGAGACTGTTCTGCCAGCCTGAATACACTTCCCCTTTGAGGTGTGGAAGCAATCTTTAAGAAGTATGGACCAGCTATATGTTGTGCTGAGCATGCAGTCAGCCAACAGCGTGATTCACATTGGGCTGTACGCTGCAACCATGTTGATGACTGAACAAGCTTTTTGCTGCCTGTCTCACCTGGAATATTTGAAGCGCAATCGTGTATAGCAATCCTTCTGTCTCCTAATGGACTGAACCAAATTGTTCCCTTGGATGCCTACATTTCTTTGGATAATGCAAATTACTGGCATGCAAACGTTTGAATTAGGAGCAGGAGTAGGCCACTCAGCAACTCCAGCCTGTTCCACCATTCAGTCAGGTTCTGGCAGATCTTACTGTAGTCTCAACTCCACTTTCCTTCTGACCCACTTTGACTCCCTCATCAATCAAGATTGTTTCCACTGTATGGTGCAGTTATGTTTTAAGCCATTAGTAATCTAAGAACCTAACAATTAAAGATTGGTGGAAAAAATTGATTTGATTTATTATTGTCACGTGTAGTGGGATACAGTGGAAAAGTATTGTTTCTTGCGCACATTCATAGAGTACATAGGGGAAAAGGAAAGGAGAGGGTGCAGTATATAGTGATACAGTAACAGACAGGGTGAAGAGAAAGATCAGTTTAATATATGAGAGAACCGTTCAAAAGTCTGGTGGCAGCAGGGAAGAAGCTTTTCTTGAGTCTGCTGGTACATGTTTTCAGATTTTTGTATCTTTTGCCTGACAGAAGAAGGTGGAAGAGGGTACGTCCAGGGCATGTGGGGTTCTTGATTATGCAACTGCTTTTCCGAGGCAGTGGGAAATATTAACAGAGTCAATGGAGGGGAGGCTGGTCTGCATGATGGAAATGTACTCATTTGAAAAAAGAAAATTACATATTTATCAATTTTCAAGGAAAAAAAGTTAACTGAAATCTTAAGTAAAAAATGGAGTATTCATGAAGAAGAAGAAAATGCTGACTAACTCCTCATCAATGTATATGTCAAAAATAGTATGTTTCAAAATCAACGCAAGTTGATCTGGTCCTCCATAGAGCCAGGAATCATTTCTTTTAGAATAGCATTTTTCAAACTCTTTTAGGACACCATGCCACGTTCACCAGTTTTTTTGTACTTTATTCCATGACCAATTTTCAAATGATTTATTACACACTATGGGAAATCGGCATAACCTAGCATTAAAAAGTTGGAAGTTGTAGATTAGTGAAATTAAAATAGGTATCACTTTAACTGGCGCTCTCATCAATCAAAGTGGCTGCAATGATCTGAACAGAATCATCCTTCTGTTTGTTATAAAAACTGAGACTGAGGAATGTGAAGATCGTTGTATTTGACTTTTTCAGCTGTCAGTTAACTGTAACTATGTACTCAGAATTGTAGGTTACAGTTTGCCAGGAAGCTGTGGCTTTTTATTCTAGTTGGACTGATGAAAAATTGAGACCCGTTTTAATTATCTGTGAGCATTGATCGAGATAAAGCAATTGGATCATAGCATTGCTGCGATCAAGTTTGGTAAAGGTATTTACTGTGATGTAGAGACATACAGATCAGAAGGTCCAAGGTTCAATTCCTGGTTTGAATTCATTGATTTGAGCCAGTACAGTAGTGGTGGTGCTAAATCTGGCTCTGAGGGTAGAGAGGGGAAAAGGTTACGTGGAATTTCTACTCATGACTGCTGTTCAGTGATCCCGCTAGGAAATGTATATGCATGGATGCAAGGATCAGAGAAAGCACAAATGCAATATTCAAAATGATTATCTGCTGCTGAAACTTTCATTCATGTCTTTTTTATCTCTAGACTTCATTAGTCAAATGCGTACCTGGCTGGTCCCCACATTTCTAACCTCTGTGGACATGATGTTATCCAAAACTTTGTTGCCTTAACGCACACCAAATCTTGTTTTCCTATCGCCCCTGTATTTGCTGATCCACATTGGCTCCACTGTTTGATGATCTCACCTAATGTTCCTACAGAACAATTCGAATCCTAGAATGAAATCTGGCTTGGTTGATGCTAATTTTTTTTTGAAAAACCATGGAGGAAAGTTACTGAATAGATTCACAGGAGTGTGCTAATGAATATTTAACATCAGAACAAAATATTTATTAAATAAGAAAAAATGCCCTACAATACACCAGACAACAAGGTTGGAAAGATCTCAAGAGAAACACAAGAAAATAATTTAACTATTCAGTATTCCTTCAGTCCAGTTGCATCTTTACAGACATTTACAAATTCGGAACGATAAGACAATTTAGCATATCTGTCTTATACTTTAATATTCATGATAAGTTTGTAGTATGTGTGAACCAACTGGCAAATTGTGATCAGACACACCATAGGAAATGACAGATGTGACCAAAGCAGATTCGGTGGATTTCTCAACAGTCCATTCATGCAGTTGTCATGCCATGAGCCGATCAGGCTTCTCTGAAACTCTGGTGTGATTCTCCATCCTCCCACTGCTGGTGCAGTGGTGTGTTTGGTGAAGGCAGCCCACCATTTGCTGGCAACAGGATCTTTTAGTCCTGTTATTGTTAACAGGGTTTCCTGTTTTTTGCACCTTCTGCCACTGGAGAACCTGCAGAGGGGGTCGCTGATGGTGGGACCAGAACATTCCCACTAGCATGAACAGCTGGAACATCCCACCCTCTGTCTTCCTCACAGGAGTTTCTAATCTTCATATTTGAAGAATAAACCTTGTAATTCGCCAAATATCAGTCCCACATGAATGGCTTCAACAAGAATTCACCTCCAAGTTTCATTCTCGTCTTCTGAGATTCCTTTCCCCTAGATCTCCAAGTACACTTAAGCTTCACCTTCCAAACACACTTTCAGATCTTCAGTCATGCCAAGCAGACCATGGGTGCTGCCAAAGGTCCACAGTAAGGAATGACCAACCTTTGGCTGACTCCTCGGATTGTCAGATCTTCTCTCAAGCCAGCTTCACTTCAAGTCTGCTCCTTGTAATTCTCTGTTGAATTCGAAGGCTGTTACTCTGCGCCTTTCTTTCAGCTTGGTTTCTGGGACTTCTTTCTGATCTCTGTCTTTGTTCCTTCCTAGAACTTTCTTCTGGAACCTCTCCCCAGAACACCTTCTCTGAATATTACTTCGGTTCCAGTAAATTGACCTACAGTTTAATGTTGTTTCGCTTCTTTGCTTTCTTTTCTTTTACACAAGTACGCAGGGCTGGCTCCAAGCCTAAAGAACATAAAATGACTCACTGAGCATGTGTGGCCCTTTCTTGGCTGGTGTCAATGCAGAAGAGCCTAAGCTCTGATCTCCCGACTGTCAATTTAAAAAGTAAACTAAAGTATTTGTGTTCTTGTGTCACACCAATCAGGCAATATCTTTATTTTAAAATTTTCATCCCTGTTTTCAAATATCCCCATGGCCTTGCCCTTCTTTAACTCTGTATCCCTCCAATCCTTCAACTTTCCAAGATAGCTGCACTCCTCTAATCCTGAGCATTCCCAATTTTAATCACCATTGGTGGCTGTGCCTACAGTTCCCAAGGCCCAAAACTCCTGGCCCCCGATGAAAAGTTAAATAAAACCTTTTGTAGGTTTAAGGGGAACATGATTGAAGAGAGAACTTGTGCTTGCCCTATGGATTCACCCCCAATCTTGTCTAAGATCCTAGGGTAGGCATCATTTGCATATTTTGGACAGGCAACAATTGCAACTTGGGCAACTGCCTCAGCAGAAGATGAGGTAGTTGGAATGTTGCCATGAGACCTTGTTGCTACATATTTAAGACCACCAAACTGGAGAAATGCTAAAATTCTATTCTTAAATATCACACTTTCTGGTGGCCGTTGTTGTTTCAATGATGGCCTGCCATGGGGATGCCAACTTACTTTAATAACATGCTTCACTTGCATCAAATTCAGGACTATTAATGTATGCGTGTTTTGAAGTGTCAAAAAAAAAGGATAAGAGGCTTAAACCCTGATGATGGCAGGAATAGTGCAGGGAGATGTGGGAATGCAGGGAAAACCAAGCAAGGTTGCGGATATAGAGATAATTCTGAAATGAATGGCAGGATATCAGAATTTTTCCTCCTTTTCCCACTGGGTAGGCATTGACCCTTTAGACAACCCTTTGGCAATTAGGAAGATGGAGAGAAATAGCTAGAGGTTGGGGCATTTTTGGTGGGGGAGGAGAGGGTGGGGAAAGTTACAAAATGCTAGGGTTGCAGAGACAAAGGGCTGTAAAATAGAGGCTAACAGCCTTATTGAGGGCCAAATAAGACCTGACAGCTCTTGCCTTCTTTTGACTGCCGGGTAAAGCCCAGGGTAAACCCATATGGCAACTTTTACATTTAAATCAGACTACCAAATGCACTGTCAGAGCCTGATCTGAATAAGTTAACGGTGTGTCCTGTCTTTTTTGGATGCAGCACTCACCAAGACAATACAGTCGCACAACATGGGAACCAATGCTTTAAATATGGCAAAAGGCTCCTATGCAGTGGGCTGAGATATCTTTTCCCCCTTTTTCACTTGCTTATCCAGCAAAATCTCCCCTCTCCATCACCAGCGGGAGTTTGGTTGGGTGGGAGCAGAAATTGGTAACTCAACAGCAGAAATCTTCAGGTCAGGATCATCACCCCCATGACATTCATGGCAGATTGGGTCACCCACTGAAGCTTGGCAAGAACCCACCCTGCATCTCATGCATGCTTATTTAAAGTCTAGCGGACTAGAATCATGCACTCCCATCAAGTCCCAGGTCTTGTCAGTGGGAACTCAAGCCATCTGTACCCAGGATGTTCATGGCGTGTACCCAATGAAGGAGAATTTTACAGCTTTTACTTGGAGTCGTAGCTGGCTGTGTCAGGTTGCAGGTATGGTGTTTGCAGAAAAACACAAAGGTGGAGGTGGGGGTGTCACAAGACATGAAGATGGGGATCGAAGTGAGAAGAGGAGAAGAAGAGGAAGGGGTCCAGATGAGAACAAAGGGTGGGGTCTGCTTGGAGTGTGGGGGGGGGGAAGGAAGGTATGAAGGGAGGGGAGGTGTATCAGAATGCTTCAGGGAGAGGCATCAGTTAAGTTGACATTGGGGTCCTAGGAGGAGAACTAGGGGTGCTTGTGATAAGAAGGAACAGTGACTGAGAGGGGGAGGAGGAATGTGCGCAGGTGACAGGGTTAGGGTCCAGTTGTAGTGGATATAGTTCTCATCCAGGGGATCATTGAGGGGGACAAGGATGGTGTCCTGAATCATAGAAGAGTGGAGGAGCAGGGTGGGCAATTGAAACATTGATTGGGGTGGCTCAATGGTGAGGTTCAGCATGTTCAGATTTAACAGTGATGGGATCCAGGGCGATGGGGACGAAAGCTCAAAGATACCCAGGGGGAGAGTGAAGATGACATTGTCGGGAGGGTGCTAATGGTGATGGGGGGGAGTTTATGAGTGACAGGGAAGCTAAAAGGTGGTGGAGACAGTTTGAAATGAAACACACCATCCTGAGACATAACTCCCTCCAGACCAAAGCAACGCCTCAATGTCCAAGTGCAAAACATCACTGGAGAGAGGCTGTGCTCAGATGGGTGAAATTCTAGGTCAGCACAATTGGACAACTAAAGAGAAACCTTAATAAATATTTGGAGAACACATCAGATGTTTTTCAAAGGAAAAGAAGGCGTCTGGATGAGTCTGGAAGGATTCTCAAAGGAAGTGCACAGAAGCTGATGAGCATGAGTGAGAGGCTTCTCTTACGTGGCAGTCGCTTGACGAAAAGTGATACTGTATGTATAGCCATGTATTAGCGGGAGGAAGACTCATGATAGATCCACCCCTGGAACGCATAGAATGCACAGACCATTAGAAACTACTTGCAGGAAGAATTAATCCAGGAGACTCCCAAACAGTGCAACGTAACATACATTTGGGAATGCAGAAACTATTTAGAGTCATTAAGCTCCATCATTGGTACTCTCATTTAATACATCTTAATTTTCCTTACTGACAGTCTAGCTGCTCCCCAGACATCCACAGCACAGGTGGAGGCAGCCTGCTGGCTATTACACCCTGTTGCCTGAGATGACTTTGGGTGGGTGTCATCCACAGGGCATCCTCCTCCCATTTTCACTCTCTCCCCCTCCTGTTGTGGATCATGTTTTCCTGCACAAAGACAAGTAGATAGAGCTTGAGAACTTTCAATGAAAGAGCAGGTCACAGACTACTAATTCGGTGGCTGCTAACTGACCTTGTGATTCCCAAAACCTGACAAACATATGCATGGTGCAACAGATAAACAAGTGGAATAGTCTACAGTTGTGTAGATGAGTTCAGCTTCCAGATCATTCAGAAAGTTGGACACCGTCCAAGACAAAACAGGCCACTTGACTGACACCCCATACCAGATCCTCAACATTCAGACCCTCAGTACACAGTGGCAGCAGGATATACAAGATGCATTGTGACAAGTCACCAAGGCTCCTAACACAGCACTCTTCAACCCTATGAACTATACCAGCTGAATTACAAGAGGAAATGGAAATGTGTTAATTATACAGGGCATTTGGAAGACCAAATCTCAAGTACTTAAGGAAGAAGCAAATGCATTGGAGGCGATCCAAAAGAGTTTTACTAGATTGATACCTCCAATGAGTAGGTTGTCCTATGAGGATAGATTGGAAAAACTGGGCTTGTTTCCATTAGAGTTTAGAAGAATGAGGGATAAGTTGATTGAATTATATAAGATCCTGAATGGTATTAAAAAGGTGGATGTTGAAAGGATATCTCCTCTTGTGGGTGTGTCCAGAACTTTTTTCTGTTCATTCGTGCAATGTGGGCTTCGCTGGCTAGGCCAGCATTTATTGCCGATCCCTAGTTACCCTTGAGAAGGTGGTGCTGAGCTGCCTTCTTCAATCACTGCAGTCCATGTGCTGTGAGTTGACCCACAATGCTGCTATTCCAGGATTTTGATCCAGCTGCTGTGAAGGAACAACAAAATGTTTCCAAGTCAGGATGGTGAGTGGCTTGGAGAGGAACTTGCAGGTGGTGGTGTTCCACATGTATCTGCTGCCCATGTCCTTCTAGATGAAGTGGTCATGGGTTTGGAAGGTGCTGTCTTAGGATCCTTAGTGAATTGCTGAAATGCACACACTGCCCTGTAGATACTACTGTTATTGAATATCAGTGGTGGAAGGAATGGATGTTTGTGGATGTGGTGCCAATCAAGCTTTGTCCTGGATGGTATCAAGTTTCTTGAGTGTTGTTGGAACTGCACTCATTCAGGCAAGTGGGAACATTTCATCACACTCCTGACTTGTGACTTGTAGATGATGGACATGCTTTGGGAGTCAGAAGGTGAGTTACTCGCCACAGAATTCCTAGCCTATGATCTGCTTTTGTAGCCACTGTGTTTATGTGGTGAGTCCAGTTGAGTTTCTGGTCAATGGTAATCCCAAGATGTTGACAGTGGGGGATTTAGTGATGGTAACACCATTGAATGTCAAGGGCAGTGGTTAGTGTGTCTCTTATTGGTGATGGTCATTGCCTGGCATTTGTGTAGCATGGATGTTACTTGCAAGTTGTCAGCCCAAGCCTGGTTCTTGTTGCATTTGAATATGAACAGCTTCAGCATCTGAATGATGCTGAAAATTGTGCAACCATCAGTGAACATCTCCACTTCTGACCTTATGATGAAGGGAAAGTCATTGATGAAGCAGCTGAAGATGATTGGGCCTAAGACACTACCCTGCAGAGATGTCCCGGAGCTGAGATGACTGATACAACTATCTATGTGTCAGGTAAGACTCCAACCAGTGGAGAGTTTGTCCCCTGATACCCACTGATTACTGTTTTGCTGGGGCTCCTTGATGCCACACTCAGTTGAATGCAGCCATGATGTCAGTGGCTGTCACGCTCACCTCACCTCTGGAATTCAGCTGATTTGTCCATGTTTGAACAAAGGCTGTAATGAGGTCAGGAGCCGAGTGACCCTGGCAGGACACTGTTTTAAAATTAGGGGTCACCCTTCTAAGACAGAGATGAAAATACATTTTTTCTCTGTGGCTGGTGTGACATTTAGTGAAGGGCAAAAGAAATGTTGCCTTGTCAGTGGCTCCCAGGGTCCACAATGAGACAAATATAGATATAGTGAGGTAGGTTGGAAGGGTAGACAGTTCACTGACCTTGCGCCACAGATTAAATCACTAACCCTTTTCTTATACTGCAGTGAAGTCCTTCTCTGCATCCCACAGGAGTGGACTGCTCTGCCTCCCATCTTCCAAGCCACAGTCGTCAGCTAGGATGGCCTAATGTGACTGCAGCCATCCAGGAGATGCTCCAGGAATATGTCACTGAATCTGGGAGCCATGGTTGCTGTCCTTTCGCTTCCTTCATCCTTCCTCCTTGCGAAGGGTTCTCCGGGTGCATTTTAAATATGGTGTGCAAACATGATAGCTGTCTGTCCAGCTGGGAGACTTGATGCAGGACATGCTCATGCATAACTAATCAGGCGCGGAGAATGGGATTGCATGTAAAACCCAGCCCTGCTTCGTGGCGAGAATAACTCTCATTTTCTCACCTCACCACGGAACGTACAGTGGAAAGGGAAAATTCTCCCCAGCATGAATGAACTACTATCTAAGCCTTGGTGTATCAATTTCACCCCTTCGCTACCTGCTCAGATAACTGTAGTTTTCCTTTGTCCAGGCTCTGGATCCATATTACTAAGTTATTTTATGAACATCTCTTTATTCATAACTTTATATAATGTTATATATACATATGAACATAAGTAATAGACTATTCAGCTTCAGCTGTTCTGTCATTCTATTACATCAGATTGATGTACCTCAATTACAATTCATCCACCTTGCCTCCATATCCTTTGATGCACTTACCTACAAAAAATCTATTCAATTTTGTTTTGGAAAAAAGCTCAGTTCTCTCACTATCCACTGCCTCTTGGGGTGGAGAGTTTCAGACTTCCAGTACCCTCTGTGTGCAGAACCCTATCTCACTCCTGACTGCCCTGGCTCTAAGTGTCAGATTTTGCTCTGTTGTTCTGTATTACCCACCCCCCACCCACCAGAGAAATAGGTTCTTTGTATTTATCTTATCAAATCCTTCATCATTTAAACACCTCGATTACTTCATTCCCACCAACCTTCTAGACTCATGTTCATACAACCTGCCCCCAAATTTTAATCCTTTAAGACCTGCCACCATTATGATGAATCTGCACTGTATATGCCTGCAAGGCTGGATTTCGACTTTACCTTACACTTGTGAGTCTTTTCTTGAAGCTTATCTTGTTTGTTGACCGTGGTTGCTTAACAACATAAATGGAGCCTTTGCCTTTAGGGGTGTGTACTGCATTTTTAATATATCAAACCAAATAGCTTTTTAAATACTTCACACTGTTAGTTTACCCAACAACAATCCAGCCCATTTTACTGTAGTGAATTCATTTATTATCCCTTTGAAGTTTCCTTACTTAAAATTTAAATTTAAAACCCTTTTATGTGACCCCTCTGCCCCTCTGACCTAATAATAAATTCATTCACATTACTGTCACTGTTCCTAAAATGTACCCTTACTGTCAGACTGTTAAATAATTCTAATTCATTGCTCATCACAGAATTTAGTGTGGCTGTTCCGCAACATATTGTTCTAGAAAATTCTCCCAGATGCATTCTGGAACTTAATTGCTTTTACTTCTTGAGCTCTTCTGACTGGAATACTCCAGTGAATATTCACTGACTTAAACATTCACACCTTCTCCACCAGCACAGGGGTGGCTGCAGTGTGTCCTATCAGGATGATGCTCTGCAGCAACTTGTCAAAGCTTCTTCAACAGCGTTTTCCGCTGGTGGGGTTTCTCTGGGGGCACCAGAGGTGCCTCCCTTGCCCTGGGTTTCCCAGAAGTGTGGGGTGGCTTCGGTGCGAATTCCCATTGACAGCGGTGAGATCAGAGGATCCTGCCACCAGCAAACAGCACTCTGTCTCTCACTGCTGAGAAAAGCACTGAGGGGAGCCCAGAGAATAAGGCCCTTTATTTCCCCTCAGTCTGTGAAATTTAAAACCTTCCAGTTTGGATTCTGCCAGGTCCACTGCACTTCAGCCATTATTTATAACCTTGGTTTAAATGGGGACAAAAAAGGAGAGTCCCAGAGGTCAGGTGAGGGAAAATGCCCTTGTTTTCAAGGTAGAATTTGAACTAGAATTGACGTCAATGTGAATTGGGTGAAAACTCTTGTTGAAATCACATCCAGCACAAAGATGTTGTTGAAGGCCAATCAAGTCAGCCTCAGCCTTTGATCTGATTTATTATTGTCACATGTATTAGTATACAATGAAAAGTATTGATTCTTGCGTACTATACAGACAAAGCATGCCAATCATAGAGAAGGAAATGAGAGAGTACAGAATGTAGCCTTACAGTCATAGCTAGAAATGTAGAGAAAGATCAGCTTACCGCAAAGTAAGTCCATTCAAAAGTCTGACAGCAGCAGGGAAGATGCTGCTCTTGAGTCGGTTGGTACCTGATTTCAAACTTTTGTATCTTTTTTCTGAAGAAACGAGGTGGAAGAGAGAATGTCCGGGATGCATGCAATCCTTAATTATGTTGGCTGCTTTGCCGAGGGAGTGGGAAGTGCAAACAGAGTCAATGGATGCAAGGCTGGTTTGTGCGATGGATTGGACTACATTCACGAACTTGTGTAGTTTCATGTGGTCTTGGCAGATCAGGAGCCATACCAAGCTGTGATACAACCAGAAAAAATGTTTTCTACGGTGCATCTGTAAAAGTTGGCAAGAGTCGTAACTGATATGTCAAATTTTCTTAGGCTTCTGAGAAAGTAGAGGCATTGGTGAACTTTCTTAACTAGAGTGTCAGCATGGGGAGCACCAGGACAGGTTGTTGGTGATCTGGACGCCTAAAATCTTGAACTCTTGACCTTTCTACATCGTCCCTGTTGATGTAGACAGGGGCATGTTCTCACTTATGCTTCCTGAAGTTGATGACTATCTCCTTCATTTTGTTGTCATTGAAGGAGAGATTACTGTAGCCGCACCAGTTCACCAGATTCTCCATCTCATTCCTGTACTCTGTCTCTTCATTGTTTGAGATCTGACCCACTACAGTGGTATCATCATCAAACTTGAAAATCGAATTGGATGGGAATTTGGCCACACAGTCACAGGTGTATAAGGAGTACAGTAGGGGGCTAAGAACACAGCCTTATGGGGCATTGGTGTTGAGCCTCATCACTGTAAGAGTTAACTAGGGCTTTTTCAGGCCCAACCATCTTCAACTGCCTTGTCAATGACCTTCCCGTGTGCACAAATCAAGAGTGTGATGGAATACTCTCCACTATCTGGTTGAGTGTAGCCCCAGTAAAACTCGAGAAGCATAAAGTCATCCAGGTAAAAATAGCCCACTTGATTGGCACCACATTCACTGGCTTAAACATTCACTCCCTCCTCCACCTGCACAGGGTGGCTACCATGTGTCCCATCAAGATGATGCTCTGCAGCAACTTGGCAAAGCTTCTTTAACAGCACTTTCCAAAACTGTGACCTCTACCACCTAGAAGGACAAAGGCAGCAAGCATGAGAACACAACCACCACCATGTTCCCCTGCAAGCCACACATCATTCTGACTTGGAAGTATATTGCAGTTTCTTCATCAACACTGGGTCAATACGGTATAGACTGCAGGGGTTCAAGAACGTAGCTCACCATCACCTCTCAAGGAAAACAGGGCTTTGCCACTGTTGCCCATGTCCCATGAATGAATTAAAGCAATTACAACCACGTTGTTTTTGGTATGTTTCTCTGGTCTCCATATTTATATATTCCTCCACTACATCACTATCAGGAGGCTGTAAAAAAAAATCTGTTACCAGATTCTTACAATATCCCTCTTTCCCATTATCGTGCTCTAGGATCTGCAAAGTCTCAATGTATGATGTGAAGCAAATTTGATTATTAGGGCAGATTCTGGCATTTATTCACTCAAAGTGCATCTACGCTCGCCTGTACTTCCATCGATTGATTCCTAAATAGGGGTGGATGCATGTTTTTGAGCTGAGAAATTTTAAATGGTGATGGTAGGAAATATATTGTATTCAATTCATTGAATTAATTGTTATTCATATAAAGTTTATAAAGCGACTCAATTAATCTCTGAATCTGGAACAAAACTTTGAAGTTCAGCAACAGTACAAAGCTCATGGGATCGGGTTTACTTTCTATAATTGAGCGCAATCATAATATAACAAACACAGAATTGTTTCAAACTATTTTGGGTGCATGAATTGCATATGTTATTCCGCCTTGACCACAGTACCTATCATTTACCATTCAAGCGTTTGTGTGGTTGTGGTTGGTTTCAGTGGTAAAAGACAATCATGGGCAAGGGATTTGGGGAACTTGAGATGCCTGTTCTGTGCTCAGATATATCAATATGCATTGTGAGCAGATCGCCTGAGTAGCAGAAGCATTCGAGTAGCAAGCTGTCAAATGTGTTGATAATGGTAGCATGGTGTAACTTCAGTTTGTCCAAAACTCTTTTTTCTATATCCTGCCACCCATCACATCAATTCTTGTTAACGTACATTTCCCCCGGTTAACCAGTACTTAAATTTGAGGTTTCCAGCCATGCGTTTAAACCCTTTATGGCCACATCTCTCTCTGTCTCTGGAATTTCCTCCATTCCAACAACAGACAGGTTCATAACTCCTTGAAAGTGGAGTCACAGGTGGACAGTATGGTGAAGAAGGCGTTCAGCATGCTTGGTTTCATTGGTCAGAACACTGAATACAGGAGTTGGGATGTCTTGTTGAACTTGTACAAAACATTGGTAAGGCAACACTTGGAATACTGTGTACAGTTCTGGCCACCCTATTATAGAAAGGATATTACTAAACTAGAAAGAGTGCAGAAAAGATTTACTAGAATGCTACCAGGACTTGATGGATTGAGTTAAAGGAGAGGCTGTATAGACTGGAACTTCATTCTCTGGAGCATAGAAGGCCGAGGGGTGATCTTATAGAAGTCTGTAAAATAATGAGGGGCATAGATCAGCTACTCAATATCTTTTCCCAAAGGTAGGGGAGTCTAAATTAGGGCTCATAGGTTTGAGGGGAAAGATACAAAAGGGTCAATTGTTTCAAGGGCAGTTGTTTCAAGCAGAGAGTGGTGAGTGTCTGGAACAGGCTGGCAGAGGTAGTAATAGAGGTGGGTACAATTTTGTCTTTTAAAAAGCATTTAGACAGTTACATGGATAAAATGGGTATAGAGAAATATGAGCCAAATGCAGGCAATTGGGACTAGCTTAGTGGTTTGAAAAAAAGAGCCTGTTTCCATGCTGTAAACCTCTATGACTCTATAACAGATCCATCCTCCCGCAAACTGTCCGTTCCTCTGACTCTGGCCGCTTGTTCATTGCCTTTGTCTTTGTCTCATTAATGAGGGCCATGCTTTAGATATCTCAGCCTAAGGTCTTTCATCTCTAAACTTGATTTTCCTCTTTAATGTTATAATTCAAATAACCAAGTAGTGAAGAATGTAACTAAAGCTTGGCCTTTATTCACTTACAAGCTTTTATTTATAGAGATGCACATTATGTCATCTTCTACATCCCAAATCCAATAACAACAGTTTCAGTCTGCTCCTATGGATCGAATTTTCGCTCCCGAGTCAGTTACATAAGATTGGGAAATTTCCTGACGACACAAACAAAAGGACAAATTTTTGTTCCAGGGTGGCAGGTTCTAACTGGAGTTGGGCCTGCCGCCCCCAGAGACAGTGCAGAGTCAGCCACAGAGACTGCCAAGAGAAGAGGCAGGCTGGTTAAATGCCCCACCTCGATGCTCTGGGACATTGTTTTTATTATATTTGGGACAATCAAACAAAAAGAGAGGTTTTTAACCCTAACCCCTCAAACCTCTCCTCCCACATACTCCCCATGCCGCATGCATGCCAATTCATACCACCTCATATGCTCCGTGTCAACCTATGCTCATCTCCAGGGCCATTATAGCCCCAGTGCCAACTTGGTACCAACTCATGCCAACACACCACCTTTGGCTTAATACCTTCCATGCTAATTCATCCAGTATCTACCATTGATAGAGCTCAAGAATCATGCTTAGATGAGATAAAAGTATTACAGATCACCATATTTAAAAATCATTAATTGAATAAAAAGCACCCATACAATTAACCCTTCAAGTACCTAATCCCTTATAAAAACTAACATTTGTGTTTATAGCTGTACAACAAAAACAACTAATCCATTTATAACCACTTGGAGCTATCAATCAAACCATGATTTAACAGCCCTCCACTGTGGTAACAATGGGTTGTGTAAGCAGTCAAGCAGTACTAATTGTATGAAGATAGTTCTTTGGCTTGCGTCAATAAATATCTATTGAAATTGCTCACACTTGTTTTTTTTTCAACTGCAGGACTTTTTTTATTTGAAGATCAGGGAATTTAATTGGTGACACGGTGGCACAGTAGTTAGCACAGCTGCCTCACAGTGCTAGGAACCTGGGTTCAATTCCAGCCTTGGGTGACTGTCTACATGGAGTTTGCACACACTCCTGTGGCTGCGTGGGTTTCCTCCCACACTCCAAAGATGTGCTGGTTAAGTGGATTGACCATGCTAAATTGCCCCATCTTGTTAGGGGATTAACAGGATAAATATGTGGGGTGATGACGATAGGGCCTGGCTGTTGGTGCAGGCCTGATGGGCCAAATGGCCTCCTTCTGCACTGTAAGGATTCTGTGATTCTGTGATGTCTTGATATTTCTATAGACCTTTTTATACTTATTCACATTCATGTCAACTATTAACAATCCCGAAGAGGTACCTGGGCTTCTCTAAATGGGTGTCTCATCTCTCCAAAGAACTCCAACAGGTTCAGACCTTTTCCTCCAATTTTGTGCATCCCCTGAGTCATGTTTTTGAAATCTCAATAACCAAAATTGCTTCTGGGTGAAGACAGCTGCACTTTTAGATGTGCCACTACCACCATGAACCATGGATTTGTGAAAAAGACCTCTGCCCCAGTCTACTCTTGGCGAAAATGGTGGGTGATGGGTTCAGGTGTGGGACTTCTGAATTCTGGGCAAAAGTCAGCCTTGGAGAAAATTCAGACCCAAATATAAATATATATGTTAGCACAAGTGAATTCCCAGTTAATGCCTGCCACCTAAATATGATTAAATACCCAATTAATACACAATTCAAACTTCTAATCACCTGTACCCATATCTCCCCCATTGACTCAGTGCTAATTCTGTTTTGTGCTTTTGTGAAACATCTTGATTAGTGTTTCAATATTATTTCATTATATAAATGCAAATTATTGTTCTTGTTGCACAAGTGATTGTAAATACCATCAATGGAAGCGATGAGCCCAACAGGACTGCACCAAAGCAGGCTTCAAGCACTGATATTAGCTTCAGTCTGGATATAGGACTCAGCCTCAGATCTGTTGTCAGCTGGCACTGTTACTTCCTAAGTTTAGGGTGTACTTAGCAGCAAGCGTAAGAATCGCATGACAAGATTTCACCATTTGACTTAACAAACTAGAACACAAAGAACAGTACAGCAGAGGAATAGGCCCTTCGGCTCACCAAGTCTGTGTCGATACAAATGCCTCCCTAATCTAATTTTTTTTTGCCTCTACGTGGTCCATATCCTTCTATTCCTTGCCTATTCATGTATCTATCCAGATGCCTCTTGAACACTTGTTGTAGAATCTGCTTCCACCACTACCTCCTGCAGCACTTTCCAGGCATTCACCATCCTTGCTCCTTACGTCTTTTTAAAGTTTTCCCTCTCTCTCTCTCTCTTTCTCTCAACCTATGCCCCTGAGAAATCGACCCTCCTACTCTGGAAAAACTCTGACTATCCATTCTATACAAGCCTGTCATAATGTGACAAACCTCTATCAGGTGCCCCCTCCCCTCCGCCCCCATCCGATGACTCAATAAAAACAATTGTTTGTTTTTCTTAATCTCCAATATCTCCTCCCTTTTTATCTCAATATGTCGGAAAATGTCAACATCCTCCTTTCTACACTCACCATATCCTACTCCTTTGTGAATACTGATGCAAAGTACTCATTAAGGACCTCACCCACCTCATCTACTCCACACACACATTCCTTCCACTGGCCTTGAGTGGACCTATCCTTACCTTAGCTACCCTCTTCCTCCTTATATATGCATAAAAAGCCTTGGGATTCTCCTTAATCCTACCTGCCAAGGATATTTCGTGGCCCCTTTTGCCCTCCTAAGTCCCTGTTTAGCTCTTGCCTGCTATCTTTGTATTCCTCAAGAGCCTTAACTGTTTTCAATTTCCTGAAATTAATGCGTCCTTTTTTTTCACATAAGCTCACGTTCTCTCTTGTCATCCAGGGTTCCCGAACTTTGCCATCTTTATACTAGAAATAACTACCCATAGATACCACTTGTTCTCCAAATCATTTGCAAAAATGTTCTTTTTCAGGTTGCGGTTTATAAGACAATAATGACGTATTCCTATATTTTCAATCCAGAAGGCCAAAGTGGGAATAACCTGAAACTGCTTTGCTGGTATGAAGTTCAGCAGAACCCTTGCTTCTGTCTACATGCTAGGCTAAAGACTATGCCCTAAATTGTGGGGACATGGTCATTTGCTTTTCCTGGATTCTTCTGTGGTGAGGATAAAATTAGTTGCTTCAGTGTTTCACAGGGTGTGAACAGGTGAGCGGAACTAATTAACTAGTTCTTTCAAAAGAGTCAACTCAGGCATGATGGGCTGAATAGCCTCCTTCTGTGCTATAAAATTATGATGGGAATCAGTTAATTCCCTTAATCTGGGTGGGTTTTGGGTTCTTTCAGAAGACTGAATGGGACCAACATTTGCTGTTTATCTAACATTCAGTTCTGGATTTGTCAAAATTTCTAACAGTGAACTACTGGGAAGGCAGAAAGCCATCATTGTTTCTTCACCCCATGAACTCATCTGCTTTGCCACCAATTCAAACCCCCGTCTAGCCAGTCTCATACTGTAGACTGTTTGCAATCACAGCTTAGGATCTCACCCTGCACTGAGCTTTTGACCTAATATCTTTCCCATCAAAATGCTGGCTACATTCATCTCAGTAACAATGCCTTGCTCTTTCACTCCTGCTGCCGTTCATCTGCAGCTGAAATGCTTGTCCATGTCTTTGTTGTCTTTACATTTGACTATTCCAATGCTGTCTTGGCCATACTCCCAGCATTTACCTCCATCAACTTCAGCTCATTCAGAACCCTGTCGATAACTCTGTTGATGTATCTTGCACCACATCAAATGAGGCTCAATCAATTCCAACCCACACCCCCACCCATCCCTTACCACCAGTGCTCACTGATCCAGATCAGCTCTCATTCTCCCAAAACTTAAGGTTTAAAATTCTTTTCCTCTTTTTAAGTCTCTTCATTACCTGTTCTTGTTCTATAACCCCAAGAACTCTGAGTTCTATTAACTCTAGCACAGCTCCTTTTTTCAGCGTCAGTGGTCCATCCTTCAACTAACTGGGTCCTTACGTTCTAGAATTATTTTCTAAACCCTGCCACTCCCTTACCTACATTAAGACTCCACTTGAAGTCCTCCTGTTTTTTCCCATGGTTTCTTGGAATCCCATCTAATACTAGAAATGTTAAAATTGGTAGGTTCTGCATCATTGCATGATGCTATGTAATATTTGCAGCATCAAAATTAAAGCTAGTTTTAACTTTCACTGTGCAGCGGGTATGGTGTGGGTTAAGAAGCCAGAGGTGGGTTGGCACCTTTTCATGATGCATTCCTGCTCCCAGCATTCCTACTTGCCTGGTTCAGGCACGGGAACGGTGCCCACCAGGGAAGTGGAAGAGTTGTGTAATGATTGTGTGTGCAGAGCATGCACGGAATTCTAACCACTGGCCCACACATGCTTTATTATATTTCTGGTACTTTTGGAGCAGTGCAAGTTGGCAGTATTAAGTTGTACTGCTCTGGTCTTACCGCTATTTAATTCCTTAAGTGTAGGAAATTTTTTCAAGACACTTCACAGCAAGGATGCAGGCCGCAGGAGGCCTATTTAAACTTATCTTTTAACAAAATGTTAAATGTCCCTGGTAGGGCAGAAGTCCTTCTGAGGGCCCCAAAAGGAGACCTTGGGCCTTCCCTGCTCCAGGTTTTACCCCTCCCTCAATGGTGACTATGTTGACCCCCCCTGCCCTGCCCTGCCCCCCACACCCACACCCCGCGCCTTCAAATCTTTAGTTAATTTCACATAGCCATTTCTTTGGATCCCCCTCCACCCCTCTACCCGCACCCCCACCACCAACACCCCCCCCCCCACCTTATCAATTTGAGCACCTCTGCGTGCACACACCTAAACATTTTAGTTAATTTATTTTCATGTAAAATTAATAGGAATTAACTATCGATGATTCTTTTTCGTAATTTTACTTATTTTATTTCTTGAACCTTTCAATCCCAAAATTGGGACAGACATCATTTGCATTGCCTTTCAGTTGCTAGGATAAAAAGTCAGGTAGGGAGATCAATTCAGTCTTGAGTGTTGCTACAGCATAGGAATTGTTGCAGTGACAATGCAAATGTGTTCTAAGAACACATTCAATTTTATCTGTATTGTTTAACCTCCTTCTCCACAGTTCTTAGAATGTTCTCCCGCAGTTAGGTATGTTTCATTATTTCTTATTAGATAAATGAGAGACAGAAAAGTGATGAAATGCTGGATTTCAGTGCAATTTCCAAAAACTCTGAAGGCAAGTCAGCCCAAGGTTTTGGATCTGTAGTTTATTTTGATTACTAAAAATTCAGATTTCATTAATATTCAAAACTCCTGTTAAAGCTCATGGTTAATTTTTCACAGTGTGGTCTGAATTAAGATGAAGATGTTGGTAAATCCACATGTATGCAAATCTGCTATTTGCAAATTCTTGAAACTGTGCAAGGACTTTTTTTTAAACAAACTTAATCTGGATTTGACCATGTTTTGATAATGAAACTACTACTATTCCAATTAGAGGTAGATCTTATTTCTACCTGGATCAGTGGTACAGAACTAGATTGCATTTTATCTTATGGATCATACTTACATTTTATAGGACGTGCTTATTGACAGTGAGAGTGAGCACTTAGAAAAAAGGAATGCTTGGTCATTAATAGCAATGGTTGGATCATATTACATGTTGCTATAAAGTTTTCTTGTTAGAAAGTTTTATACTTCTACATTTGCTATGTTTCGCACTTTATAAAGTACAATTTTAGCAGATCTCATAATATTGTTCCACACAAAATGTAATAAAAAAATCTGGCGCAGAACATTGAACAATGACTGAAACAACAGCGTCTGGGCTGTCTTGTCATAAATGTGTATTTTGTTAAGTGCTAAAGTTGATGTTGCACTGATGCAGCCTGGTGGCAGAGGCACTGATAACTGCGTGAAACTGTTGCATATAGAGATAGGCTCTTGACATCGTCTGTCGGCCTGAGGCTGTCCGCTTTGTGTCTGCTTTAATTGAAAATTAATAGTTAGGGGGTTGCCATGGAAATGATACCATTGCTTGCAGACAGCAACCCCAGCTTTTTTTGCAAAGCAGACACTAGTGGTATTGTTTGTCCTTTTTGACCTCGGAAGGTCAAAAGCCTGTAGGAGGAAGAGAAGTACAAATATTCTAGTTCAGGCGAAGAAAAGGGAAGGAAAATAGTGTATTTAAATTGAAATGATATTTTAATAATAAAGAGCTAGGTTTGAGTAAAAGTTTTCAATAGAAAAATGGTTGAAGATGTTTTTCATTTTATGCAAGCAATTAGCTGTATTATTACACAGCCTCAGAGGTTGATAGCACTGTGTTGTGGTGAAGCACATTATCATCATGCCCATTGTAAACAGATTTGTGTGAAAATTTCATTTGACTGACATGATAATAGAGACTATCATTTTTCCCCCCTTTGGTGGAATACAGTGTCACTGTGTCCGTTATTCACGGATCTTCACAAACATGTACGTGATGATAAATTAAAGTGTTTGGGATGAGAGGAAATTATAAAGAAAAATGTGAAGATCAAGAATAAGGTAGAACATACGTGTAGATGATTTAAACGTGACAATGGGATTAAGATGCCTGATTCTATAAAAATAAGAACAATGGCATCAATAAATTTTGGGAAAATAATCAATTGTTACTTAAAACATTTTTTTCTCTATTTAAGCATTTTTTTTGTTTATATCTGTTTTCGTCATTTTCACTTGATGTCCAATTAAGATAATTTCAGAATAATTTGTGAAGTAAGTGGTTGTCATTAACAAGACCAAGTTCACAGAGAGCTGGTGGATATTGGGTAAATATACAAAATATTCAGCTGATAGTTTGAGTGAATAG